>NC_041388.1:420455054-420506843 GCF_002162155.2 Triticum dicoccoides | reverse complement strand
CGGGGCAGCGGCGGACCAGCGGTGGGGAGTGTTTTCGGGGCGGGCAGGGCGGCGCACCACCGGCCGCGGGCGGCGGGGGGCAACTGTTTGGCCCGTGGTGGCTGGCGGCTCAGGGGTGTGGAGGTTGAAGATGAACTGCAGGCCCTTGATTTCGTATCCAACGGCTGCAAAATTGACTGACCAGAGGTGAAAAAGTCAGTCGACTGACTTGTAGTCTCACCTCTAGTGTGTTCAGTTTTGATAGTAAAATTCAGTTTCGACAGCAAAATTCAGTTTGGACAGGTAAGTTCAGTTTCGACAGTTAAGTTCAGTTTCGACAGTTAAGTTCAGAGATGAGCGGCTGATGTATACATCTAGCACTTTGTGGTTATGTATTTTACGTCATCGATTGGAGATGCTATTAGAATTCCACTCAGGTTAACATTGTCTCTCTTGTCCTGCTTCAGCCTCGGCGTCGTACAACTCACCGGAGCTGCTCCAACGACGAAACCCTCCATCACAGCGGAGCAGTACCTCGGGCTCCATCTCCAGACGCCTAAGATCTTCTTCCCCGACTCCGACAGCCAAGTCAGCCGGAGCATCCTCACCGGCCAACCCAATCACACTGAGATCAACATGGCTTCGCCAAAGAGGTTGTACAATTCTTGTGGTTTGACTTAATCTCACCATGCTTCTTTGCATCTTGTGATCTTCCAATTCTTGTGAACCAAACACCCAGATTGGCAAAAATCCTGTGTTTTTAAATTCTCTATTTTGCACGTGCATTCCTATCCTATTCCTGTCTATTTCCTATCCCTGCATTGTTAGAATCCTCAAATCAAACAAGCCCTTACACAATTGCTTCTATTACAGATATGTGTCAAAGAAAACCTTGTGTGGTTTGTCCTGCTCCTGCGGTGTTGTGTTCCACCCCAGCTCAGCTGCTCCAACGATGGAAGGGTTCACCACAGCAGGGATCCGCTCTCCAGACTGTCTTTCACCGCCTCAGATCTTCTTCCCCGCTGCCAGCAGCCACGACAATTGCATTACCATCATCAACTGAGCAGATGACCTTGAGGACTACACGGGTCCGCAAGAGAGGTCACACTCTTCCGTGTCTGCTTACGTTATGCATCGCTTAATATGATGAGATGCTACTTTATTATCGTGTTCAACTATTAGACTCTGACTCAGGTCCAAAGTTATGCTGAAACTTGAGTTTTTAAATGGTTGTGGGGTACATATTGGGGCAGCAATCAATACTATCTGTCTACTATCTGGTTATCTCGGGTGTCTACTATGAGTTTCATGTTGGGTGCAAACAAACATTAAAGGATCCATTATCTGTAATTTTTTAACTAAAGCTATTATCTGCCTGCTATCATTGGTTTTGGGTCTGTCCACAGTTTGCTACCTTCACTCTAGATTTGTGCATGCACTCCTTACATAATCTCACTATGTTTTATTCCTATGCATGCCAGTTATTGTACACAATGGAACTGAACATGTAGAGCAAAAGATACGAGCCTTGCGTGGCAATAAAATTTCATGCAGACGTCGCTCCATGGTGGGCGCGAAGGCAGCCCCCCTCCACCCATTTCGGATGGTAATCAAGAGGAAGATAACTGTTCCGAGGGGGATTTAGAAGCAGAAGACCACTCATATTTACCCCATGAGGTCTTCTCTCTAACTTGGCATGCTGATGTTGGTAATATCATGCATATGGTGCCTTGCATTGCTTAATATATACATCAAAGATGTCATCTGCTTAGTTTAGACATGCTTTGTGTCAATGCCATCTGTTTAGTTTCTTTATCGTATATGTGAATCATGCAATGCCATCTTGTTTAGCCAGGCATCATATATGTGAATTTTGCAATGCCACCCTGGTTAGCCAGTCGTCTTATATGTGAATTATATCATGACATCATTTTTTTATTACATGTTAAATTTGTCAACAATTTTAGTACATTCAATTACTCTTCATGTGCATCAGCCATTCGGCACGGTCATGGAAAAATCTGGAGTGGAAACAAGGTCTTCAGAGCAGACAATGCTATCTGACGAAGCACATGTCTTGCTGGTTAGAGATAGCTCCTCAGAGGAGGATTCAGAGACAGAGGACCGGTCCTATTCCCCCCTGAGGTGCATGCTCTAACTTGGCAGGGTTATGTTGCTCATATCGTGTGTATGGTATCTTGCATTGCTATGTCATTTGCTTAGTTTAGACATGATTTGTGTGAATGCCACCTGTTTAGTGTCTAATTACCATATATGTGAATTATGCAATGCCATCTTTTTGCAAAACATATATATGTGAATTATGCAATGCTATCTTGTTGCAAGGCATTTTATATGTGAATTATGCAATGCCATGTTGTTTAGCCAAGCGTCATATATGTGAATTATATCATGTCGTCCTTTTTTGTATTTCTCATTGTTTTTGTTGACAATGTTTGTATATTCAACTACTCTTCCTGTGCATCAGCCATTTGAATTGGTGATGGAGAAACCTGGAGTGAAAACAAGGTCTTCGGAGCAGACAATGCTACCTGGTGAAGCAGATATGTTGCTGGTTACAGATAGCTCTTCAGAGGAGGATTCAGACGCAGATGACCACTCCTATTATCCCCCTGAGGTGTATGCTCAAATTTGGCAGGGTTATATTACTCATATCATGCATATGTTGTATTGTAATCCTTAGTTTTTACATCTTATACACAATATTGAATGCCATCTCCTTAGTTGACACATCATATATGCGATTGCCCTCTGCTCACTTCCTTAGTATAAAAATCATATATTTGAATTATATCATGCCATGATTTTTACATAGACATCATGTATCTGAATTATGGCATGCCAACCCATTTTCTAAAGACATAATATAGTTATATCATCTCATCCTGTTCACATAGTCATCATATTTTGAATTATGTCATTCTATCCGTGAATTATCATGCCATCATGTTTCCATCGACGGCATGTTTGTGATTTATGGCATGCCAACCACTTTAATAGACACATCATATAGTTATATCATGTCATCATGTTTACATAGTCATCATATTTTGAAGTATGTCATTCTATCCTGTTTAGTTAGCCATCATACATGTGAAATTGTGTCATGCTATCCTGTTTAATTAGCTATCATATATTTGAAATTATGTCCTGCTATTCTGCTTGGTTAGACAACATAAATGTGAATTATTCCATGCCCCATTTTCTTCCCTACTATCCATTGCATCTGTCTATCTTACAATGTATGTACATTCAATTACTTTTCTTGTTTATCAGCCATTTCAATTGGAGGGGGTGATGGCAGTATCTGTGGGAGTAAAAACACGGTCTTCAGAAAAGATCATGCTACCTGTCGATGGAGATAGAACCACGGTTGTACTTGCCCAAGAACCAGCCCCACCATACATAACCCAGACTCACACAGATTGTACCCTTACCTAGTTGGACAGAGAACCAACTACACCCCTTCTAACCCCAATCCCACTAGATAGTAACCCAGTTCCCATTGACACAACACCGTCTCCACCACAGAGCACCCAAACACGAGCAGTTAGTAAGGCAACTGCAGTGCCCAAAGCACGAGGACCACCACTCCAAACCCCAAGTCAACGCTTAAAGCAGAAGAAGAATTGTTCTCAGGTCAGGTTCTGTAGCTATGGTTCATACTACTTTGCTCTTGCATCACTGTATTTACTCATACCAACTAATTTCAAATTAGAAGGATGCAATTGAAACTCCAATGGCGCAACATGTATGATTTAAACCTGTTTCTTTAACGTGTTTGCTATTATAACTTGCTCTATGTTGATTTCAGTTTCAATTGAATAAACAGTTATGTTCTCATGCCATGCACATTACAAGTGTTGTTATTGTTGTGTAGTTTCCCACACTTATATTATGTCTATGCTGCTTTGTCTTAAATAGATATGATTCGAACTGTATCTATCTTGATTTGGCAACATAAACTAGAATGATATAGACCATACAGTGACCATACTACATAGATATATGTTTGTTTCATGCTATTATCTTGTCCACCTTACTACTGAACGGGTTTACCAAAATGAGTTTCATATACTACATTGTAAACCTGTGATGTGTTTGTTTGTTTCTCCTTTAGAACGCGGATAAAATATTGAAGAAGAGTACCCCATTATGCAATGGTAAAGGAAGTAATGCAGATCAGGTTCAAGATAGTGAGACATCCCTGTTGTTCTCCAAGAAAGCTGATAAAAACTATATTGAAGACACTGAGACAACCCCAAAGTCCTGTCTTGATGTAGTGTTCAAGTTACTGGCTACTACTGCTGGCACCAGCTCTTCGAACTCACTGCCTGAATCAGTTCGGCTTCTTGAGTCTCAACTTCAAGTTGAAAGACATCGATCAGATGTTATGCGACAGGAAGCCGAAGGACTGAAGAAGTCCCTGCAGAATTCAGATGCATACTTTCTGGTGCAACAGCAAGTGCTGGAGGATTTAAGCGCCAAACAAGAGAAAGTTAACAAGCTTGCTAAGCATCTTGCCAGCATTATGGGTACCCAGGATATTGTTTCTTGAGATCCTCTGAAGTGGTTTCAGTTCTGGACTTGTTTTGCTGCGGTGTTTATATGCTGCTTTGTTCCCTATATTTGCACTTGTGGCGAACTTTGATGCCAAGTGGATGTAATATGTGTAATAGCCATGATAGCCTAGCGTAAGTTGCTTGCTTATTTATTTCCTTGTCTTGTTTATTTGTTTTCTTATAGTCAATGCAGTTCTTTTTCCGCGGTTTGCTAGTGGCCGCAATAACCTATTTTTCAAAACTAGGCCACATTAACAATGGGCTACATATTTACTGTAGTTAACATGGGCCTCCTATGGCCGTAGAAACAATGGGCCTTCTAAGGGCCGTAGAAACAATGGGCCTTCTACTGGGCGTAGACACAATGGGCCTTCTATGGGTCGTATCATCAATGGGCCTTCTACGGGCTGTATGATCGGTTGGCCAAACATGGGCCAATAACAGACCACATTATGGTCATAAATGGGCTAGATTTGAAATCGTCCATTCATGAGCCGACCATAACGGGCCGTCGTTAATAGGTCATATTTGATGACACTATGAAAACAGCCCAACGTATTAACGGGCCACAAATGGGCCGACTGTAACCACGGGCTGTATTTGGCCCACAAGCAGAAAATGACAGTAACGGGCCGAAAGTAAACGAATGCTGGAAATGAGCCCAAGAATAAATGGGCCCTGAGAAGGCTGAAAGATAACATGGGCTGGAAACGGCCCAACGGAATAATGGGCCGTTAATGGGTATAAAGTGATACACTGTTCATTACGGGCCAGTTTTACCATGGGTCGTTAATGGGCGGAGGGTTACTAAGGGCCTCATATGGGCCAAAAGACGTCATGGGCCATACATGGGCCGAAAGTTAAAACGGGCTGGAATTATATTGGACGGCCCAAATAACGCTACTGGGCCTAATTCGGATAGGCCGTAAACGGGCCCTGGGTTAGCAGGCTGTAAATGGGTTATATGCGAACATGCCATTAACAGGCTTGCCGTGGGCCTGCCCGCCACCTTTTGACCAAGTCAAACGGGCCGGCCTTTTCATAGGAATGGGCCTCTATTGGGCCATGCCACATGTCGACGTATCATAGGCACTTTGGGTCCAATGAGTGGATGGCATCTGTCCCAACGGTGAGCCGACACGTGTTTCCTCCAGCCAATGATGATTTTACACGTGGAAAATCCCCATTGGTTGGGGATGTTAATGGGTTATCGGATCCAAAACCGGACCTGATAGCTTAACGACATTCCGTTACGGTGGATGCCACGTGTCAGTCACCCTTGACGAAAGCACTTCTGTGACGCGTGATTTATCGTCATGGAAGTGGACGCTTCCGTGATGATAATTTTGGTAATGTCATGGAACACTTCTACAACAACACATGTATGACTATCTTGATTCTGTCATAAATTTGTCATGGATGTACATGCATGATAGAAAACATGACCTACTGTGACAAACACGTATCATCACGGAAGTGTATTTTTTTGTAGTGTATGTTTGAACAGGAAGCCCCCAAGTGACATGCTTACAAATCGTGCTCGTTAGGGACCTATGTTTGAGTTGTGCTATGCATCCAACTCTCTTTGATCCCCGAAGTTTGGGCGAGGAGCCTCTTAAATGAATACGTAAGATGATGATAAAGACTCAGCTTCGAGGAAGTGAAATGACAGAGGCCCTGAATTATCAGGGATGCCGGCTTTATTACACTGCTTATAATATATACATCATCAAACTGTGTACATCATGAGAGCCGGTGGCTCAGGTATAGTAGGGCCGAAGATGAGCAATGTTCCATGGCCGACGGGTCTCCTCCTCCGATGTGCATGAGTCCTTGTAGTCTTGAACGTCGATAAGGTAATATGACCCATTATGTAAATTCTTGCTGACCACAAAAGGCCCTTCCCAAGGTGGGGATAATTTATGCATATCTGTCTGATCTTGGATGAGTCGGAGCACTAAGTCGCCTTCTTGAAAGGTTCTGGTTTTGACCCGGCGGCTGTGATAACGATGTAGGTCTTGCTGATAAATCGCCGAACGAGCCGCCGTGAGATCACGCTCCTCATCCAAAAGGTCAAGTGCATCTTAACGCGCCTTTTCATTGTCAGCCTCAACATAAGCCGTCACCCGGGGTGAATCGTGATGGATGTCACTAGGGAGAACCGCCTCTGCTCCATAAACCATGAATAATGGTGTGTAACCCGTTGATCTATTGGGGGTTGTATTGATACTCCATAATACTAAGGGTAACTCCTCTACCCAACAACCCGGAGTTCTTTGCAAAGGAACCATAAGCCGGGGCTTGATACCTCACAGAATCTCTTGATTTGCTCGTTCTTCCTGACCATTGGACTGAGGGTGAGCCACAGAGGAAATGTCAAGTCGGATATGCTCTTGTTGAAAAAAATTCTTCCATAGCGCCTTTAGAGAGACTAGCACATATGCCCGTGCGTTGCAATGGAAAAAATGGATGTTTTATGCAAGTATAATGTCCCACAGCACCGGATTCATTATGAAAAAAATGTTGCAACGCTCCTTCCTTTTAACTATCCCAACACATTGAAGCATACAGATCCTTCCTTTTAACTATCCTACCTTTTTACCTCAAGTCCTTCCTTTAATTAGCCTCATCTATTTGAAAATTCTATTTATTAAGACCACAATGTTTCTTTTAATTATTCCACCGGTTTACCCATAATCCTTTTTTAATTAGCCACATCCGTTTAAATATTTTATTTAAGTCCACAATCCTTTCTTTAATTAGCTCATTTGCTTAAACATGAGGACTGTCACTCATATATTTAGAGCGAGTTGAAATTTAGTAAATGTGAATGACACATACGTTGTTGCATCGAAGATCCAGATAAATTCCCACAATGTTAATTTATTTTGAACTAATTATTTTTTGCGGACTCTATGAAGCCCATAAAAGGCCCATCGAAATGAAAAGGACTGAACCAAACCAAAAAAAATATTCCCTTTAATAGTTGGACTGAACCAAACCAAGAATACCTATTCCCTTTAATAGTAGATATAGATTAGTACCATTATCTGTGATAATGCTGTGTGGAAAACCAAAACGGAAGATCACCTTCTTCATGAATTGAACCATCGTTGCTGCATCACACTTACTAACCGGTTCTGCTTCGACCCACTTAGTAAACTTATCGACCGCCACCAAATGGTGGGTCTTCTTATCCTTGGACCTCTTGAAAGGCCCAATGATATCAAGCCCCCAAGTTGCAAATGGCCAAGTAATTGGAATCATCCTCAACTCTTGAGCCGAAACATGAGCTCGTCGTGAAAATTTCTGACACCCGTCACATCTGCTGACCAAATCATGAAGAAAAAGCATGAGACGTCAACCAATAAAAACCATGACGAAAAGCCTTGGTGACGAGAGATTTAGAACCGGCATGATAACCACAATCTCCTTCATGAATTTCCCGTATAATCTCACAGCCTTCTTCAGGAGAGACACAGCGCTGAAATGCCCCTCTGACACTGCGATGGTGCAACTCCCCATTGACAATTGACATTGACTTGGATCGTCGGGTTATCTGTCTGGCCAAGGTCTCATCCTCTGGCAACTCACCCCGGGTCATGTAAGCCAAGTACGAAACCGTCCAATCAGGGATAGCATGAAGAGCCACCACCAATTGCGCTTCTAGGTTAGGAACAGCAAGATCCACCTCTGTAGGCAATTTGACAGAAGGGTTGAGCAAAATATCCAGGAACGTGTTATGTGGCACAGGATTACGCTGAGACCCTAGCCGGCTATCAGCCGCCTCATTCCTCCTGCAATCAATATGTTCAACTTGATAACCTTTGAAATGACCCACAATAGCATTAACCTCTTGACAATAAGCCTCCATGAGCGGATCCTCAGAATCCCAGGTGCCAGAGACCTGTTCGGCTACCAGATCTGAATCGCCGAAGCACCTCATCCGGCTTAAATTTATCTCTTTAGCCATCCGAAGACCGTGGAGCAAGGCCTCATACTCTGCTGCATTGTTAGTACAAGGAAACATTAATCGAAGAACATAAGAAAACTTGTCACCTTATGGGGAAGTCAAGACAACTCCAGCCCCCGAGCCTTCCAACTGTTTGGATCCATCAAAGTAAATGGTCCAATATGTGTTATTTGGCTTTTCCTCAGGCATCTGTAATTCTGTCCAATCATTGATAAAATCCACAAGTGCTTGAGACTTGATGGCCGTACGAGGTACATACTTCAAACCATGAGGTCCAAGCTCAATGGCTCACTTGGCAACCCGGCCCGTGGCTTCTCTGTTTTGGATGATGTCTCCTAGAGGAGCAGAGCTGACCACAGTAATGGGGTGACCCAGAAAATATTGCTTAAGCTTCCGGCTTGCCATAAAGACCCCATACACAAGCTTCCGCCAGTGCGGATATCTCTTCTTGGACTCAATAAGCACCTCACTGATGTAATAAACTGGTCATTGAACCAGATATTCCTTGCCTGCCTCTTTCCTCTCCACCACAATGGCTACACTGACGGCCCGGCTATTAGCAGCCACATATAACAACAGAGGCTCCTTATCAACGGGTAGCTCAGCCAACTGTTTCTTCAGATCCTCAAATGCTTGATCAGCAGCATCACTCCAAAAAAATGATCTGTCTTCTTCATCATCTGATAAAAGGGGAATAGCTTTTTCACCCAATCGGCTTATGAACCGGCTTAGGGCCGCGATACGACCCACCAGACGCTGAACATCATTAACACACGCCGGCTTAGACAAAGAAGTAATGGCCTTGATCTTCTCTAGGTTAGCTTCAATGCCTCTGTTAGAAACCAAAAAACCTAAAAGCTCGCCCGCTGGTACACCAAAAACACACTTGGCCGGGTTAAGCGTCATCTTGTAGACCCGGAGATTGTCAAATGTTTCCTTCAAATCCTCAATCAAGGTTTCCTTCTTCCTTGACTTCACCACAATGTCATCCACGTAAGCATGAACATTACGCCCAATCTGATTGTGAAGGCAGTTTTGCACACACCGCTGGTAAGTCGCCTGGGCACTCTTGAGCCCAAAAGGCATAGACACATAGCAAAAGGCTCCAAAAGGAGTAATAAAAAAGTTGCCTTCTCTTGGTCCTTAACTGCCATCTTGATCTGATGATAGCTAGAATAAGCATCCAAAAAACTCAAACGCTCACAACGCGCCATAGCATCAATGATTTGATCAATACGAGGGAGAGCAAATGGATCAGCCGGACAAGCCTTGTTTAAGTCCGTGTAATCCACACACATCCGGCAAGTGTCGTTCTTCTTAAGCACCAGCACCGGGTTAGCCAACCATTCAGGATGAAAAACTTCAACAATAAACCCGGCCGCTAAGAGCCGGGCCACTTCTTCACCAATGGCCTTCCGCCTCTCCTCATTAAAACAACGGAGAAATTGCTTGACCGGTTTAAACTTTGGATCAATATTAAGAGTGTGCTCAGCGAGTTCCCTTGGTACACCTAGCATGTCTAAAGGCTTCCATGCAAAGATGTCCTGGTTCTCACGGATGAACTAGATGAGCGCGCTTTCCTATTTGGGATCCAGGTTAACGCTGATGCTGAACTGCTTAGATGAGTCGCCAGGAACAAAATCAATCAATTTAGTGTCGTCCGCCGATTTAAACTTTAACAAAGGACCGTGCTCCGTGGTCGACTTCTTTAAGGACGTCATGTTTGTCGGGTCAATATTATCCTTATAAAATTTTAGCTCCTCTGTTGCACAAACTGATTCAGCATAGGCAGTGTCGCCTTCTTCACATTCCAAGGCCACCTTGTGACTCCCATGCACCGTAATGGTGCCCTTGTAACCCGGCATCTTAAGTTGCATATAGACATAATAGGGCATTGCCATGAATTTGGCATAAGCCGGCCGCCCAAACGGAGCATGGTAAGGGCTTTTGATCTTAACCACCTCGACGGTCAGAGTTTCAGATCTGGAATCATGCTCATATCCAAAGGCAACCTCCAAAGATATCTTGCCCACTGGATATGCCGACTTACCAGGCACCACCCCATGAAAGACGGTATTTGACGGTTTAAGATTCTTATCCGTCAGTCCCATGCGACGGAAGGTCTCATAATAAAGTATGTTAATGCTGCTACCTGATACGTCTCCGTCGTATCTATAATTTTTGATTGTTCCATGCCAATATTATACAACTTTCATATACTTTTGGCAACTTTTTATACTATTTTTGGGACTAACATATTGATCCAGTGCCTAGTGCCAGTTCCTGTTTGTTGCATGTTTTTTGTTTCCCAGAAAATCCATATCAAACGGAGTCCAAACGGGATAAAAACTTACGGAGATTTTTGTGGAATATATGTGATTTTTTGGGAGAAGAATCAGCGCGAGACAATGCCCGAGGGGGCCATGAGGCAGGGGGCGTGCCCCAGGGGGTCAGGTGCGCCCTGGGCCCTCGTCGCCACCCCGTAAGGCAGTTAGTGCCCTTCTTTCGCTGCAAGAAAACCAATATCCATATAGAAATCATGTTAAAATTTCAGCCCAATCAGAGTTACGGATCTCCGGGAATATAAGAAACAGTGAAAGGGCTGAATCTGGAACGCAGAAACAGAGAGAGACAGAGAGACAGATCCAATCTCGGAGGGGCTCTCGCCCCACCTCCGTCGCCATGGAGGCCATCGACCAGAGGGGAAACCCTTCTCCCATCTAGGGAGAAGGTCAAGGAAGAAGAAGAAGAAGAAGAAGAAGAAGGGGGGCTGAGGGAGTCCTGGATTAGGGGGTCTCTGGACAGCTGGACTATATCCTTTGGCCGGACTGTTAGACTATGAAGATACAAGATTGAAGACTTCGTCTCGTGTCCAGATGGGACTCTACTTGGCGTGGAAGGCAAGCTAGGCAATACGAATATGTATATCTCCTCCTTTTGTAACCGACCTTGTGTAACCCTAGCCCTCTTTGGTGTCTATATAAACCGGAGGGTTTTAGTCCATAGGACAACATAAAATCATACCATAGGCTAGCTTCTAGGGTTTAGCCTCTCTGATCTCGTGGTAGATCTACTCTTGTACTACCCATATCATCAATTATAATCAAGCAGGATGTAGGGTTTTACCTCCATCAAGAGGGCCCGAACCTGGGTAAAACATCGTGTTCCCTGCCTCCTGTTACCATCCGCCTTAGACGCACAGTTCGGGACCCCCTACCCGAGATCCGCCGGTTTTGACACCGACATTGGTGCTTTCATTGAGAGTTCCTCTGTGTCGTCGCCGTTAGGCTTGATGGCTCCTACTATCATCGATAGAGATGCAGTCCAGGGTGAGACTTTCCTCCCCGGACAGATCTTTGTGTTCGGCGGCTTTGCACTGCAGGCCAATTTGCTTGGCCATCTGGAGCAGATTGAAAGCTACGCCCCTGGCCACAAGGTCAGGTTTGGAAGCTTAAACTACACGGCCGATGTCCGTGGAGACTTGATCTTCGACGGATTCGAGCCTCTGCCTTGTGCGTCATGCGGTCACGATGAGTACGATTTAGCTCTACCATCAGACAGTGTTCAAGAGATCGCACCGGCAGCCGCTCCGACCCTCAATTCGGAGCCAGTTGCGCCATCCATGGACGGGTGGATGGACCCCGCCACGGAGGCCTTACCCTCAGCAGCGATCGAGCCGAACATCGACCTTACCTTGCACGAGAGCCGTATTGTTAAACTGTCAGATCTTTCTCCGGCCACGGACTCCGAACCGCCTGTGCCCGTTCCTATCGAATTTGATTGGGCGCCGATCATGGAGTTTACCTCCGCAGATATCTTTCAGCACTCGCCCTTCGGAGACATATTGAACTCATTAAGGTCTCTCTCCTTGTGAGGAGGATCCTGGCCGAACTATGTCCGGCGGGATTGGGATGCGGATGACGAAGAAATCACCGCCCACCCACCACCCACTTAGTAGCCATTGTCGATGACATAACCGACATGCTCGACCTCGACTCCAAAGACATCAATGGTATGGGCGACGATGTAGGAGACGAAGAGGAACCACTGCCCACAGGGCACTGGACACCCACTTCATCACATGACGCATACATGGTGAACACACCAAAAGAAAACGATGACGAGGAATGGAAGGACGCAACAAAGGGTTGTCCCCTCGAGAAGCAGTCAAAGCGGCGGCGTAAGCGCCGCTCCAAATCCTGCCTTGATAGAAACAATGATCATATAGACCCAGCGTTAGAACAGGGTGAACCATTGCCGGACCACGACAACACGGAGAATCAAACCGAATAACCTGACTCTGTCAAAGATAATAGTCCGGACGACCTCACACCGGACAGACACCCGGAGCAACAGAATGCCCGTCAAAGGCTCGTTGCCACCGCGAGGAGTCTAAAAAAGCAGAAGCAAAGACTCAAGGCTGCACAAGACACACTCGGAATCAGATGGAGCAAAGTACTGAATCAGCAGCGAAGTACGGCGGTAATCGCCCCACCAAGAGCTACCCGAAGCGGAAGTTGCTACCTGAATTCGATGACGAAGCCTTAGATCCCCTGCAACCAAAAATCAAAACGGCCACCTGGCCAGATAGACGTCCTCACAGCCAACATAGAGCGACAAACAACGCCACACATAAGCCGAGGGCTCACATCAAAAGGACGGCGCAACCAGATCCATCTATGGACCACGCAAGCGCGCTCCAGCATATGATGCAACACAACAAACATCCGAACAACGCGGTACACCCAGATACAGGGGTGCTGCACACCCCCTATGTTTCACCGATGAGGTGCTGGACCATGAATTTCCAGAGGGATTCAAACCCGTAAACATAGAGGCATACGACGGAACAACAGACCCTGGGGTCTGGATTGAGGACTATATCCTCCATATCCATATGGCTCGAGGAGATGATCTCCACGCCATCAGGTACCTACCCCTCAAGCTCAAAGGGCCAGCTCGGCACTGGCTTAAAAGCCTCCCTCAAAACTCCATTGGAAGCTGGGAAGAGCTCAAAGACGCTTTTCGGGCAAATTTTCAAGGGACTTATGTCCGACCTCCGGATGCGGACGATTTGAGTCATATAACTCAACAACCCAGAGAGTCAGCCCGAAAGCTTTGGAACAGGTTTCTTACTAATAAGAACCAAATAGTTGACTGTCCGGACGCCGAAGCCTTGGCAGCTTTTAAGCATAGCGTCCGCGATGAATGGCTTGCCACACATCTCGGCCAAGAAAAGCCGAGAACAATGGCAGCATTAACAAGCCTCATGACCCGCTTTTGCGCGGGTGAGGACAGCTGGCTAGCCAGATGCAGCACCAGCGACCCAAGTACATCCGAAGTTAGAGATGAAAACGGGAAATCACGACGCAGCAAAAATAATAAGCGCCGGAATAAAGAAGGCAGCCCGAAGAGCACGGCGGTAAACGCCAGATTCAGAAGCTCTCGCCCAGGTCAGCAAAAGCCGCCCTCTAAAGGCGCCAGAGATGAACTGTCCAGCTTCAACAAAATTCTGGACCAAATATGTCAGATCCATAGCACCCTTGGTAAACCCACTAATCATACCCACATAGAATGTTGGGTCTTCAAGCAGTCCGGCAAGCTCAACGCCGTACACAAGGGGGAGGATACACCAAGCGAAGACGAGGATGAGCCTCTCAGGCGAGACACTGGGGAACAAAAGAAATTTCCACCAGAAGTCAAAAAATTAAATGTGTTACACGTGATCAACGGGAGAAACAAAGCGGCACTCCCAGATAAACATGCCCAAGGGCCTATCACCGCGGAGTCCTGCCACTGGTCGTCTCAACCGATCACTTTTGACCATCGGGATTACTCAGCAAGTATCCGGCATGCAGGATGGGCTGCCGTGGTATTGGACCCAATAATTGACGGATACCACTTCACACGAGTCCTGATGGACGGTGGCAGCAGTCTAAACCTGATATATCAGGACACAATCCGCAAAATGGGGATAGACCCAACGAAAATTTGCCTCAGCAATACTACCGTTAAAGGAGTAACGCCAGGCCCAGGGGCTCATTGCACGGGCTCCCTGCTACTAGAAGTTATATTCGGCTTCCCCGGTAACTTCCGTAGCGAAAATTTAACCTTCCACATTGCTCCGTTCCAAAGTGGCTATCAAGCACTACTTGGATGCGAAGCTTTCACTCGCTTTGATGCAATACCGTATTACGCTTCCCTCACGCTTAAGATGCCCGGTCCACGTGGCATCATTACAGTAAATGGAAATATTGAGCGATCCCTGCGCACCGAGGAGGGTGTGGCTGCCTCGGCAGCCACACACTAAACGGCCTCACCAACTAAAGTATTCGATAGGTCGTCAAGACCACGGACACGGTTAGACGAGTCCGGCGCAGCTATATGAAATTTGTACAAGTTTGATGGCCACACCCCTATCACAAACACAAGGGGCTCAACGCGCGCAGACAAGTGGCAATTTTTACTCATCTTGAAATTTACATGGTTTCTTCAAAACCTACCTTTTTGCACGACAACTTTTCACCTAAGTTCCTCTCTTTTACAGATGACCACCGTGCTACACTCGTCCAGGATACGGCACAATGGAGACACAGGCGCAGACGTGCAGCAGGGACCCGTCCCAAGGATTCTTTTTAGATTAAGACTCTGCGTCAACCTTTTTTACTGTCTCTTGTTGATACACATCCCTCGGATTCTCAGTACAATTGAGAAGGATGCTGGCGTCTTGGCATGTGGCCACGTCAGAATAACGCACGTACCTGGACACCAGGGGCTTCTTACAAAGGGCACTGTTTAGGCCCGGTTTATACCATAAAGACCGAATACCTTAGGGAGTGTTCGGCGTCGCGAGTTTGGCCTTATATGCATCAGCTCCGAATCATGTCTTTGGTCAAATGTTGGGTTTGTCCGGCTCCTATGTTTTGGTACCTTACATTCCGCTCTATCGGCTAAGGTAGCACTAGGAGAACTACTGCGATTGTGCCCCGGGTCATCCGGATGAGCACCTCAGTAGAGAAAGCCGAAAACTGACTGTCATGATATAGCGTGAGACTGGTCAACCACTCGATGACTTATCGGAATGTTAGAATTCCTCCGCCTTAGCGAAGGGCCGTTTCCAGGCCAGGCATGTACGCGCCCCGAATTCGGGAGAGTGCGGAGCCACTAGGAGCTATATAGTAGCCCCACCATCAAACTCCTATGGCTAAGTGAAAGTGTTAAAGCATTATAGTCTGGTTGCCTCGTTTGCTGCGCTATCACCTCCTTAATAGGGCCAAGACGTTGGATTAAGTGTGAACATGCATCTTCTACGAACACCTACGCATTATATGCGTGGGGGCTGAAGCCGACGACTGCAATCTTTCAGGTTATACACAAGTATACATAAACGGCCGCACAGGAGGCGTCATAATTACTTTCAGGCAAAAGTATAAACACAGCCTTAATAAATTTCATAAAAACATTGTGTTTACAATGGGAATACATGTCACTAAACATAATATTCTTAGAGCACTAGGCCTCTATCAAACGAGCACCCTCGAGAACCTCTTCGAAATAGTGCTGGCAGCCACTCGGCCTATGGCCGAACCCTGCGCCGCAACAGTGGTAGCATCCATCTCTGCCCAGTATGCTTTAACACGGGCAAGGGTCATCCGCGAGCCTTCTATGCACGCCGACCTCTTCATCGCATTCATGCGCGACACCGCACCAAGGAACTACTGCACTAAGCTGAAATAGTTGTTCGGCTTCGGCTTTTTCGGCCACAGCTGATCCACGACAGACCTCATGGCGAGTCCGGACAACCTATTGAGTTCGGCCCATTCGGCTAGCTGATCAGTCAATGGAAGCGGACGCTCTAGAACGTTAAATTGCGACCAGAACAGCTTGTCCACTTCACGATCTGGTTGATCTTGGAAGTATTTGGCCGCATCGATAGCGCTCGCCGCCAAGTCCATATATGTGTCTACCGAACTCCACAACTGATCCAGAGGGGCATACCGTGGATCTCCGAACTTCCTCCGCA
The DNA here is from genome assembly GCF_002162155.2 of Triticum dicoccoides. NCBI lineage: Eukaryota > Viridiplantae > Streptophyta > Magnoliopsida > Poales > Poaceae > Triticum > Triticum dicoccoides. Next base: position 420,490,285 of record NC_041388.1, on the reverse strand, counting down.
GCATGAAGGGCTTCCCAGCTGCAATATCCCCGGCTTCACGCAGCTCCTCCTTCTTCGCTCTCATAGCAGAGCGGGTGTCGTTGGTCGTCATCGTGGCCTTTTCAAGGTCCGTTGCCTTCACACGGTTTTCTTCTTCAAGGAACTGGCAACGGTCGGCAGTGTCTTTTAACTTTATAGCCATCCTGGCCATTTTCTCTTTGCTCTCGCAATGCGCGGCCTTCTCGGCCCTCAACTCTCTGGCTGCCTTCAAAGCAGCTGCATTACTACTCCTTGCTTGTTCTTTGGCTCGGGCAAGTTCCGCCCGAAGGGTCTCCACGGTGGCAGCTCCATCTGCAGTCACAACATATTAAAGATACTGGCATCATGCTACTCTTACTATGTGACATTCACCAGAAAGCATTACTTACCCTGTGCCTCGTCAAGCCGCTTGTTAACAAGCTTGATGTTGGCATCTGCCGCATCCAGTTGCCACTTCAGTTCGGCAAACTCATTTGTCCGGCTAGCCATCGGAGCTTCCACCACCTGCACATAAAGGCGGTTTGGTTACTACCTGGGACTACGATCCTCTGTTCGCCGCCGTTCTCGATGACAACCAGAGTCTCAGGGGCTACTATCTACATAGGGCACACCTAAAAATGTGCGGTACTATCAAAAGTATCACGTACCTCAAAGCCTGTCAGTAGACTCATAAAGGCTTCATGCAATCCGCTTTCGGCGGACGAAATTCTTTGCATCACCATACCCATTAACGTACGGTGTTCTTCTGAGATGGCCGCTCTCCCCAACAGCTCCCTCAGTACGTCCGACCACATACCAGACGGTGCCGGACTCTTTTGTTTGCTCTCTTCAAGAGCCGGATGCTGAGGACTTCGGGTGACTATAGGATTATCTTCTGGCCTCATCGGATCCGGAGAGGCCCTCCGTGACGACACTTCAAGGTCGCCCGCTTCTTGAGCGGGGGAGTCCGGGGGAGGCATTTTGCTCTCCATCATCTCCGGAAGAAGATCCCCCGAAGACGAGCATGACTTGGCCGGACCAGCATGACTTGCATTACCATAATCAAACTAAAATCTCCTTTGAAGAGATCTCGAATGCGGCTCTGCAGTACAGGCATGTCCTTGGCCGGACCCCAGCTCAGCCCTCTGCTAATCCATGACATCGGTTATGGTGGAGGGCCTGAGCGGAAAGCAGGGGCAGCCGCCCACTTGGCGCTTCTGGGAGCTATGATGTAAAACCACTCCCGTTGCCATAATCCGGACACCTCTGGAATGGAACCCTTTGGCCATGGAGCTCCAGCGATCTTGCTTATTAATGCACCTCTTCATGCTACATGCTGCCGCTCGATCATCTTCGGCTTCACATCAAAGGTCTTGAGCCACAGGCCGAAGTAAGGGGTAATGCGGAGGAAGGCCTCACATACGACAATAAATGCCAAGATATGGAGAAAGGAGTCCGGGGCCAGATCGTGGAAATCTAGCCCGTAATAAAACATCAACCCCCTAACGAAGGGATCCAGAGTGAGGCCTAGACCTTAGAGGAAGTGGGAGATGAACACGACGTCTTCGTTGGGTTCAGGAGTAGGGACGACCTGCCCTCAGGCAGGCAGCCGATGCGAAACCTCGGCGGTCAGGTATCTGGCCTCCCTCAACTTCTTGATGTTTTCTTCCGTAACGGAGGAGGGCATCCATCGGCCTTGAAGGCTATATCAAGACATGATTGAAGGTCCAGAGCACCTGACCTTGGCTTTGGGTGTTAGAACTCGAGGCGGGGGAAGGATTCAATTGAGCACGAGACGGAAAAAAGTAAAAGCCTTGTCCCTTTATAAAGAGGGTGAATATCAAGCGTCCTCTCCGTAGCCGTTTGGGACTTGCCTATAATCTAGGAGTCCTAGACATGGTTGGGTTACCCACGACCGTATTGATGAGAATCCCGTAATTAGGGGAACACGATCTCTGCTTTGACAAGACGTGTCAAAAAACTGCCTCGCGTTATGTGCGGGGCTAGTTAAAGGAAACGGTTCGAATAATCACCAGGCCATGGTATAAGGTCGTGTTGCCAAAACCAGTCAGCAAATTAGATTTGTGGAAATATTATTCTCTCTATGGTGTATGTGGAACTTATTTTGTAGGGTCGGACACTATCCTTGTATTCAAATTCTTCCGTGGTGTATTCGGAGGAGGAACCCGCCTTGTAATGCCGAGGACAATACTGCGCGCCGGACTCATCGTCATTGAAGCCTGGTTCAGGGGCTACTGAGGGAGTCCTGGATTATGGGGTCTTCGGACGGCCGGACTATATCCTTTGGCCGGACTGTTAGACTATGAAGATACAAGATTGAAGACTTTGTCTCGTGTCCGGATGGGACTCTACTTGGCGTGGAAGGCAAGCTAGGCAATACGGATATGTATATCTCCTCCTTTCTAACCGACCTTGTGTAACCCTAGCCCTCTTCGGTGTCTATATAAATCGGAGGGTTTTAGTCCGTAGGACAACATACAATCATACCATAGGCTAGCTTCTAGGGTTTAGCCTCTCTGATCTCGTGGTAGATCTACTCTTGTACTACCCATATCATCAATATTAATCAAGCAGGATGTAGGGTTTTACCTCCATCAAGAGGGCCCGAACCTGGGTAAAACATCGTGTTCCCTGCCTCCTGTTACCATCCTCCTTAGACGCACAGTTCGGGACCCCCTACCCGAGATCCGCCGGCTCTCTCCCCCTCTCTCCCGGTGGCGCCGGAACGCCGTCGGGGCCATCATCGTCACCGCAATCTACACCAACACCTCCGTCATCTTCACCAACATCCACATCACCTTCCCCCATCTATCTACAGCGGTCCACTCTCCTGCAACCCGTTGTATCCTCTACTTGGACATGGTGCTTTATGCTTCATATTATTGTCCAATGATGTGTTGCCATCCTATGATGTCTGAGTAGATTTTCGTTGTCCTATCGGTAATTGGTGAATTGCTATGATTGGTTTAATTTTCTTGTGGTTATATTGCTGTCCTTTGGTGCCCATCATATGAGCACGCGCGTGGATCACACCATAGGGTTAGTTGTATGTTGATAGGACTGTGTATTGGAGGGCAAGAGTGACAGAAGCTTCAACCTAGCATATAAATTGATGCATACGGGATTGAAGGGGGACCAATATATCTTAATGCTATGGTTGGATTTTTACCTTAATGAGCGGATGCTTTCTAATAGTTCCAATCATAAGTGCATAGAATTCCAAGTCAGGGATGACATGCTAGCAGCGGCCTCTCCCACATAAAACTTGCTATCGGTCTAGTAATGTAGCCAATTGCTTAGGGACAATTTCGCAACTCCTACCACCACTTTTCCACACTCGCTATACTAACTTTATTTCTTCTTTACCTATATAGCCCCTAGTTTTTATTTACGTGCTCTTTATATTCTTGCAAACCTATCTCGTTACACCTACAATGTACTTCTGGTTTCATACTTGTTCTAGGTAAAGGGAACATTAAGCGTGCGTAGAGTTGTATTGGTGGTCGATAGAACTTGAGGAAATATTTGTTCTACCTCTAGCTCCTCATTGGGTTCGACACTCTTACTTATCGAAAGAGGCTACAATTGATCCCCTATACTTGTGGGTTATCAAGACCTTTTTCTGGCGCCGTTGCCGGGGAACAATAGCGTGGGGTGAATATTCTCGTGTGTGCTTGTTTGCTTTATCACTAAGTAGTTTTTATTTTGTGCTCTTGTTTTCTATCTTTAGTTATGGGTAGGAAACGCAAAATACCAAAAAAATTAGTTGTACCTACTACACCAATGGTTGAAGAACCACTCAAAATATATCACACTCCAGAAGCTTTTTACTTGGATCATCTTCGATCCCTATGTCCTCGGGCTGAAACCCCAACTAGCTTAGTTGAGGGCAAATCTTTAGATGAGCATGCTTATTATGTGCGACACCGCTTATCTCAAAAAGGGAAACTTTTGCTGGATCAAATTCATGTTTGCAATGCTATACTTGGAATTTATGTGAAATATATGATTTTACTTCTTGTTCTGAAGACCCTAAGAAACACCTTCCCTACCAATGTGAGTTTAGTGATAATGGAATCATATCTTTGTATACTAAGGGTGTTTATAATTACTATGATGTTCAACAAATTGAAGAATTTGTTGCTTTTAGGGGTACTTGTGAAATTGCTTCTTTTATTGAATAGTGTGATACTACTCTCTACAAATCTAAAAATTTGGCCATACTTAAATATTGCTATGATAATTATGCTTCTAATCCTTATATTAAACCATATGTTGAGGACTCATCCGCTATCTAAGAAGATACTAATATTTTGCAGGAGTCTATGGAAGAAGGAATTGATGAAACTGTGGGCTCATTGGATGAAAAAGATGATGAGGAGAGCGAAGAACAAAAGGAAGAAGAGCGGATTAGCTACCCGTGCCCAGCTTCTAATGAGAGTAACTCTTCAACTCATACATTGTTTAATTTCCCTTCGTGCTTGGATGAATGCTATGATGATTGTTATGACCCCGTTGATTCTTTTGAAATATCCCTTTTTGATGATGCTTGCTATGCTTGTGGCCAAGAAGCCAATATGAATTATGCTTATGGAGATGAACTTGCTATAGGTCCTTATGTTAAACATGAAATTGTTGCTATTGCACCCACGCATGATAGTCCTATTATCTTTTTGAATTCTCCCGACTACACTATATCGGAGAAGTTTGCCCTTATTAAGGATTATATTGATGGGTTGCATTTTACCGTTGCACATGATGATTTTGATAGAGGAACTACATATCCGCCTCTCCATGTTTCCAATATGATATAATTGCAAGAAACTATTTATACTATGCATTAGCCTTTACTATGTGTGCATGAATTGTTCTTTTATGACATGCCGATGCATAGGAAGAGAGTTAGACTTCGTCATTACATGATATATGTTACTTTGTGCTCACTACTAAATCATAAATCATTGTTAATTAAAATTGGCTTTGATATACCTTGGGATCCGGGTGGATCCATTACTTGAGCACTATATGCCTAGCTTAATGGCTTTAAAGAAAGCGCTGCCAGGGAGACAACCCAGAAGTTTTAGAGAGACGTTTATTTCTGTTGTGTGCTTTTATAAAGTTTAAAAATAAAAATAATGTGCCAAGATTTTCCTTTAGGATGTTTACATGCTTGATGGTTTGTGTTGTGCAAAACAGAAACTTTGGCTGTAGTGCGCGATTTTACATTTTTTACTGGAAGGTCAAACGGTTCTAAAACTTTTTGCACTGTCTTTATGTACAAATTTTTTTTTACTAATTGTTTCAGAATTTTTGGAGTAACAGAAGTATGGTGAATGTTCATATTACTACAGACTGTCCTGTTTAAGACAGATTCTGTTTTTGATGCATAGTTTGCTTGTTTTGATGAAACTATCGATTTCTATCAGTGGATTAAGCCATGGAAAAGTTATATTACAGTAGCTAAATGCAAAAATAAAATATGAATTGGTTCGCTACAGTACTTAGAGTAGTGATTTGCTTTATTATACTAACGGATCTTACCGAGCTTTCTGTTGAGTTTTGTGTGGATGAAGTGTTCGAAGATCGAGGATGTCTCAATATGAGGAGAAGGAGGAGAGGCAAGAGCTCAATCTTGGGGATGCCCAAGGCACAAAAAGAAAATATTTAAGGAGACTCAAGCGTCTAAGCTTGGGGATGCCCTGGAAGGCATCCCATCTTTCTTCAACAAGTATCGGTATGTTTTTGGATTTGTTTCGTTCATGTGATATGTGCAAATCTTGGAGCGTCTTTTGCATTTAGTTTTCACTTTTCTTTTATGCACCATGCTGGTATGAGATAGTCCATGGTTGATTTATAGAATTCTCTTTGCACTTCACTTATATCTTTTGAGTATGGCTTTTATAGAATGCTTCATGTGCTTCGCTTATATCATTTGAAGTTTGGATTGCCTGTTTCCCTACACATAGAAAACCGCCATTTGTAGAATGCTCTTTTGCTTCACTTATATTTGTTAGAGCATGGGCATATCTTTTGTAGAAAGAATTAAACTCTCTTGCTTCACTTATATCTATTTAGAGAGATGACAAGAATTGGTCATTCACATGGTTAGTCATAAAATCCTAAATAAAACTTGTAGATCACTGAATATGATATGTTTGATTCCTTGCAATAGTTTTGTGATATAAAGATGGTGATATTAGAGTCATGCTAGTGGGGAGTTGTGGATTATAGAAATACTTGTGTTGAATTTTGTGATTCCCGTAGCATGCACGTATGGTGAACCGTTATGTAACGAAGTTGGAGCATGAGGTATTTATTGATTGTCTTCCTTATGAGTGGTGGTCGGGGACGAGCGATGGTATTTTCCAACCAATCTATCCCCCTAAGAGCATGCACGTAGTACTTTGTTTCGATGACTAATAGATTTTTGCAATAAGTATGCCATTTCTTTATGACTAATGTTGAGTCCATGGATTATATGCACTCTCACCCTTCCATCATTGCTAGCCTCTTCGGTACCGTGCATTTCCCTTTCTCACCTTAAGAGTCGGTGCAAACTTCGCCGGTGCATCCAAACCCCGTGATATGATACTCTCTATCACACATAAGCCTCCTGATATCTTCCTCAAAACAGCCACCATACCTACCTATCATGGCATTTCCATAGCCATTCCGAGATATATTACCATGCAACTTCCATCATCATCATATACATGACTTGAACATTCATTGTCATATTGCTTTGAATGATCGTAAGATAGCTAGCATGATGTTTTCATGGCTTATCCGTTTTTTGATGTCATTTCTATGCTAGATCATTGCACATCCCGATACATCGCCGGAGGCATTCATATATAGTCATATTTTGTTCTAGTATCGAGTTGTAATATTGAGTTGTAAGTAAATAAAAGTATGATGATCATCATTATTAGAACATTGTCCCATCTGAGGTTATCAAAATAAAAGTGGCCAAAGAAGCCCCCCAAAAAAGAGAGGCCAAAGAAGCCTACAAAAAAAAGAAAAAAAGAGAAAAAAAATAAAAAAATGAGAGAAAAGAGAGAAGGGACAATGTTACTATCCTTTTACCACACTTGTGCTTCAGAGTAGCACATGTTCTTCACATAGAGAGTCTCTTGAATTATCACTTTCATATACTAGTGGGAATTTTCATTATAGAACTTGGCTTGTATATTCCAACGATGGGCTTCCTCAAATGCCCTAGGTCTTCATGAGCAAAAAAGTTGGATGCACACGCACTTAGTTTCAGTTTGAGCTTTCATACAGTTATAGCTCTTAGTGCATCCGTTGCATGCCAATCCCTACTCCTCGCATTGACATCAATTGATGGGCATCTCCATAACCCGTTCATTAGCCGCGTCGATGTGAGACTTTCTCCTTTTTGTCTTCTCCACACAACCTCCACCATCATATTCTATTCAACCTATAGTGATATGTCCATGGCTCATGCTCATGTATTGCGTGAAAGTTGAAAAGGTTTGAGAATGTCAAAAGTATGAAACAATTGCTTGGCTTGTCATCGGGGTTGTACATGATTTGAATATTTTGTGTGGTGAAGATGGAGCATAGCCAGACCATATGATTTTGTAGGGATAACTTTCTTTGGCCATGTTATTTTGAAAAGACATGATTGCTTTACTAGTATGCTTGAAGTATTATTGTATTAATGCCAAATGATGGACTATTGCTTTCAATCACTCGTGTCTTAATATTCATGCCATGATTAGATTACATGATCAAGATTATGCTAGGTAGCTTTCCACATCAAAAATTATCTTTTTAAGCATTTACCTACTCGAGGACGAGAAGGAATTAAGCTTGGGGATGCTGATACGTCTCCGTCGTATCTATAATTTTTTATTGTTCCATGCCAATATTATACAACTTTCATATACTTTTGGCAACTTTTTATACTATTTTTGGGACTAACATATTGATCCAGTGCCCAGTACAAGTTCCTGTTTGTTGCATGTTTTTTGTTTCGCAGAAAATCCATATCAAACAGAGTCCAAACGGGATAAAAACTGACGGGGATTTTTTTGGAATATATGTGATTTTTGGGAAGAGGAATCCACGTGAGTCGATGCCCGAGGGGGCCACGGGGCAGGGGGTGCGCCCTGGGCCCTCGTTGACACCCCATAAGGCGGTTGGTGCCCTTCTTTCGCCACAACAAAGCCAATATCCGGATAGAAATCGTGTTAAAATTTCAGCCCAATCGGAGTTACGGATCTCCGGGAATATAAGAAACGGTGAAAGGGCAGAATCTAGAACGCAGAAACAAAGAGAGACATATCCAATCTCGAAGGGGCTCTCGCCCCTCCGACGCCATGGAGGCCATGGACCAGAGGGGAAACCCTTCTCCCATCTAGGGAGAAGGTCAGGGAATAATAAGAAGAAGGGGGCTCTCTCCCCCTCTCTCACAGTGGCGCCGGAACGCCGCTAGGGCCATCATCGTCACCGCAATCTACACCAACACTTCCATCATCTTCACCAACATCTTCATCACCTTCCCCCATCTATCTACAGCGGTCCACTCTCCCGCAACCTGTTGTACCCTCTACTTGAACATGGTGATTTATGTTTCATATTATTATCCAATGATGTGTTGCCATCCTATGATGTCTGAGTAGATTTTCGTTGTCCTATCGGTAATTGGTGAATTGCTATGATTGGTTTAATTTGCTTGTGGTTATTGTTGTTGTCCTTTGGTGCCCATCATATGAGCGCGCGCGTGGATGATACATCCATTTTGCATCATGCTTTTATATCAATATTTATTGCATTATGGACTGACATCCATTTTGCATCATGCTTTTATATCAATATTTATTGCATTATGGACTGTTATTACACATTATGTCACAATACTTATGCCTATTCTCTCTTATTTACAAGGTTTACATGAAGACGGAGAATGCCGGCAGCTGGAATTCTGGGCTGGAAAAGGAGCAAATATTAGAGACCTATTGTACACAACTCCAAAAGTCCTGAAACTTCACGAGAGCAAGTTTCAGAATATATAAAAAATATTGGGTGAAAGAAGTACCAGAGGGGTGCCACCCATCATCCACAAGGGTGGGGGCGTGCCCTACCCCCTGGGCGCGCCCCTGCCTCGTGGGACCCCTGTCAGCCCTCTGATGCCCATCTTCTACTATATAAGGTCTTTCATCAAGGAAAAAAATCATAAGCTAGCTCACGGGACGAAACTCCGCCACCACAAGGCGGAACCAATCTAGGGCCCGGCGGAGGTGTTCTGCCGGGGAAACTTCGCTCTGGGAGGGGGAAATCATCACCATCGATCCTCTCATCGGGCGGGGGTCAATCTCCATCAACATCTTCACCAGCACCATCTCATCTCAAACCCTAGTTCATCTCTTGTATCCAATCTTTGTCCCAAATCCTCAGATTGGTACCTGTGGGTTGCTAGTAGTGTTGATTACTCCTTGTAGTTGATGCTAATTGGTTTATTCGGTGGAAGATCATATGTTCAGATCCTTTATGCATATTAATACCCCTCTAATTATGAACATGAATATGATTTAGGAGTAGTTACATTTGTTCCTGAGGACATGGGAGAAGTCTTGCTATAAGTAGTCATGTGAATTTGGTATTCGTTCGATATTTTGATGAGATGTATGTTGTCTTTCCTCTAGTGGTGTCATGTGAATGTCGACTACATGACACTTCACCATTGTTTCGGCCTAGGGGAAGGCGTTGGGAAGTGATAAGTAGATGATGGGTTGCTAGAGTGACAGAAGCTTAAACCCTAGTTTATGAGTTGCTTCGTAAGGGGTTGATTTGGATCCATATGTTTCATGCTATGGTAAGGTTTACCTTAATACTTCTGTTGTAGTTCCGGATGCTTGCAATAGGGGTTAATCATAAGTGGGATGCTTGTCCAAGGAAGGGCAATACCCAAGCAACGGTCCACCCACATATCAAATTATCAAAGTACCGAACGCGAATCATATGAACGTGATGAAAACTAGCTTGACAATAATTCCCATGTGTCCTCGGGAGTGCTTTCCTTTATATAAGAGTTTGTCCAGGCTTGTCCTTTGCTACAAAAAGCATTGGCCCATCATTCTGCACCTTATTTACTTTTATTACTTGCTACCCGTTACAAATTACCTTATCACAAAACTATCTGTTACCGATAATTTCAGTGCTTGCAGAGAATACCTTACTAAAAACTGCTTATCATTTGCTTCTGCCCCTCGTTGGGTTCGACACTCTTACTTATAGAAAGGATTATGATAGATCCCCTACACTTGTGGGTCATCAAGACTCTTTTTTGGTGCCGTTGCCGGGGAATGAAGCGCCTTTGGTAGGTGGAATTTGGTAAGAAAAAATTTATATATTGTGCTGAAATTTACTGTCACTTGTTACTATGGAACATAATCCTTTGTGGGGCTTGTTAGGGGTATCTTCACCCGACCAGTAGAGCAAAGAGTTGCTCCTCAACCTACTGAACCTACTGAAAATGTTTACTTTGAAAATCCTTCGGGCATGATAGAGAAACTGCTAGCTAATCCTTTCACATGTGATGGAACATTGCATCCTGATTTGCACCTAATCTATGTGGATGAAGTTTGTGGATTTTTAAGCTTGCAGGTATGCCCGATGATGTTATCAAGAAGAAGGTTTTCCCTTTATCTTTGAAGGTAAAGGCATTGACATGGTTTAGGCTATGTGATGATATGGGATCATGGAACTACAACCGATTGAAATTGGAATTTCATTAGAAGTTTTATCCTATGCATCTTCTTCATCGTGATCGTAATTATATATATATAATTTTTGGCCTCACGAAGGAGAAAACATTGCTCAAGCTTGGGGGAGGCTTAAGTCAATGTTATATTCATGCCCCAATCATGAGCTCTCAAGAGAAATTATTATTCAAAAAATTTATGCTCGGCTTTCTCTTGATAATCGTTCCATGCTCGATACTTCTTGTACTGGCTCTTTTATGATGAAGACTATTGAATTCAAATGGGATTTATTGGAAAGAATTAAACGCAACTCTGAAGATTGGGATCTCGATGAAGGTAAGGAGTCAGGTACCACCCCAAAGTTCGATTGTATTAAATCTTTTATGGACACCGATGCTTTCCGTGAATTTAGCACTAAATATGGACTTGATTCTGAGATAGTAGCTTCTTTCTGTGAATCCTTTGCTACTCATGTTGATCTCCCTAAGGAGAAGTGGTTTAAATATAATCCTCCCATTGAAGTAAAAGTAGTTGCACCTATTAAAGTTGAAGAAAATACTATCACTTATAATGATCATGTTGTTCCTACTGCTTATATTGAGAAACCACCTTTCCCTGTTAGAATAAAGGATCATGCTAAAGCTTCAACTGTAGTTCGTAAGAGTAATACTAGAGCACCTACACCCTCTGAGCAAATTAAAGTTGAACCTAGTGTTGCTATGGTTAAAGATCTCTTGGCCGATAATATTGATGGGCATGTTATTTACTTCTGTGATGAATCTGCTAAAATTGCTAGACCTGATACTAACAATAAACATAGACCTGTTGTAGGCATGCCTGTTATTTCTGTTAAAATAGGAGATTATTGCTATCATGGCTTATGTGATATGGGTGCTAGTGCAAGTGCGATACCCCATTCCTTATATAAAGAAATTGTGTATGATATTGCACCTGCTAAGATAGAGGGAATTGATGTTACTATTAAAATTGCCAATAGAGACACTATTTCACCAGTTGGGATTGTTAGAGATGTTGAAGTCTTGTGTGGGAAAGTTAAATATCCTGCTGATTTTCTTGTTCTTGGTTCCCCATAAGATAACATTTGTCCCATTATATTTGGTAGACCCTTCTTGAATACTGTTAATGCTAGGATCGATTGCAATAAGGATATTGTTTCTGTTGGTTTGGGGGATATGTCTCATGAGTTTAATTTTGGTAAATTTCATAGAAAACCCCATGATAAAGAATTGCCTTGTAAAGATGAAATTATTGGTCTTTCTTCTATTGCCGTGCCTCCTAATGATCCTTTAGAACAATATTTGCTAGACCATGAAAATGATATGTTTATGAATGAAAGAAGGGTAATAGATGAAGTATTCTTTAAACATGGACCTATTTTAGAACACAACTTGCCTGTTGAGATTTTAGGGGATCCCCCTCCACCCAAGGCTGATCCCGTGTTTGAGATTAAACCTTTACCTGTTACTCTCAAATATGCTTATCTTGATGAGAAAGAGATATATTCTGTTATTATTAGTGCCAACCTTTCAGAGCATGAGGAAAAGAAATTGTTGAAAACTCTGAAGAAGCACCGTGCTGCTATTGGATATACTCTTGATGATCTTAAGGGCATTAGTCCCACTCTATGCTAGCACAAAATAAAATTGGAGAAAGATGCGAAACCAATTGTTGATCACCAACGACGGTTAAATCCTAAGATGAAAGAAGTGGTAACAAAAGAAATATTAAAGCTTCTGGAGGCAGGTATAATTTATCCCGTTGCTGATAGTCAGTGGGTAAGTCCTGTCCATTGTGTCCCTAAGAAGGGAGGTATTACTGTAGTTCCTAATGATAAAGATGAATTGATCCCACAAAGAATTGTTACAGGTTATAGAATGGTAATTGATTTCCGCAAATTAAATAAAGCTACTAAAAAGGATCATTACCCTTTACCTTTTATTGATCAAATGCTAGAAAGATTATCCAAACATACACATTTTTGCTCCTGGATGGTTATTCTGGTTTCTCTCAAATACGTATGTCTAAAGAGGATCAAGAAAATACAACTTATACTTGCCCTTTCGGTACCTTTGCTTATTGACGTATGCCTTTTGGTTTATGTAATGCACCTGCTACTTTTCAAAGATGTATGACTGCTATATTCTCTAATTTTTGTGAAAAGATTGTTGAGGTTTTCATGGATGATTTCTCCGTATACGGAACTTCTTTTGATGATTGCTTAAGAAACCTTGATCGAGTTTTGTAGAGATGTGAAGAAACTAATCTTGTCTTGAATCGGGAGAAGTGCCACTTTATGGTTAATGAAGGTATTGTCTTGGTGCATAAAATTTCTAAAAGGGGTATTGAAGTTGATAAAGCTAAAGTTGATGCTATTGAAAAGATGACGCGTCCTAAGGACATTAAAGGTATAAGAAGTTTCCTTGGTCATGTGCTACCTCTTGAGCACTGCGTTGGTTTTCCCTTGAAGAGGAAAGGGTGATGCAGTAAAGTAGCGTAAGTATTTCCCTCAATTTTTGAGAACCAAGGTATCAATCCAGTAGGAGAATACATGCAAGTCCCTCGTACCTACACAAACAAATAAGAACCTCGCAACCAACGCGATAAAGGGGTTGTCAATCCCTTCACGGTCACTTACGAGAGTGAGATCTGATAGGGATAATAATAATAAGATAAATATTTTGGTATTTTTATGATATTGATTGAAAGTAAAGATTGCAAAATAAAATAGATTGGAAACTTATATGATAAAAGATAGACCCGGGGGCCATAGGTTTCACTAGTGGCTTCTCTCAAGATAGCATAAGTATTACGGTGGGTGAACAAATTACTATCGAGCAATTGATAGAAAAGTGCATAATTATGAGAATATCTTGGGATGATCATGTATATCGGCATCACGTCCGCGACAAGTAGACCGAAACGATTCTGCATCTACCACTATTACTCCACACATCGACCGCTATCCAGCATGCATCTAGAGTATTAAGTTCATAAGAACAGAGTATCGCATTAAGCAAGATGACATGATGTAGAGGGATAAGCTCAAGCAATATGATATAAACCCCATCTTTTTATCCTCGATGGCAACAACACAATACGTGCCTTGCTGCCCCTGCTGTCACTGGGAAAGGACACCGCATGATTGAACCCAAAGCTAATCACTTCTCCCGTTGCAAGAAATATCAATCTAGTAGGCCAAACTAAACTGATAATTTGAAGAGACTTGCAAACATAATTAAATCATACATATAAGAATTCAGAGAAGAACCAAATATTATTCATAGATAATCTTGATCATAAACCCACAATTCATCGGATCTCAACAAACACACCGCAAAAAGAGTTACATCGAATAGATCTCAAATAAGATCGAGGAGAACTATGTATTGAGATCCAAAGAGAGAGAAGAAGCCATCTAGCTAATAAATATGGACCCGAAGGTCTGAGGTAAACTACTCACACATCATCGGAGAGGCTATGGTGTTGATGTAGAAGCCCTCCGTGATTGATTCCCCTCCGGTGGAGCTCCGGAAAAGGCCCCAAGATGGGATCTCTTGGGTACAGAAGGTTGCGGCGGTGGAAATAGGGTTTCGTAGTGCTCCTGGATGTTTTCGGGGTATATGGATATATATAGGAGGAAGAAGTAGGTCGGTGGAGTTACGAGGGGCCCACAAGGGTGGGGGCGCGCCTCCCTGCCTCGCGGCCTCCTCGTTGGTTTCTTGACGTCTACTCCAAGTCCCCTGGATCATGTTTGTTCCAAAAATAACTCTCCCGAAGGTTACATTCCGTTTGGATTCCGTTTGGTATTCCTTTTCTGCGAAACACTGAAATAGGCGAAAAAACAGCAATTTGCACTAGGCCTTGGGTTAGTAGGTTAGTCCCAAAAATAATATAAAAGTGTATAAATAATCCCATTAACATCCAAAATAGATAATATAATAACATGAAACAGTCAAAAATTATAGATACGTTGGAGACGTATCATCATGCCGATTTTTATAGGAGGTTCATTAAGGACTTTTCTAAAATTTCTAGGCCTCTGACTAATCTCTTACAAAAAGATGTTCCTTTTTTCTTTGATGATGATTGTGTAGAAGCATTTGAAATACTTAAGAAAGCTTTGATTTCTGCACCTATTGTTCAGCCTCCTGATTGGAATTTACCATTTGAAATTGTGTGTGATGCTAGTGATTATGCTGTAGGGGCTATTCTAGGACAAAGAGTTGATAAGAAATTAAATGTTGTCCAATATGCTAGTAAGACTCTGGACAGTGCCCAGAGAAATTATGCTACTACTGAAAAAGAATTTTTAGCAGTTGTATTTGCTTGCGATAAGTTTAGACCTTATATAGTTGATTCTAAAGTAACTGTCCACACTGATCATGCTGCTATTAAATATCTTATGGAAAAGAAAGATGCTAAACCTAGACTTATTAGATGGGTTCTCTTGCTACAAGAATTTGATTTGCATATTATTGATAGAAAGGGAGCTGAGAACCCCGTTGCAGACAACTTGTCTAGGTTAGAGAATGTTCTTGATGACCTACAACCTATTGATGATAGCTTTCCTGATGAACAATTAGCTGTCATAAATGCCTCTCGTACTGCTCCATGGTATGCTGATTATGCTAATTATATTGTTACTAAATTTATACCACCTAGTATCACATACCAGCAAAAGGAAAATTTCTTCTATGATTTAAGGCATTACTTTTGGGATGACCCACACCTTTATAAAGAAGGAGTAGATGGTGTCATTAGATGTTGTGTACCTGAGCATGAACAGGAACAGATCCTACGCAAGTGTCACTCTGAGGCTTATGGAGGACACCATGCTAGAGATAGGACTGCACATAAGGTATTGCAATCCGGTTTTTATTGGCCTACTCTCTTCAAGGATGCCCGTAAGTTTGTCTTGTCTTGTGATGAATGTCAAAGAATTGGTAATATTAGTAGATGTCAAGAAATGCCTATGAATTATTCACTGGTTATTGAACCATTTGATGTTTGGGGCTTTGATTATATGGGACCGTTTCCTTCCTCTAATGGGTATACACATATTTTAGTTGTTGTTGATTACGTTACTAAGTGGGTAGAAGCTATTCCAACTAGTAGTGCTGATCATAACACCTCTATTAAGATGCTTAAAGAAGTTATTTTTCCGAGATTTGGAGTCCCTAGATATTTAATGACTGATGGTGGTTCACATTTTATTCATGGTGCTTTTCATAAAATGCTTGCTAAGTATGATTTTAATCATAGAATTTCATCTCCATATCATCCACAGTCTAGTGGTCAAGTAGAACTGAGCAATAGAGAGCTTAAATTAATTTTGCAAAAGAATCTTAATAGATCTAGACAGAATTGGTCCAAGAAACTTGATGATGCATTATGGGCTTATAGAATTGCATATAAAAATCCTATGGGTATGTCTCCGTATAAGATGGTTTATGGTAAAGCATGTCACTTACCTCTCGAACTAGAACATAAGGCATATTGGGCCATTAAAGAGCTCAATTATGATTTCAAAATTGCCGGTGAGAAGATGCTTTTTGACATTAGCTCACTGGATGAATGGAGAACCCAAGCTTATGAGAATGCCAAACTGTTTAAAGAAAAAGATAAAAGATGGCATGATAAAAGGATACAAAAATGTGAGTTTAATATAGGTGATTATGTATTATTATACAACTCTCGTTTAAGATTCTTTCCAGGAAAACTCCTCTCTAAATGGGAAGGCCCTTACGTCATCGAGGAGGTATATCGTTCCGATGCCATAAAAATCAACAACTTCGAAGGCACAAATCCGAGGGTGGTGAATGGTCAAAGAATCAAACATTATATCTCAGGTAATCCTATAAATGTTGAAACTAATGTTATTGAAATCGTAACCCCGGAGGAATACATAAGGGACACTTTCCAGAATGTTTCAGACTCCAAAAAGGAAGAGGTACGAGGTACGGTAAGTAAACCGACTCCAAAACAGTTCTAATAGCAATTTTCTCTGTTTTGGAATATTTAAGAAAATAGGAAAATAAGAAGTAGTCCGGGAAGGACACGAGGCGTCCACGAGGGTGGAGGGCGCGCCTTACCCCCCTGGGCGCGCCCCTGCCTCGTGGACACCTCGTGTGCTCTTTGGACTCCGTTTTCTTACACGATACTTCTTTTGGTCGGTAAAAATTCATTATATAATCTCCCAAAGGTTTTGACCACCGTACCACACAAATATCCTCTGTTTTTGTTTCGAGTTATTTCTGCTACAGATTAGAGCAATATGTCATCCCAAGATTCGGAGGGAGAAAGCTATGTGGCTAATTACCTTGCAAATCATAAGGCCTATGGGGACTTGGAGCATTGTGGTTGGACCATGGAGGAAGAAGAAGACTATGAGCCTAGGGGAAAGGAGGAGACGAGCTCAGATGAAGATGAAGTCCCACTACCTCAACCTGGGGAAATGCATGTGGAGTTCAAAAGGTCAAGCCTCCCTGATAGAGCAAAGAAACCTAAGATCGAGTTTATCCCTTTTCGCCTCTTGGAGGAGAACAAACAGGAACTTTGCAAAAAGGTATTAAGCCTTGAGCAGGAGATCGGTAACTTAAGGAAGCAAAAATTCTATCCAAAAGCACAAATTAAGGAAGAAGCACACGCCATCAACAACTCCATCATCACCACCTCCGAAGGAGGAGAAATAAACACATGGGTATGGGCACTCCCCTTGGAAATTGCCAAACTTGGGGGAGTGCCCCGGTATCGTATCACCATCACCCTTTTATCTTTACCGTTTTTCTTAGTCCGATCCTTTTGGTAATATCTTGATCTAGTAGAATAAAGTTTTAGTATGATCTACTATTGAGTTTTGCTTTATGATCCTTCTATGTAATCGAGTCCGTGAGCTATATATAATAAAGATTAGTGTTGAGTCAAGGGTTTGATTATCTTGCTATGATCTTGAGGGAATAAAATAAAAGAGAAAGATAAAAAGAAATAAAGAGATCATATGGATCTTATGGAGAGTAATGACTTCACATATAAAGAGTATGATGAATAAAAATTGTTGAGAGTTGACAAGCATAGTCTTGGTCATTGTTGCAATTAATAGGAAGTAATAAAGAAAGAGAGGTTTTCACATATAAATATATTATCTTGGACATCTTTTATGATTGTGAGCACTCATTAAAATATGACATGCTAAAGAGTTGATGTTGGACAAGGAAGACGACATAATGGGTTATGTTTTCTTACATCTGAGATAAATTATATTGTCATGGATCATCCAACATGTTGAGCTTGCCTTTCCCTCTCATGCTAGCCAAATTCTTTGCACCAAGTAGAGATACTACTTGTGCTTCCAAATATCCTTAAACCCAGTTTTGCCATGAGAGTCCACCATATCTACCTATGGATTGAGTAAGATCCTTCAAGTAAGTTGTCATCGTTGCAAGCAATAAAAATTGCTCTCTAACTATGTATGATTTATTAGTGTGGAGAAAATAAGCTTTATACGATCTTGTGATGTGGAAGAAATAAAAGCGACGGACTGCATAAAAAAGGTCCATATCACAAGTGGCAATATAAAATGACGTTCTTTTGCATTAAGATTTCATGCATCCAACCATAAAAGCACATGACAACCTCTGCTTCCCTCTGCAAAGGGCCTATCTTTTATTCTTGTCTTATACTTCATACAAGAGTCACGGTGATCTTCACCTTTACTTTTTACATTTTATCCTTTGGCAAGCACAATGTGTTGGAAAGATCCTGATATATATAGCTAATTGGATGTAAGTTTTCATGAACTATTATTGTTGACATTACCCTTGAGGTAAAAGGTTGGGAGGCAAAACTAAGCCCCTATCTTTCTCTATGTCCAATTAAAACTTCATAACCATAAATATCGCGTGAGTGTTAGCAATTGTGAAAGACTAAATGATAGTTGAGTATGTGGACTTGCTGAAAGGCTCTTATATTGACTATTTCCTATGTTATGATAAATTGCAATTGCTTCAGTGACTAAGATTATAGTTTGTTGGTTCTCAATGAAGTTTCTGATTCATACTTGAAATTGTGATTGAATTGTTACTTTAGCATAAGAGATCATATGACAATATATGTATATGTTGATGTTCTAAGAATGATCATAACGCCCTCATGTCTGTATTTTATTTTTCCCGACACCTCTATCTCTAAACATGTGGACATATTTATTGATATCCGCTTTCGCTTGAGGACAAGCAAGGTCTAAGCTTGGGGGAGTTGATACGTCCATTTTGCATCATGCTTTTATATCGATATTTATTGCATTATGGACTGTTATTACACATTATGTCACAATACTTATGCCTATTCTCTCTTATTTTACAAGGTTTGCATGAAGAGGGAGAATGCCGGTAGCTGGAATTCTGGGCTGGAAAAGGAGCAAATATTAGAGATCTATTCTGCACAACTCCAAAAGTCCTAAAACTTCACGGGAGCAAGTTTCAGAATATATAAAAAATATTGGGCGAAAGAAGTACCAGAGAGGGCCCACCCACCATCCACGAGGGTGGGTGGCGCGCCCTACCCCCCTGGGCGCGCCCCCTGCCTCGTGGGCCCCCTGGCAGCCCTCTGATGCCTGTATTCTGCTATATGAGGTCTTTCATCGAGGAAAAAATCATAAGCTAGCTCACGGGACGAAACTCCGCCACCACGAGGCGGAACCAATCTAGGGCCTGGCGGAGCTGTTCTGCTAGGGAAACTTCCCTCCAGGAGGGGGAAATCATCACCATCGATCCTCTCATCGGGAGGGGGTCAATCTCCATCAACATCTTCACCAGCACCATCTCATCTCAAACCCTAGTTCATCTCTTGTATCCAATCTTTGTCCCAAAGCCTCAGATTGGTACCTGTGGGTTGCTAGTAGTGTTGATTACTCCTTGTAGTTGATGCTAATTGGTTTATTCGGTGGAAGATCATATGTTCAGATCCTTTATGCATATTAATACCCCTCTGATTATGAACATGAACATGATTTGGGAGTAGTTATGTTTGTTCCTGAGGACATCGGAGAAGTCTTGCTATAAGTAGTCATGTGAATTTGGTATTCGTTCGATATTTTGATGAGATGTATGTTGTCTTTCCTTTGGTGGTGTCATGTGAACGTCGACTACATGACACTTCACCATTGTTTGGGCCTAGGGGAAGGCATTGGGAAGTAATAGGTAGATGATGGGTTGCTAGAGTGACAAAAGCTTAAATCCTAGTTTATGAGTTGCTTCGTAAGGGGCTGATTTGGATCCATATGTTTCATGCTATGGTTAGGTTTACCTTAATACTTTTGTTGTAGTTGTGGATGCTTGCAATAGGGGTTAATCATAAGTGGGATGCTTGTCCAAGGAAGGGCCGTACCCAAGCACCGGTCCACCCACATATCAAATTATCAAAGTACTGAACGCGAATCATATGAATGTGATGAAAACTAGCTTGACGATAATTCCCATGTGTCCTCGGGAGCGCTTTCCTTTATATAAGAGTTTGTCCAGGCTTGTCCTTTGCTACAAAAAGGATTGGTCCATCTTTCTGCACCTTATTTACTTTTATTACTTGCTACCCGTTACAAATTACCTTATCACAAAACTATATGTTATCGATAATTTTAGTGCTTGCAGAGAATACCTTACTGAAAACTGCTTATCATTTCCTTCTGCTCCTCGTTGGGTTCGACACTCTTATTTATCAAAAGGACTATGATAGATCCCCTACACGTGTGGGTCATAAGTGGATCACACCATAGGGTTAGTTGTATGTTGATAGGACTATGTATTGGAGGGCAAGAGTGACAGAAGCTTTAACCTAGCACAGAAATTGATGCATACGGGATTGAAGGGGGACCAATATATCTTAATGCTATGGTTGGGTTTTACCTTAATGAACGTTAGTAGTTGCGGATGCTTTCTAATAGTTCCAATCATAAGTGCATAGAATTCCAAGTGAGGGATGACATGCTAGCAGTGGCCTCTCCCACATAAAACTTGCTATCGGTCTAGTAAAGTAGTCAATTGCTTAGGGACAATTTCGCAACTCCTACCACCACTTTTCCACACTCACTATACTAACTTTATTGCTTCTTTACCTAAACAGCCCTTAGTTTTTATTTACGTGTTCTTTATATTCTTGCAAACCTATCCCGTTACACCTACAAAGTACTTCTAGTTTCATACTTGTTCTAGGTAAAGCGAACGTTAAGCGTCCATAGAGTTGTATCGGTGGTCGATAGAACTTGAGGGAATATCTGTTCTACCTTTAGCTCCTCGTTGGGTTCGCACTCTTACTTATCGAAAGAGGCTACAATTGATCCCCTATACTTGTGTGTTATCACTACCTCCATCCATGAGTACCTTGGTAAATATATAACCCCCAACCTGAGGCGCCACCACTAGAGCCAAATGACCCAGATTATCAACCCGGGGCGGATGATCCTCACGACTCCACACAATAGCTGGTTGTTGACTCGCCTTGGCTTGAACACAAGAAACCAAATCCACAATCGGCATAGGCTGCTTACACGTATCTTTGAAATTCTGGATAAACCGGGACTTCAGCTCCGCCCATGACCCGATGGAGTTAGCCGGCAGCTCCTTCAACCAGGTGCAAGTCGTCCCCTCTAACATCATGCTAAAGTACTTAGCGTATGCAGCCTCACTAACATCCAGCATCTCCATGGCCATCTCATAGCCGCTGTTAGACACGGCACACCAAAAGCCTTAGAAAGTTACACCTGCCTCAACTGAAGCTGTCAGGTAAACTGGCGCATGCTGATGAGCCACCAGCTCGGCCTCCCGACGTGCACTACCCTGTTCCACCAAATCATGTGCATTGGCACCATTGTGTGCCGGGTCACGTCCATGAGGTTGGTTGCGGCGCTGCTCCGTACTCGAGACTGGTGGTGAGTCAATGTGCCTACTATAGCTCCGGCTTGGACGAGGGGTTGAATGAATCCGTTCATGGCTATAAGAATAAGCCTGTTGCTGCACTACAACCGTTTGAAGAAGTCCCCTAGCCCTTCGGGTTTCAACCGCCGCCGGAGTTTCACCCTCAACTGGTAAAGCCGTCAGTCGCGTCGCCGCAGCAATCATGTTGTCCAAAGGGGTGGAATAGTGACCCGGCAGTGTTACCACTTGTTGAGGCAGGGTGTTGTTCATATATGGAGAAATTGTCACGCGCGACTGACCCGGCACTCCACCGTATGGCCATTTAGTCATCCGATTCACCACCGGCGGGTTACTGGCTTCAGCTCCAGGGGTGTTGAAGAGGTCCCTTGACTCATAAACTGAAGGCAGATGACTCCGGTATTTTCTCCTCAAAACTTCGTTTAACGTGTTCTGATCCACTGTGAGCCGGTATGAATCTGCTTGAATCCGCTGTGCTTGGGCACTTAAAACGGCCCGCTCTACAGCCATCCTGGCATTTTCTGCTGCTAATTCCACCTTGGCTTGCGCTATCTCATCACGCAACTTAGCTATTTCTGCCTTGTGCTGCTCCTAGTTGTCTGGGGTTACCTCGATCTCCATCAGAGTCGCCAAAGCATCCAACAGATCTGTTAAGACTTGAGCCGGCACGCGCGCTGAACCGCCAGCCCCGACCACCGTTACCACTGCTGAACTAAAAGTCATAGCCGCGGCGGCTGTCAAACCAAGAACCGACTGGGTGCCAGCCATGAAGATCGCCACCTTGTTCGGCTGCTCACTGGGATCCGGAATATTGTCGCCATCGGAACAACCCCCAAGCCGCCCGTCCTGTAGCTGATACATTGAGTTGGTCTCGCCTATGGACGACTCATCATCAGAGCAGATGGTCATCTCACTGCCAGAGACAGAGCCTTCCAACTCAGCCCCATGAGTGAACCCAACTAAGACATGCTTTACGGTGGGTTCAGCCCAGGCGGGTCATGCACGCTAAGCCGTCTCGATGATGTCAGGGCAAATGTCCGGCTCAGGGCCCGGCTCGCCGATCTTGCCGATGAAGATGTGGATTCTGCCAAAGGGGACCCAATACCAGTACTCAATTGAGCCGGCCTCGGGGCCCCAGTCTGCTGTTAGGGAACGTAGTAATTTCAAAAAAAATCCTATGCACACGCAAGATCATGGTGATGCATAGCAACAAGGGAAGAGTATCGTCCATGTACCCTCGTAGAAGACGAAGCGTTATGAGAACGCGGTTGATGTAGTCGAACGTCTTCACGATCTGACCGATCCAAGTACTGAATGCAAGGCACCTCCGAGTCCAGCACACGTTCAGCTCGATGACATCCCACGAACTCCGATCCAACAGAGCTTAACGGGAGAGTTCCGTCAGCACGACAGCGTCATGATGGTGATGCTGCTACTACCGGCGCAGGGCTTCGCCTAAGCACCGCTACGATATTATCGAGGTGGATTATGGTGGAGGGGGGCACCGCACATGGCTTGGAACAATCAACTTGTGTATTCTAGGGCCCCCTGTCCCCGTACATAAAGGAGCAAGGGGGGAGGCCGGCCGGCCCCTGTAGGGCGTGCCAGGAGGAGGAGTCCTCCTCCTAGTAGGAGTAGCACTTCCCTTTCCTAGTCCTACTAGGAGGAGGAAAGGAAAGAGGAGAGGGAGAAGGAAGGAAAGGGAGGTAAGGAGGAAAGGGGGGCCGGCCCCTAGTCCAATTCGGTTTGGGCTAGGGGAGCCGCGCACCCTGCCTCCTCTCTTCCACCACTTGGCCCATGAGGCCCAATACATCTTCCCAGTATTCCCGTAACACCCCGGTACTCCGAAAAATGCCCGAATCACTCGAAACATTTCCGATGTCCGAATATAGTCGACCAATATATCGATCTTTACGTCTCGACCATTTCGAGACTCCTCATCATGTCCTGAATCTCATCCCGGACTCCGAACTACCTTCGGTACATCAAATCACATAAACTCATTATACCGATCGTCACCGAATGTTAAGCGTGCGAACCCTACGGGTTCGAGAACTATGTAGACATGACCGAGACATGTCTCCGGTAAATAACCAATAGCGTAACCTGGATGCTCAAATTGGCTCCTACATATTCTACGAAGATCTTTACTGGTCAAACCGCATAACATACATTGTTCCCTTTGTCATTGGTATGTTAATTGCCCGAGATTCGATCGTCGGTATCCCAATACCTAGTTCAATCTCGTTACCGGCAAGTCTCTTTACTTGTTTCGTAATGCATCAACCCACAACTAACTCATTAGTAATATTGCTTGCAAGGCTTATAGTGATGTGCATTACCGAGAGGACCCAGAGATACCTCTCCGACAATTGGAGTGACAAATCCTAATCTCGATCTATGCCAATATGACAGCCTGGTTTTTGCCCTCTTTCATTTGTTTGAGTTTTCATTTGAAATTTTTTGAAACTTGGAGTTTTTGAATCTTTTCATTTGGACTTAAACACTTGGGCATCCTTGGCTTTCACCCAAGTGTTCATTTCTCTCCCAAACCATCATTTCACTTCTGATCCACCTCAAAATAACCTTTGGAATATTTTTCTTAAATGAAAAATATTCAATTTCTCTCTAAAACCCTAAGCCAAACCTGTTTGCTCCAAAGCAACCCTAATTTTTATGGCTCAGAAAATTCTGAGATAATTCACAAATATTCTAGAGACCCTAGGGCACCTCCCAGAGCAAAAATATTTCATCACTTTTTGGGATATTTTTGCTACAGAAAATCTTTTCTGTTCTAGACAGAAATGGTGGTTTCTACAGCAACTACCATTTTACTTGCTCCATTTGACCTGATCTTTCTTGTGCTTATTTACCTTAGTAACTCTAAGCTAGCCTCCAAAGCACAGCTTCAAACTCCCAGCCATTTGACCATGGTAACACCTCAAAGTTACTGTCCAGAAACTTACAAGACTTGTAAAACTTTCTCTACTGCACCTGGATCCAAACCCAACCGTGGTAAACTTCAAAACCACCACGAACAACATGCCAGACATGGTTTTTGGACGAAGGCCAGCCTGTGGAGGGAGTTCACGTGGTGACCACACGTGTCCACAATGCCAGGCATGCGTGTCGATGCGCTCTGGGAACCACCGAGCGCTCTGTTCGCGCGTGCTCGCTTCCCCCACCTGCCAAACCTAGCCAAAGCTCGCCACCATCATCGTCTCGACCGGAGCTCGCCGCAGTGAGCATGGGCAAGGTCCGGCCAGCCCAACAGTGTGTGCGCACTGTGCTCGTCGTCACCCCTCTCGACCCTGTGCTCGTCTCCGCTCGCCCATAGTGGCTGCGTGACCTCTGTCGCCTTCTCCCCCTCTCACTGACGCGGCTCGTCACCGGGCGCCATGGACAGGTGTCCACCGGTGGAGCCCGAAGCACCCTCGCCGCTCGCCTATATATAGAGCCCCTCCCCACCCTCTCCAAGCATCCTCCAGCACTCACACACACTCCATGGTAGAGTAGGAAGCCGTAGCCCGGCCGGGCAGGCCTCGGGCCGCCGTCCCCGAGCTCGAGCTCACTAGCGATCGCCTCTGGTCGCTGCGGCAGCTCCATCCCCTCCCAGGCCTGGGCGACCTCTCCAGGGCCTCCGGCTCTCTTCGGTGAGGACGTCTCGCCTGCTTGGAGCCCCTGGAACAGCCTCTGCTCGCCGTCTTCCCCAACTCCGACGAACTCCCCGTTCTGCCTCCGCCCACGAGCAAGATTTCGATGCCGTCCGACCACCCCTAGCTACGCTACGGGTACGAGCAGGTGCGCCTCGACCTCCTCTTGCCATCCCTCCCTCTCGTTTTGGCCAAAGAGCCCTCGTCACCGGCGAGAGCTCCAGCGAAGCCGCGGCCGTCTCTGTTTCTCTCTCCCTCTTCCCCCACCTGACTAGCGGGGCCCGCTAGTCAGTCTCTCTGTACACACGCGAAGAGGTACGAGTAGTGGCGCCCCTGAGCTTTTACGCCTTCGACGTCACCCCCAGTCTTTTTCTTTTTATTCAAATTCATTTGAATTTACAGAACACTTCAAACAGTTATAACTTTTTAACCCTAAGTCCACATGAATTGATTCTTTTTGCATTGTGTTCTTTGAAAGAAAATCTAACAGCTCACCAAAGATGAGATTTTTCTGAGCTGTTTAGAATTTCTGGTGAATTTCAGAAGTGTTCTTGATATTTTCCTTGTGTGTTTAAAATTATTTTCAGAAGGTGAGGCTTGTCTTGAGGATCACCAGGAGGCTTGTGAACCTCACCTGCACTAAGGCAAGCCACAGCAACATTTTTATGATGCCATTTCAATATTTATTATTTTCTTACTTGGATGAAATAATTAATCCATGCATTTAAATAATTATTGAGTTATTTGTATTCTGTTAAATGTTGAATAGTTGTTATGCTTGATTTACAGAATAGTTGAAACTAGTTTAGTGGATAAAGCAAGTTAAGATTTATTTGAGGTGATATTAGAAATAATTTTGTTATGCATGATAGTTATCTTAACTATATTTTTGCCTTCCTAAAATTGATAAGAATTTGTTAGAAAATATTCTGTTAAATCATATTACTTGTTTTACAGAAAGTTTGAACTTAATTTAGTGATAAAGAAAGTAAGAATTGTTGATAGTGAAATCTTTTGTTATGCATATGAAAAAGTTATCGGAATTGCTTTCTTGCGTAAGAAATCAATGAAACTTGTTGCAAAATATTTTGATTAAGTTGTGAGTCATCTGTAGAGTAACGTGAGTTGTTGACGGTTATGCTTGGTGCATATATGGCATCGGTTATTTTTATGATACATGTGTTATTTTGCATTTCATGGCATGCTATGACACCGGTCATTGTTAGTTTAAAGTTGAAACTAAAAATAACTCAACTTGAATACACCATTGACTGGGTCATGGTGCCGCTGAATCGAGTCTTTCCAATGCAACCACATTTGCCTTTATGGGGGCCTTGATTCGGTCCATTGACACGGCCTCTGGTCGGTGCCTCCATCTAGGGAAGGTTATGTCGTGTTTGCTCTGGCCCGGCAAGCAGACTTAACCTTGTGTGCTCATTGATAAGATTATGGTACCGATTTCCCCTAGTGGGAGTTTCCCCGAGTGGGAGTTTGACCACGATGGTGGTCAGGGTGTCTTTCGTAGACACGGGGCCACCCAGGACCAGCCCGTTGTGGATTTGGGTCAGAGTGGCCGGGAGAGTGCTGTGGCAATGGAGGGGTTTCGTCGGAATGCCATTGGTCCACCCGAATGGGAGTGCGAGGCCATGGGTTCCGTGGTGTGGGTCCAGTGTGCTACCTCTGCAGAGTGTATAATCTATCCATAGCTGCGTCCACGGTTAAGGACACCTCGTAGTAGGTCCCACCATGAGTCAACGAATGATAAAAATTGCACACTAAGCTGTAAACTTTGCATTGTCAAGGATGGCAGAAAGGCCATCACGGAATTTGGGACCAGATATTGGTCGTGGTTGTGATCGCCGTAAGGATCACGAGTCATTTTTTTGAAGACCACATTGGTGGTGTGTTTTACCATGTTGGTGGTGTGTTTTACCACATTGGTGGTGTTTGTGATCAGAGGATGATCACGGTTGGTAAGTTGTCCTGAGGGACGTTCGAGCATGATCACAGCATGTTGACATATAGTGTTGCATCATTAATAATTGGCTAAATATCATGATATTGTTTGTCATTATGATTATGCTTGTTGTGAGCTTGCAAGTACATTCAATGTACTGAGCTGACGTGTCATGCTAGATTTTAGGAAAGTCTCATTGGAAAGGAGCGCTGTTCGAGTCTAGATCGTGTCCACACCGGTGTCCCTGTGATATGGAGCTTCCGCTACAACGTTATTCTGCTGCCACGTAGTTGTTCGGATCGAGGCCCCTTTATGTTCACTAAATAGTGTACATATTGTTCAGCCGCACCGAGTGTGCCGCTTGGCCTCGACCGCTGTTGTAATTTGAACTCTGTTCCGCTAGTATCAAAAAAGTGGCTATTTTCTGTACCAATTTGTTGTGTGTTGCCAGAAGACATGGTCTCTGGGTTGGCAATGCAGGGTAAACCGGTCGCTCTGAGCCGGGGTGCCACAGCCAACTCAACAAGTACCATTGGAGACACTTGTAGAGCACCTTTATAATCACCCAGTTACGTTGTGATGTTTGGTATCACACAAAGTGTTCCTCCGGTATTCGGGAGTTGCATAATCTCATAGTTAGAGGAACATGTATAAGTCATGAAGAAAGCAGTAGCAACAAACTAAACGATCATCGTGCTAAGCTAACGGAATGGGTCAAGTCAATCACATCATTCTATAATGATGTGATCCCGTTAATCAAATGACAACTCATGTCTATGGCTAGGAAACTTAACCATCTTTGATTCAACGAGCTAGTCAAGTAGAGGCATACTAGCGACACTTTGTTTGTCTATGTATTCACACATGTACTAAGTTTCCGGTTAATACAATTCGAGCATGAATAATAAACATTTATCATGATATAAGGAAATAATGACTTTATTATTGCCTCTAGGGCATATTTCCTTCAGTCTCCCACTTGCACTAGAGTCAATAATCTAGTTCACATCTTTATGTGATTAGTTCACATCTCCATGTGACTAATATCCAAAGGGTTTACTAGAGTCAATAATCTAGTTCACATTGCTATGTGATTAACACCCAAAGAGTGATCATGGTTTGCTTGTGAGAGAAGTTTAGCCTACGGGTCTGCAACATTTAGATCCATATGTATTTCGCAAATTTCTATGTCTAGAATGCTCTGCACGGAGCTACTCTAACTAATTGCTCCAACTTTCAATATGTATCCAGATTGACACTTAGAGTCATCTAGATCGATGTAAAAAGCTTGCATCAACGTAACTCTTCACGATGAACTCTTTTATCACCTCCATAACCGAGAAATATTTCCGTAGTCCTTTAAGGATAATTTTGACCGAAGTCCAATGATCTACTCCTAGATCACTATTGTACTCCCTTGCCAGAAAGATGCTAAGGTATACAATAGGACTGGTAAACAGCATAGCATACTTTATAGAACCTATGACTGAGGCATAGGGAATGACTTTTCATTCTCTTTCTATTTTCTGCTGTGGTCGGGTTTTGAGTCTTTACTCAACTTCACACCTTGCAACACAGGAAAGAAATCCTTCTTTGACTGTTCCATTTTGAAGTACTTCAAAATCTTGTCAAGGTATGTACTCATTGAAAAAACTTTATCAAGCATCTTGATCTATCTCTATAGATCTTGATGCTCAATGTGTAAGCAACTTCATCGAGGTCTTTCTTTGAAAAACTCTTTTCGAACACTCCTTTATGTTTTCCAGAAAATTCTACATTATTTCTGATCAACAATATGTCATTCACATATACTTATCAGAAATATTGTAGTGCTCCCACTCACTTTCTTGTAAATGTAGGCTTCACTGCAAGTCTGTATAAAACCATATGCTTTGATCACTTTATCAAAGCATATATTCCAACTCCGAGATGCTTGCACCAGTCCATAGATGGATCGCTGGAGCTTGCTCACTTTGTTAGCACCTTTAGGATTGACAAAACCTTCTGGTTGCATCATATACAACTCTTCTTTTAAGAAATCCATGAAGGAATACAGTTTTGACATCCATTTGCCAGATTTCATAAAATGCGGCAACTGCTAACATGATTCGGACAGACTTTTAAGCATCGAGACGAGTGAGAAAATCTCATCGTACTCAACACCTTGAACTTGTCGAAAACATTTTTGCGACAATTCGAGCTTTGTAGATAGTAACACTACTATTAGCATCGGTCTTCCTCTTGAAAATCCATTTATTCTTAATGACTCACCGATCATCGAGCAAGTCAATCAAAGTCTATACTTTGTTCTCATACATGGATCCCATCTCAGATTTCAAGGCCACAAGCCATTTCCCAGAATCTGGGCTCATCATCGCTTCCTCATAGTTCATAGGTTCGTCATGGTCAAGTAACATGACCTCCAGAATAGGATTACCGTACCACTCTGGTGCGGATCTTACTCTGGTTAACCTATGAGGTTCAGTGGTAACTTGATCTGAAGTTTCATGATCATCATCACTGGCTTCCTAACTAATTGGTGTAGGTGTCACAGGAACCGGTTTCTGTGATGGACTACTTTCCAATAAGGGAGCAGGTACAGTTACCTCATCAAGTTCTACTTGCCTCCCACTCACTTCTTTCGAGAGAAACTCCCTCTCTAGAAAGGATCAATTCTTAGCAACAAATGTCTTGCCTTCGGATCTATGATAGAAGGTGTACCCAACAGTCTCCTTTGGGTATCCTCTGAAGACACATTTCTCCGATTTGGGTTTGAGCTTATCAGGTTGAAGCTTTTTCACATAAGCATCAAAGCCCCAAACTTTAAGAAACGGCAACTTTGCTTTCTTGCCAAACCACAGTTCATATGGCGTCGTCTCAACGGATTTAGATGGTGCCCTATTTAACGTGAATGCAGCTGTCTCTAATGCATAACCCCAAAACGATAGTGGTAAATCGGTAAGAGACATCATAGATTGCACCATATCTAATAACGTACGGTTACGATGTTCGGACACACCATTACGCTGTGGTGTTCCAGGTGTCGTGAGTTGCGAAACTATTCTGCATTGTTTCAAATGAAGACTCGCAACTCAAATATTCTCCTCTACGATCAGATCATAGAAACTTTATTTTCTTGTTACGATGATTTTACACTTCACTCTGAAATTATTTGAACTTTTCAAATGTTTTAGATTTATGTTTCATCAAGAAGATATACCCATATCTTTACTCAAATCATCTGTGAAGGTCAGAAAATAATGATACCTGCCGTGAGCCTCAACACTCATCGGACTGCATACATCACTATGTATTATTTCCAACAAGTCTGTTGCTCGCTCCATTGTTCCGGAGAACGGAGTCTTAGTCATCTTGCCCATGAGGCATGGTTCGCAAGTATCAACTGATTTATAATCAAGTGATTCCAAAAGCCCATCAGCATGGATTTTCTTCATGCGCTTTACACCAATATGACCTAAACGGCAGTGCGACAAATAAGTTGCACTATCATTATTAACTTTGCATCTTTTGGCTTCAATATTATGAATATGTGTATCACTACGATCGAGATTCAATAAACCATTCACCTTGGGTGTATGACCATTGAAGGTTTTATTCATGTAAACAAAACAACAATTATTCTCTGACTTTAAATGAATAACTGTATTGCAATAAACATGATAAAATCATATTGATGCTTAACGCAAACACCAAATAACATTTATTTAGGTTCAACACTAATCCCGAAAGTATAGGGAGTGTGCGATGATGATCATATCAATCTTGGAACAACTTCCAACACACATTGTCACTTCACCCTTAACTAGTCTCTGTTCATTCTGCAACTCCCGTTTTGGGTTACTAATCTCAGCAACTGAACTAGTATCAAATACTGAGGGGTTGCTATAAACACTAGTAAAGTACACATCAATAACATGTATATGAGATATGTTGGGAAACGAAGTAATTTCAAAATTTTCCTACGCACACGCAAGATCATGGTGATGCATAGCAACGAGAGGGGAGAGTGTTGTCTACATACCCTCGTAGACCGGAAGCGGAAGCATTAGCACAACGCGGTTGATGTAGTCGTACGTCTTCACGGCCCAACCGATCAAGCACCGAAACTATGGCACCTCCGAATTCTAGCACACGTTCAGCTCGATGACGATCCCCGGACTCCGATCCAGCGGAATGTCGGGGAAGAGTTCCGTCAGCATGACGGCGTGGTGACGATC
The DNA here is from genome assembly GCF_002162155.2 of Triticum dicoccoides. Classification (NCBI taxonomy): domain Eukaryota; kingdom Viridiplantae; phylum Streptophyta; class Magnoliopsida; order Poales; family Poaceae; genus Triticum; species Triticum dicoccoides. The sequence goes on along the minus strand of NC_041388.1, from coordinate 420,458,743 downwards.
TTGATGTTCTACTGTCGCAGGGCTTCGCCTAAGCACCGCTATAATATTATCGAGGATTATGGTGGAAGGGGGCACCGCACACGGCTAAGAGATCAATGATCAATTGTTGTGTCTTTGGGGTGCCCCCTGCACCTGTATATAAAGGAGCAAGGGAGGAGGAGGCCGGCCCTAGGAGGGGGCGCGCCAAGTGTGGAGTCCTACTAGGACTCCCTAGTCCTAGTAGGATTCCACCTCCCATATGGAATAGGAAAAGAGGAAGGGAAAAGGAGAAGGAAGGAAGGGGGCGCCCCCCTTCCCTAGTCCAATTCAGACCAGACCAAGGGGAGGGGTGCGGCCACCCTTGAGGCCCTTTTCCTTCTTTCCCGTATGGCCCAATAAGGCCCAATACGTACTCCCGTAACTCTCCGGTACTCCGAAAAATACCCGAATCACTTAGAACCTTTCCGATGTCCGAATATAGTTGTCCAATATATCGATCTTTACGTCTCAATCATTTCGAGACTCCTCGTCATGTCCCCGATCTCATCCGGGACTTTGAACTCCTTCGGTACATCAAAACTCATGAAATGATAATATAACTATCATCGAAACCTTAAGCATGCGGACCCTACGGGTTTGAGAACAATGTATACATGACCGAGACACGTCTCCGGTCAATAACCAATAGCGGAACCTGGATGCTCATATTGGCTCCCACATATTCTACGAAGATCTTTATCGGTCAGACCGCATAACAACATACATTGTTCCCTTTGTCATCGGTATGTTACTTGCCCAAGATTCGATCGTCGGTATCTCAATACCTAGTTCAATCTCGTTACCGGCAAGTCTCTTTACTCGTTCCGTAATACATCATCCTGCAACTAACTCATTAGTTGTAATGCTTGCAAGGCTTAAGTGATGTCCATTACCGAGAGGGCCCAGAGATACCTCTCCGACAATCGGAATGACAAATCCTAATCTCGAAATGCGCCAACCCAACAAGTACCTTCGGAGACACCTGTAGAGCACCTTTATAATCACCCAGATACATTGTGACGTTTGGTGGCACACAAAGTGTTCCTTCGGTAAACGGGAGTTGCATAATCTCATAGTCATAGGGACATGTATAAGTCATGAAGAAAGCAATAGCAACAAACTAAACGATCAAGTGCTATGCTAACGGAATGGGTCAAGTCAATCACATCATTCTCCTAATGATGTGATCCCATTAATCAAATGATAACTCATGTCTATGGTTAGGAAACATAACCATCTTTGATCAATGATCTAGTCAAGTAGAGGCATACTAGTGACACTCGGTTTGTCTATGTATTCACACATGTATTATGTTTCCGGTTAATACAATTCTAGCATGAATAATAAACATTTATCATGTTATAAGGAAATAAATAATAGCTTTATTATTGCCTCTAGGGCATATTTCCTTCAGTCTCCCACTTGCACTAGAGTCAATAATCTAGTTCACATCGCCATGTGATTTAACATCAATAGTTCACATCACCATGTGATTAACACCCATAGTTCACATCAACATGTGACAAACACCCAAAGGGTTTACTAGAGTCAATAATCTAGTTCACATCGCTATGTGATTAATACCCAAAGAGTACTGAGGTGTGATCATGTTTTTCTTGTGAGAGAAGTTTAGTCAACAGGTCTGCCACATTCAGGTCCGTGAGTATTTTGCAAATTTCTATGTCAACAATGCTCTACATGGAGCTATTCCAGCTAATTGGTCCCACTTTCAATATGTATCCAGATTGAGACTTAGAGTCATCTGGATCAGTGTCAAAACTTGCATCGATGTAACCCTTTACGACGAACCTTTTGTCACCTCCATAATCGAGAAACATATCCTTATTCCACTAAGGATAATTTTGACCAATGTCCAGTGATCTACTCCTAGATCATTATTGTGCTCCCTTGCCAAACTCAGGGCAGGGTATACAATAGGTCTGGTACACAGCATGGCACACTTTATAGAACCTATGGCTAAGGCATAGGGAATGACTTTCATTCTCTCTCTATCTTCTGTCGTGGTTGGGTTTTCAGTCTTACTCAACTTCACACCTTGTAACACAGGCAAGAACTTCTTCTTTGACTGTTCCATTTTGAACTACTTCAAAATCTTGTCAAGGTATGTAGTCATTGAAAAACTTATCAAGCATCTTGATCTATCTCTATAGATCTTGATGCTCAATATGTAAGCAGCTTCACCGAGGTCTTTCTTTGAAAAACTCCTTTCAAATATTCCTTTATGCTTTGAAGAATAATTCTACATTATCTCCGATCAACAATATGTCTTTCACATATACTTATCAGAAATGCTGTAGTGCTCCCACTCACTTTCTTGTAAATACAGGCTTCACCGCAAGTCTGTATAAAACTATATGCTTTGATCAACTTATCAAAGCGTATATTCCAACTTCGAGATGCTTGCACCAGTCCATAGATGGAACGCTGGAGCTTGCATATTTTGTTAGTACCTTTAGGATTGACAGGCAGCTGAGGTGGCGCAGTGGTGGGTCTTCACGAAGATCTGCATGCCGCCACATAGGTGCCTACCCAGCTGGTTGGGTCGGCAGCTGCATGCGAACAACGGTGGAGCTTTAGTCGGCATGGGCCTGGTGGTGGTCCTGTGGGTGTCCTTGGCAAGGGCCTTGCCGGGGTCCCGGCAAGGGTTTTGCTGAGGCGCCTTCTGTCATCCCCGGCAAGGCGCTTCCCGGGGGCCTTGTGGTCTTCCTTGGCTGGGATCCCGCCAAGGGTTGTCGTCTCCTTAGTGCGTATCTGGTCTTGAATGTCTTCACAAAGATCTACACGCCACCATGGGGATGTTTCCCGAATCCTTGTCCCATGGGGGCAGTGGATTCAAGGGTGATTTGCTCTGTATGTGTCGGGCGAGTTGCCGCAGCAAGGGTCTTGTCGGGGTTGCTAAAACTGTCTCCTGGCAAGGATTTTGCCGGGGGAGTCCGCTTCGTCCCCTTTGCCCTTTGTGGTCTTGGCCTTGGCGTTGTTCTAGTTCTCTTGAACTTCGGTCTTACCCTGGCTCACCTCCCTTGCCTTGCTTGGTGTGGTGGTATCCGCAGCTCAGACTGCCTGTGCACAGTTATAGGGGTACAAAAAGTGTACCCCTCTTTTTGTACACCGACAGGAGCCCCCGGGCCTGGGCCACACATAAGCGCAACGCGTTGTTGGGCTAGGCCCAAAAACGGTGCGCGGGCAAGCGGGGCGGTTTTTACCGCAGTAAGGTTCTTCGCGCGTTGCGCTTCCCACGACTCCCGCGCGTGGCGTGGCGTGGGGAGGTGCATGTGACGTGGGCAGCATGCGTGGGGTTGGTTCCCGCGGGCATGCGTCACACCACAGTTAATGTGAAAGGAGGCGGCCCGTGTTTTCCCCCATAAAAAAGGAATAACCGCGGGCGCGCTGCTCACTTTCTCCTCTTTCCTCGTGCCTTTTCCAATCTCAGAGTCGTCGTTCCCTCTCTTCCTTCCTTCCTAAGCTTTCACCGTCGCCCGCCGTCGTTGCTTCACCATCCCCCTTCCTCAGCCCTCTAAACTTCTTGGCCGCCATGGCGCCCAAATCCGTCAAGGGCAAGGGGGTGGCTAAGGGCACTGGGACTATGGAGCCGCCGGAGAGCGCGCTGTCGGGGGACCGGATGAAGTCCGCCTTTTTCTTCCCCTCGACGG
>NC_041388.1:420431375-420454853 GCF_002162155.2 Triticum dicoccoides | reverse complement strand
GAATTCGGGACACCCGGCGACGCGCGTCATTCCTGCTGCTTGCGTCGATCCTGCTCCAAATCGGTATCCCTTTCTTGTTGATTATCTTTCTCGCGGGTTATGCCCCCCTTTCTCCGATTTCTTCTGCGACACTATGCACACCTTCGGCTTTCGCCTCTTCGATTTTACTCCGAATGCGGTGGCGTGCATGGCTTTCTTCGCGCATCTTTGCGAAGGCTTTGCCGAGGTGCAGCCCAACACGGCGCTCTTCCGCCATTATTTCTTCCCTCGGATCCAGCCGGGAGGTGCCGTCTCTGGTTGCGTCACCTGGATCCCAAGATCCAAGGGGGCATACCTAGACGGTGCCATGAAGGAGAGGTGGGAGGAATGGCGTGGCCGGTTGTGCTGGATTGAGGATGAAGACCCGCCGGAATTCTGCAAGGTCCGCCGAGTGCCGCCGGTCCGTGGCAGCGACGTCGACGCCGCCGACGGGAGGCTCACTGTTGCCACTACTAGGATTCTCTGGCTCACCCGGGCCGGACTCACCCTTGAGATGATCGGGGCGGACTTCATTCGCCGCCGGATCGCCCCGTTGCACAACAAGGGGACGCCAACTTGGCTCTTTACGAATCCGGCTGACATTATGCGACTCCGCCCCGGCCTCGATCACAACTTCACAGTGATGGCGCATGCCCACTTCTGCCATCGGCTTTTCCAACTTGATGTGGGTCGCGATGGCGAGGTCGAACGGACCGGCAAGGCCGCGAGGGCTGCCGCAAAGGTTGGCAAGGCCCTCAAGGGGCCGTTTTTCAAGCTTCCAGCGGGGGTGGTCCCGTTGTGCAATAATTCACGTCGGTCCGAGATCATCGCCATGATGCCGGACTGTAATGCGCACGGCCCTGTCCCGAGCTGGAAGGAGCCGAAGGACGCGGGTGTGCAGCAATTCTTTGACACCCTGATTAAGGTACATGTCAATGCTGACGACGAGCGGTGGCTTGTCATGGACACCACCCAGGCAGAGCTGGACTACATCGCCACTAGGGTGAGGGAGGCGCAGCTCGCCATGTAGGCCGGCAGTGCCGGGGGCGTGGAAGACAAGGCCGCAATGGCTGCAGAGGAAGAGCAGCTCACCCGGTGGGCGGCGGCCACCGAGGAGGTCAGCAGCGCCGACACTGGAGCTCCGCTTGTCGAAGACACGGCCGACGAGTCGTCAGAGGAGGAGGACATGGCGGCGGGCTCGACGCCAACCAGGGGAAGAGGGAGAGTCCTGCGGCGGGCTGGCTCCGGCGAGCCGGTCCGACCCGGCAGGGCTACGCGGCCTCAATTGACCCTGGAGGGGTCTGGGCGTCACACGAGGGCCACGACAGCCAAGAGGCTGACGAAGGCTGCTGAGAAGAAGAAGACAACAGCCCCTTCCTCATCTGGGCGCGCACAAACCCTGCCGTCTTTGCCTCCTCCGGCAGATGTCGACTCGGATGTTGACGCGGAGGTCGCTTTTGATCTCGGGCCTCTCAGCCCGAAGAGGAAAAAGAAAGTGGTGGAGGAAGAGGAGATGGGTGACGAGTAAGTACTCCGTCCCTTACTGCCATTTCCATTCCCCTGAAGTAAGTCACTTATCTTGATCCGTTTTTGCTTTTGCAGGGATGCAGAGACGTTGGCCCAGAGGGTGAAGAGGGCCAAGGCCTTGGCGGGCGGCCAGCCCCCGGCCAGTGCTTTAAAGTCGCCACTGGTGGTGCTGAGCAGCCCGGACAGCAGCCCCCAGCATAGCCCCCAGCGTAAGTTCGTCACCCTCCTCTTATCGACACGTGGTAGGCGTTCGATGCTATGGTGTTGACCTTGTCGGGTTTGCAGGAGGGGAGCGGCAGCAGGAGGAGCCGCAGAGGGCTACCCCCAACACACCACCCCCATCGACTACACCGCCGCGAGGGGCGTCCCCGGCAAGGGCATCAAGCACGGAGGCTACACCCATGGAGGAAGAGGGGAACTTGGGCGCTGGTGACTCTGCCACAGCGCCGAATGCTGGTGGGGAGGGGACTTCTGCTTCACAGCCTGGCACTGGTGAGTCGCCTGTCCTCTGTCTCTGTTTTTCCCTTATTCTTTTTCTTGGCTTCAATGCTCCCATTACTACTCAGGCCCTCCTTCAATAGGTATGGAGGACGTGGATACTGTTGTTGGGAAAATTGCTGAGGAGGCAGCGGCAGAGGCCGACAGGATCACCGCCGAGGAGGCCGCCAGGGATGCTGACGAGGTCACCGCTGATGAGGCCGCCAAGGATGCTGCCGAGGACACCGCTGCGGGGGCCGCCAAGGCGACCGGCGAGGCTTCTGCCGAGGGCGCTAATGGTGGGCCTCCCGGGGAAGCCGGCAAGGCCACTGCCGAGGAAGAGGTGGTTGATGATCAGCCTCCCTCCTCCTCAACCTTGGGCCCCGGCAGATATCTGAAGGTGGGCGACAATATTTTCGTCCATCTCCCAGGGGCGTCAAGTTCCCGAGCACCCGCCGAAGGGGAAGTCTTTGACGGCGAGGTGCGTTCCGCCACCGGGCTCGAGGTTGTCGATGAGCCGGGCATTGGCGGTGATGGTTCTCCAGAAGAGCAGCTTTTTCGCGTTATGGGAGCCAACTTCCAAAAACTCCAGGTGCTCTACCGTGTCCGTCTGGACAAGGTTAAGTCCAGGACGGCAACAGTGGACCAGGCGGAGATGGATTTCAAGGCGCGCGTTGCTGAGATGTAGACCTGGTTCCACCAGACTCGCGAGGAGCACAGGGCCTTTCAGGAGGAATTGGCCAAATACTAATTTCAACTCTTGGAACATCTCATATGCTCCGTGGCGTTCAAAACATCTTTGAAGCCCCAATTCTAAGCCGTAAAGCATGGTGCACTAAACTATCAAGTAGTCATCATATCGAGCTCGCCAAACGTTCAAAACGTCTGCATCTACTCCTGCAATCGGTCTGTCACCTAGCGATGCATCAAGGACATAATTCTTCTTTGCAGCAATGAAGATAATCCTCAGATCATGGATCCAATCCGCATCATTGCGACTAACATCTTCAAACTTAGTTTGTCTCTAGGAACATATCAAAATAAACGGGGAGCTATATCACGAGCTATTGATCTACAACATAGTTATGCAAATACTATCAGGACTAAGTTCATGATAAATCAAAGTTCAATTAATCATATTTAAGAACTCCCACTTAGATAGACATCCCTCTAATCATCTAAATGATCACGTGATCCATATCAACTAAACCATGTCCGATCATCACGTGAGATGGAGTAGTTTTCAATGGTGAACATCACTATGTTGATCATATCTACTATATGATTCAGGCTCGACCTTTCAGTCTCAGTGTTCCGAGGCCATATCTGCATATGCTAGGCTCATCAAGTTTAACCCGAGTATTTCCGCGTGTGCAAAAACTAGCTTGCACCCATTGTATATGAACGTAGAGCTTATCACACCCGATCATCACGTGGTGTCTCGGCACAACGAACTTTGGCAACGGTGCATACTCAGGGAGAACACTTGTACCTTGAAATTTAGTGAGAGATCATCTTATAATGCTACCGTCAATCAAGCAGAATAAGATGCATAAAGGATAAACATCACATGCAATCAATATAAGTGATATGATATGGCCATCATCATCTTGTGCCTATGATCTCCATCTCCAAAGCACCGTCATAATCACCATCGTCACCGGCTTGACACCTTGATCTCCATAGAAGCATCGTTGTCGTCACGCCAACTATTGCCTCCACGACTATCGCTACCGCTTAGTGATAAAGTAAAGCAATTAAATGGTGATTGAATTTCATAAAGTAAAGCGACAACCATATGGCTCCTGCCAGTTGCCGATAACTGTGTTACAGAACATGATCATCTCATACAATAAAATTTAGCATCATGTCTTGACCATATAACATCACAACATGCCCTGCAAAAGCAAGTTAGACGTCCTCTACTTTGTTGTTGCAAATTTTACGTGGCTGTTACGGGCTGAGCAAGAACCATTCTTACCTATGCATAAAAACCACAACGATATTTCGTTAAGTTAGTGATGTTTTAACCTTCAACAAGGACCGGGAGTAGTCACACTCGGTTCAACTAAAGTTGGAGAAACTGACACCCGCCAGCCACTTGTGTGCAAAGTATGTTGGTAGAACCAGTCTCGCGTAAGCGTACGCGTAATGTCGGTCCGGGCCGCTTCATTCAACAATACCGCCGAACCAAAGTATGACATGCTGGTAAGCAGTATAACTTGTATTGCCCACAACTCACTTGTGTTCTACTCGTGCATATAACATCTACGCATAAACCTGGCTCGGATTCCACTATTAGGGAACATAGTAATTTCAAAAAAATTCCTACGCACACGCAAGATCATGGTGATGCATAGCAATGAGAGGGAAGAGTATCGTCCACGTACCCTCGTAGACAGTAAGCAGAAGCGTTATGAGAACACGGTTGATGTAGTCGAACGTCTTCACGATCCAACCGATCCAAGTACCGAACGCACGGCACCTCCGAGTTCAGCACACGTTCAGCTCGATAATGTCCCACGAACTCCGATCCAGCAGAGCTTCACGGGAGAGTTTCGTCAGCACGATGGTGTGATGTCGGTGATGATGTTGCTACCGATGCAAGGCTTCGCCTAAGCACCGCTATGATATTATCGAGGTGGATTATGGTGGAGGGGGGCACCGCACACGGCTTGGAACAATCAACTTGTGTATTCTAGGGTGCCCCTTCCCGCGTATATAAAGGAGCAAGGGGGAGGCCGGCCGGCCCCTGTAGGGCGCGCCAGGAGGAGTCCTCCTCCTCCTAGTAGGAGTAGGACTCCCCTTTCCTACTCCTACTAGGAAGAGGAAAGGAAGGAGGAGAGGGAGAAGGAAGGAAAGTGAGGAAAGGGGGGCCGGCCCCCTAGTCCAATTCAGTTTGGGCTAGGGGAGCCGCGCGCCCTACCTCCTCTCTTCCACCACTTGGCCCATGAGGCCCAATACTTCTTCCCCGTATTCCGATAACTCCCGGGTACTCTGAAAAATACCCAAATCACTCGGCACCTTTCCGATGTCCGAATATAGTCGTCCAATATATCGATCTTTACGTCTCGACCATGTCGAGACTCCTCGTCATGTCCCAAATCTCATTCGGGACTCCGAACTACCTTCGGTACATCAAATCACATAAACTCATAATACCGATCGTCACCGAACGTTAAGCATGCGGACCCTACAGGTTCGAGAACTATGTAGACATGACCGAGACATGTCTCCGACCAATAACCAATAGCGGAACCTGGATGCTCATATTGGATCCTACATATTTTATGAAGATCTTAATCGGTCAAACCGCATAACATACGTTGTTCCCTTTGTCATCGGTATGTTACTTGCCCGAGATTCGACCGTCGGTATCCCAATACCTAGTTCAATCTCGTTATCGGCAAGTTTCTTTACTCGTTTTGTAATGCATCATCCCACAACTAACTCATTAGTCACATTGCTTGCAAGGCTTATAGTAATGTGCATTACCGAGAGGCCCCAGAGATACCTCTCCGACAATCGGAGTGACAAATCCTAATCTCGATCTATGCCAACTCAACAAGTACCATCAGAGACACCTATAGAGCACATTTATAATCACCCAGTTACGTTGTGACGTTTGGTAGCACACAAAGTGTTCCTCCGATATTCGGGAGTTGCATAATCTCATAGTCAGAGGAACATGTATAAGTCATGAAGAAAGCAGTAACGACAAACTAAACGATCATCGTACTAAGCTAACGGAATGGGTCAAGTCAATCACATCATTCTCTAATGATGTGATCCCGTTAATCAAATGACAACTCATGTCTATGGCGAGGAAACTTAACCATCTTTGATTCAACGAGCTAGTCAAGTAGAGGCATAATAGCGACACTCTGCTTGTCTATGTATTCACACATGTACTAAGTTTCCGGTTAATACAATTCTAGCATGAATAATAAACATTTATCATGATATAAGGAAATAAATAATAACTTTAGTATTGCCTCTAGGGCATATTTCCTTCAGTCTCTCACTTGCACTAGAGTCAATAATCTAGTTCACATCTTTATATGATTAGTTCACATCTCCATGTGACTAATACCCAAAGGGTTTACTAGAGTCAATAATCTAGTTCACATCGCTATGTGATTCACACCCAAAGAGTGATCATGTTTTGCTTGTGAGAGAAGTTTAGCCTACAGGTCTGCAACATTTAGATCCATATGTATTTCGCAATTTTTTATGTCTACAGTGCTCTGCACGGAGTTACTCTAGCTAATTGCTCCCACTTTCAATATGTATCCAGATCGAGACTTAGAGTCATCTAGATCGATGTAAAAAGCTTGCATCGACGTAACTCTTCACGACGAACTCTTTTATCACCTCCATAACCGAGAAATATTTCCTTAGTCCTTTAAGGATAATTTTGACCGTTGTCCAGTGGTCTACTCCTAGATCACTATTGTACTCCCTTGCCAGAAAGATGCTAAGGTATACAATAGGACTGGTAAATAGCATAGCATACTTTATAGAACCTATGTCTATGGCTAGGAAACTTAACCATCTTTGATTCAACGAGCTAGTCAAGTAGAGGCATACTAGTGACACTCTGTTTGTCTATTTATTCACACATGTACTAAGTTTCCGGTTAATACAATTCTAGCATGAATAATAAACATTTATCATGATATAAGGAAATAAATAATAACTTTATTATTGCCTCTAGGGCATATTTCCTTCACCTGCATCATCGATGTAGAGCTTGCTGCGACGACTCTTGGTCATCCGGCCCACAGCGTATCCCTTGAGCCCTTCGAAGCTACCCTTTAAGAACTCAAAACCACCATGCCTTGGCCCCACGGTGGGCGCCAACTGTCGTGGAAGTGTCACGACAGATGTTCTCATGAAAGGACTTAGTTGTGGAACCATTGCGACGAGGTTAGCTTAAAGGGGTTAAACGGGACAAAGGACATGGAGAGTTTATACTGGTTCGTCCCCTTGCGGTGAAGGTAAAAGCCTACTCCATTTTGAGGTGATATTGCTAGGGTTTCGATTGCCAGGGAGCAAACACGCTTTGCCTGGCTTTTGACTTGTTGTTTCTTGCCCTAAGCCGCTGCCGAGTCGTCCCGTTATATACAGGGGTTGACGCCCTGCGGCCTACAGAGTCCTGGCCGTCTCATACAAACGTGTCCGGCTCGGTGACTTATCTTACATGCCTGACAATACAAGTTCACATATACATGGTGGTTTACACTTACGGGCCATAAGCCGCCTTTGGATTTGGGCCTTTTAACAAGCCTATCTATGAACCGCCATCCTTAGTATACTCTTGGGCTTCATTTAGATGAACCGCCATAATGGATGACCCTGACCCTCCTGGGCGGGTCATATCTGATAGTCATATCCCCAACAGAATGGGACTGCATAGAAAGATGATGGCCCTTGTGCAGTCTCGAAGAATCATGCCATCACCTCATGTACCTTCCTCCTCCAATCACGACCCAACGGCGGTGGCATCAATCGCCCATGAGATTTTGGTTGCATCATCATTTCATGTGCTTTTCGTTTCGCACTATCCACCATAGGAGACTGTTGGGGAACGTAGTAATTTCAAAAAAAATCCTACGCACACACAGGATCATGGTGATGTGTAGCAACGAGAGGGGAGAGTGTGTCTACGTACCCTCGTAGACCGAATGCGGAAGCATTAGCACAATGCGGTTGATGTAGTCGTACGTCTTCATGATCCGACCGATCCAAGTACCGAACGCACGGCACCTCCGAGTTCTGCACACGTTCAACTCGATGACGTCCCGCGAGCTCCGATCCAGCAAAGCTTCACAGGAGAGTTTCGTCAGCACGACGGCATGGTGACGGTGATGATGATTCTACCGACGCAGGGCTTCGCCTAAGCACCGCTACTACATGATTGAGGTGGATTATGATGGAGGGGGGCACCGCACACGGCTAAGAGATCAATGATCAATTGTTGTGTCTTTGTGGTGCCCCCTGCCCCCGTATATAAAGGAGCAAGGGGGTGGAGGCGGCCGGCCAGGGAGAGGCGTGCCAAGGGGGAGTCCTACTCCCACTAGGAGTAGGACTCCTCCTATTCCTAGTAGGAGTAGGAGACGGGGAAGGAAAGGGAGAGGAGGAGAAGGAAAGAGGGGGCCGGCCCGCCTTGCCCTAAACCAATTCGGTTTTGGCCTTGGGGGGCGTTCCCCACACTCCCCTTGTTGCCCTCTATTTCCACTAAGGCCCATGTAGGCCCATTAAGCCCTCGGGGGGTTACGGTAACCCCCCGGTACTCCGGTACATGTCCGAAACCTTCCGAAACCTTTCCGGTGTCCGAACATAGTCGTCCAATATATTGATCTTTACGTCTCGACTATTTCGAGACTTCTCGTCATGTCCGTGATCATATCCGGGACTCCGAACTACCTTCGGTACATCAAAAGACAAAAACTCATAATACCGATCATCACCGAACTTTAAGCGTGCGGACCCTACGGGTTCGAGAAGTATGTAGACATGACCGAGACACGTCTCCGGTCAATAACCAATAGCGGAACCTGGATGCTCATATTGGCTCCCACATATTCTACGAAGATCTTTATCGGCCAGACCGCATAACAACATACGTTGTTCCCTTTGTCATCGGTATGTTACTTGCCCGAGATTCGATCGTCGGTATCTCAATACCTAGTTCAATCTCGTTACCGGCAAGTCTCTTTGCTTGTTCCGTGATACATCATCCCGCAACTAACTCATTAGTTACAATGCTTGCAAGGCTTATAGTGATGTGCATTACCGAGTGGGCCAGAGATACCTCTCCGACAATTGGAGTGACAAATCCTAATCTCGAAATACGCCAACTCAACAAGTACCTTCGGAGACACCTGTAGAACACCTTTATAATCACCCAATTACGTTGTGATGTTTGGTAGCACACAAAGTGTTCCTCCGGTAAACGGGAGTTGCATAATCTCATAGTCATAGGAACATGTATAAGTCATGAAGAAAGCAATAGCAACATACTAAACGATCAAGTGCTAAGCTAACGGAATGGGTCAAGTCAATCACATCATTCTCCTAATGATGTGATCTCATTAATCAAATGACAACTCATGTCTATGGCTAGGAAACATAACCATCTTTGATCAACGAGCTAATCAAGTAGAGGCATACTAGTGATACTCTGTTTGTCTATATATTCACATATGTATCATGTTTCCGGTTAATACAATTCTAGCATTAGTATGAATAATAAACATTTATCATGATATAAGGAAATAAATAATAACTTTATTATTGCCTCTAGGGCATATTTCCTTCAGTCTCCCACTTGCACTAGAGTCAATAATCTAAATTACACAGTAATGATTCTAACACCCATGAAACCTTGGTGCTGATCATGCTTTGCTCGTGGAAAAGGATTTTAAATTGTGACTACCGGTAGGGTTGGAAAGCAAAGACAACATAGGATGAGAAGGGATCTTTCCAGGATCGAGAAGCCCGCAATTCCTTTTGTGACGCAGAAAAGCCGGCGTGGAATAGTCACACAGGGTAAATTGGGTTCGTACAACGTCGAGCGGAGCCGGTAATATTCATCGTATTAAGATATTAAACGCCGTCAGTTTTTTTTTCGGATACGAGACATATCCTTCCGAGCTGTGGTCAAGTCGCTGCAATCTTTGTTTTTCTTTCGATCGACGTGAAGCTTGCAAAATAATGGGAAGACCCATCTGTTCGTACGAGCCAACAGCAACAATCATCCTACTTCAATTAGTACCCTGCCACGTGATGGCCAAATTGATCCACAACTCTAAATATTTTATTGGCCCAAAACTGCTACATGGGGAGTCAGACAATTCATCACGGTACTAGTTGTTGCTAGTACTCCCTCCGGTCATTTTTACTCTGTACATTGGATTTGTCCAAAGTCAAACTTTGCTAAGTTTGACCAAATTTATGTTAGAAATTATTAGCATATATAATATCTAATAAATATAATATGAAAATATATTCAAAGATGAATTTAATGATATTGGTGTTGTTATGTGAATGTTTATAATTTTTTATATAAACTTGATCAAAGTCGAATGAGATTGACTTTGGACAAACCTAATATGCAGAGTAAAAAGGACCAGAGGGGGTATGAAAGTTGTCTGAAGGAAAAAAGACCCGGAGAAGGATTTGGACGTTGACCGGGATTTCTCCTCGAGCACGGTGGTCTGCGCTTTGCCTGGCCAATCTGCTTTCGACTCGCGTGGCCTCAAGCCACTGTCTCTACGGCCATGGCCTCGCACAGCCGCTTCTACTGCCGGAGGGTCTACAATCCACCCTTGTGCTGATTGTGTCCTGCCTCAGCCGCTCTCACGGCCCCGAGCCGCCGCCGCTGGGTCACCTTCACCACCAGCTCGCCGAACTGCCCCGAGTGCCCCTACCTGTGCTAAAGTCGTCCATGTCAGCGGGCCGTTTTCTCCGTCGCGGTGCCAAGCCGCCTCTCCGTGTTGATGCGCCGCCAAAGAGCCGCCCCGCCTCAACCCGCCGAGCCGCCGCTGCAGACCTGCCTTCACCACAAGATGCCACCACCGCGATGCACTTCACCCCCGCAAGTTCAAGCACCAACCGGGCCCTCCTTGGGCTGGAGTCACGAGTGCACACCAGTGCGCCTGGCGCTTCGCCGCACGGTCACTGCGGCCGTGGTTCCACCTCGATCTGCGCGGGCGCTTCAAATCGCGGCGAGTTGACTTACCTCCGCCTTGGGCCATCCATGCCTAGTCGGTGCAGTCTGCGCCGCTCGTTTATCCATGAGAGTCACCCCCGCAGTAAGCCGCTCCTACCATCGAGTCGCTCTCCGCTTGCGAACCGCCCGCGTCTGCTACCGCGAGTCGCCTCAGTTTGCCGCTCGCTAAGTCGCCAGGTTGCGCTGCTGCCATCTCGAGCCGCCTCAGTTTGCCGCTCGCCCAAAGCCGCCTTGCCAGGTTACGACTGACGCCGCAGTCCGCTTCAGCCACAGCCGTGGGCCTCGCCTTCATCTTCGGTCGTGAGCCGCCCGCCGCCGTCGCCGCATCTCATTCCAGCCTTGAGCTTCCAGCGTCCGCTGCAAGTCACTGCCTCAAGACCCCCAATCCCCATGCGCTAGCAGCACCGACGGCTCGCCAAGTTAGAACCAGGTCAACCCCTCTGCTGCATCGCGCTGTTGTTGAAGCCGCGCCCGTGACCGTCCGAGTCACCGTCCCTGTAGCCAGTGCACACACTGGTACCTGTGCAGGAGTTTATGCGCAAGAACGAAGGAAGTACTACTATGTGGCCTACTACTGCCGAAGTTGAAAGTAAATCAGTCCAAAAGCTCATAAAAAATGTGAAGGATAAAGAGGGCGGTGGTCGTTGTATCAGAAGTTTAAAGTTACTACTAAGCACTATTGCATGGAAAAGCCAGAGGAGATGTATTTATCCATTATCAGCGTCCGGTTCATCTGACAAAATATATCAGGTGCTATTGTCTGTATCTACTTTTAGTACATATTTTTTAATCAAAAAACAATTACTTTGGTATGTACATTTCTATGTGCAGGACAATATTCATTATGAAGGTGGTGTCATGCTGTGCCTATGAAATATGCGTTAGCATCACCATGCATGGGCCTCCGCGCCCGCTTGCTGTTGAACGCGTGCGCGCAAGACATCACCCGTGCAGCTCGATCTACATCAACTCGCCGAGACCGCTTCCGCGATTGATTCACCGTCCGTGCGGCTTACCGCACTGGCTTACAACCGGCCGTGGCCGGCTCAAGCGTGATTGATTTCAGCTTCACCATGGTGATCATCAAACTCCGCGGTGGATAAATATCAGGTGAAATCCATCCGACATATTTTTATATTACATATTGCTTTCTTTAAAAAAGAGCAATTACTCTGGCTTGCAAGTTATCTAATGCAGGGCAAGTGGTCTACTGCAAAAGGGACTATTATATTACTGAGCTCACATTGGTTTATATCACGATCAAATATGAAGAATCTCAAAACAACTCCTTCAGTCGCCATGAGACTCGGGGGCTATGATCACATGACTCAGTAAATGATTGCCAGTTTAAAGACAGATTCAAGAACTCTGGATCAGTGGAGGGAAGATAACCTGGTCCCAGAGGCTACTTCCTTATTGGCGAATATTTAAAGGCCGTCAGAAAATTTCTGGCTTAAAAAGAAGGATTCCGGTTCAAAATCCGGTTCAAGGGAAATCTGCCTCCCACAAAGCGCTGAAGGTAAACCGATCTACCACAAAGCTTTGAAACTCTCAATATCCGGTTCAAAATTCCGGTTCAAGAAGAATTTATCTCTCGCAAAGCTCGAGTTCTCAGGAAACCAAAGAGAGTCTGTTGCAAGGCACAACTCAAACATAGGTACCCTACTTCAAAAGAACATTGGGGGCTGATTGTATTTGAATCTAGCTTAACCCCTTTTGGGTCCGACTTTCATCGTATTCGAATTAGAGTCGTTAAAAAGTATCAAGGTCATTTGGGGGCTTCCTGTTCAAACATAGGTCGTATTCGAACCAAAGAGAACATAGTTGTCGGTACCCTCTTGATCGGCGCAATGCCAAACCCACTAGGGGGCTTCTTGATCGTATTCGAATCATAGCTTAACCCCTTTCGGGTCCGACTTTGATTGTATTTGAATCAGAGTCGTTAAAAAACTCTCAAGGTCATTTGGGGGCTTCCTTTTCAAACATATGTCGTATTCGAACCAAAGAGAACATAGTTGTCGGTACCCTCTTAATCGGCGCAACGCCAAAACCACTAGGGGGCTTCTTGATCGTATTTGAATCCTAGCTTAACCCCTTTTGGTCTGGTTTACTGATCGTATTCGAATCAGAAGCCTCATTTTTTCTATGTTTGGCTTAAGTTTTTTGAAAACAATCTTTGGTTTTATCTTGAGACCTTTTTTGTTCATATCTGAAGCATATATGTGGTTTCGATTAACTCGGCTTGGCTTTGGATGATAAGTCGCCATCATATGACAATCATAAACATTTGGAAGTTTTGGCTTCTAAAGATTGGGTTATCACCCTTACTATGCGGGTCACATAAACCGGCGGTGCAAATTCAATATCACAGGGTTCTTGTGATCTACTTGTGTTAAGGATAAGACTACATTTGGGTGGTTATCCGCCCTG
This sequence comes from Triticum dicoccoides, assembly GCF_002162155.2. Classification (NCBI taxonomy): domain Eukaryota; kingdom Viridiplantae; phylum Streptophyta; class Magnoliopsida; order Poales; family Poaceae; genus Triticum; species Triticum dicoccoides. The sequence continues at coordinate 420,441,664 of NC_041388.1, read as the reverse complement.
TCTTTTGACGTTAAGTTGCCAGGGCAGATGTTGTTTAAACTCTATGCAGGATTTGCAGAACTATGATTTATATAAATGCTTAAGTCCAAGCTCATCATTAAAATTGATGCTTCAAAATGATTATCCGTTCTAGATTTTCTCAAAGGCTATAAATAGCCGGGTTATAAAAAATTCCGGTTTACAATGTAGGTGTATTCAATCGCCGTCGGCCAAGAGTCGTCGGGTATTTAAACTCCGGATTTACTTATCAACAGATAAGGTATTCAAAATCGCTTTGGCGCAATGGCTATTATTTTATCAATGGATATAATTTATTCCACAATGAAAGGAATAGTCCCGAGCCGCTGTAGGCTTACGACCCGACACTTGGGGGCTACATTATTCAAATTGAAATTATATCAAATATGCAAGTCCCATGTCACTGCCAGCATGCACAATGGCACTTGGGGGCTAATGCAAAGTCATTCTTTGGCTCACTTTATTGGAGATCCGACTCATCACATTATAATGAGTCGCCCTTGGGGGCTACCAATTGCTCCTGTCAACAATTTAAGGTACACAAGTCTTATTCCATTATATTGAAGGGTCCACTACTCAGTTGGTAAAGTACAAAGCTCTTAACCTTGTGGACGTGGGTTCAAGCCCCATGATGGGGGTTACATCATATGATGTTCTTTTCAAAAGAAGTATATATAAAGTCCCAGCTCAATATTATCTTACTGAGCCGGCCCTTGGGGGCTGCACGTTGTTGTTCAAGTCTACATGATCATATTTATAAAGTCCCTGCTCATTATTGCATAATGACCCGGCCCTTAGGGGCTACGCTGGTTGAAGTTTTTATGAGCATAAGGCAATTACAAGTCCCAGGTTGCTGCAAGCATGACAACCCGACACTTGGGGGCTACATATGAGGAATACTCAGTTCTGACTAGTGATTGAGATGAACAACATGGATTTCTTCAAAGTGGCAATATATATATTGTAGCAAGTCTTAACTCATCACTTTACTCTGCTCAAGACTTGGAGGCTACAGGTAACACGGATATAAGGAGAAATATTTTCAAAATCTCAGTTTTTGAGCAAACCAGATTGACCAGGCGTCACTAATCATTATGACCCAGTGTTTGCAACAATCATAACCCGGCGTCGACAACAACTATGATTCGGTGCTATCAATATTTACAAACCGGCAATTTTGGTAATATTAAACCAACAAGTTCTACATCTTCAAACCGGCTGAATATCAGATGAGTATTTCAAGACCAATATTTCTTAAGCCGACGCTTTGGAAGCAGGCTCAAGTGGATTATTCTTGACAATATTTCTCTGTGAGAAACCAACGTCAGCGATTTGAGTATGAAGCTAGCTTATTGACCCGGATTTTCTAGAAGGAGGAAATGACAAGGACTTAAGGATGACCAGGTGTCGATTTATAAAAATTCTTAACCCGGAGCACAGCCTGTCAATTTTGTTCTTGTGTTTATTTTGCAGCATAAGTTTACCATGGATAAATCCAAGCTAAACTGGGGGCTAATGTCGGGGATATACCCCGCGGTATGACCCGAACGGAATTATGACCCGGCCGGACTTGGCGACTCACCAGAGACCTGGCTGGAGCTTGGCAACTCACTGGCAACCCGCCCGGACCTGGCGATTTACAGGCAACCCACTTGAGCATTGTGATTCACTGGAGACCCGGCGGGCGGATCATACGGATGACAAGGCCCAAGGACCAGCAGGCCAGCTTATACTCTGGTGGGCCGGCTTAAGAGAAAGTATAAGGAATATTCCCTTATAAAGGAAGCAAGACTAGGACTCCACTTGTAATAGAGTAATCCTAATCCTACTAGGACTAGTCATGTAACCCGCCCTTTCAACTTATATAAGGAGGGGCAGGGCTCCCCAAAGAGGGATAAGCAAGAAGAAACAATCTCTAGGGTTAGACACAAAGAGCCGGCTTACCGGCGACTCCCTCGTGATCATAATGAGACCTAGCCACAAACAGCATGTAGGGCTATTACCGGATGATGTTTCCCGGGGCCCGAAGCTGTCTAAAATCCTTGTCTTGTGTTGCGTCTCTTGATTCCGCTCAACTCCTCTCAAGCTACTACAAAGATGCGTTGGCCTCACAACTAAGTCCTCACACTAGGACATCTGTCGTGAATATTCCACGACAGGTGTGCAACATTCACATCTGTATGTATCTTGCAAATATCTATGTCTCCCACCTGGACTCGATCCCGGATGGAGTTGAAGCGTCTCTTGATGTGCTTGGTTCTCTTGTGAAATCTGGATTCCTTTGCCAAGGCAATTGCACCAGTATTGTCACAAAAGATTTTCATTGGACCCGATGCACTAGGTATGACACCTAGATCGGATATGAACTCCTTCATCCAGACTCCTTCATTTGCTGCTTCCAAAGCAGCAATGTACTCCGCTTCACATGTAGATCCCGCCACGACGCTCTGTTTAGAACTGCTCCAACTGATAGCTCTGCCATTTAATATAAACATGTATCCGGTTTGCGATTTAGAATCGTCCGGATCAGTGTCAAAGCTTGCATCAACATAACCATTTACGATGAGCTCTTTGTCACCTACATAAACGAGAAACATATCCTTAGTCCTTTTCAGGTACTTCAGGATGTTCTTGACCACTGTCCAGTGATCCACTCCTAGATTACTTTGGTACCACCCTGCTAAACTAATAGCAAGGCACACATTAGGTCTGGTACACAACATTGCATACATGATAGAGCCTATGGCTGAAGCATAGGGAACATCTTTCATTTTCTCTCTATCTTCTGCAGTGGTCGGGCATTGAGTCTTACTCAACTTCACACCTTGTAACACAAGAAAGAACCCTTTCTTTGCCTGATCCATTTTGAACTTCTTCAAAACTTTGTCAAGGTATGTGCTTTGTGAAAGTCCAATTAAGCGTCTTGATCTATCTCTACAGATCTTGATGCCCAATATGTAAGCAGCTTCACCGAGGTCCTTCATTGAAAAACTCTTATTCAAGTATCCTTTTATGCTATCCAGAAATTCTATATCATTTCCAATCAACAATATGTCATCCACATATAATATTAGAAATGCTACAGAGCTCCCACTCACTTTCTTGTAAATATAGGCTTCTCCAAAAGTCTGTATAAAACCATATGCTTTGATCACACTATCAAAGTGTTTATTCCAACTCCGAGAAGCTTGCACCAGTCCATAAATGGATCGCTGGAGCTTGCATACTTTGTTAGTACCTTTTGGATCGATAAAACCTTCAGGTTGCATCATATACAACTCTTCTTCCAGAAATCCATTCAGGAATGCAGTCTTTACATCCATTTGCCAAATTTCATAATCATAAAATGCGGCAACAGCTAACATGATTCGGACGGACTTAAGCATCGCTACGGGTGAGAAGGTCTCATTGTAGTCAACTCCTTGAACTTGTTGAAAACCTTTCGCAACAAGTCGAGCTTTGTAGACAGTAACATTACCATCAGCGTATGTCTTCTTCTTGAAGATCCATTTATTCTCGATGGCTTGCCGATCATCGAGCAAGTCAACCAAAGTCCACACTTTGTTCTCATACATGGATCCTATCTCAGATTTCATGGCCTCAAGCCATTTTACGGAATCTGGGCTCATCATCGCTTCCTCATAGTTCGTAGGTTCCTCATGGTCTAGTAACATGACCTCCAGAACAGGATTACTGTACCAGTCTGGTGCGGATCTTGCTGTGGTTGACCTATGAGGTTCGGTAGTAACTTGATCTGAAGTTGCATGATCATCATCATTGGCTTCCTCACTAATTGATGTAGGTGTCACAGGAACCAGTTTCTATGATGAACTACTTTCCAATAAGGGAGTAGGTACAGTTACTCCTCCCACTCACTTCTTTTGAGAGAAACTCATTCTCTAAAAAGGATCCATTCTTAGCAATGAATGTTTTGCCTTCGGATCTGTGATAGAAGGTGTACCCAACAGTTTCCTTTGGGTATCCTATGAAGACACATTTCTCCGATTTGGGTTCGAGCTTATCAGGTTGAAGCTTTTTCACATAAGCATCACAGCCCCAAACTTTAAGAAACGACAACTTTGGTTTATTGCCAAACCACAATTCATAAGGCATCGTCTCAATGGATTTTGATGGTGCCCTATTTAACGTGAATGCAGCCGTCTCTAAAGTATAACCCCAAAACGATAGCGGTAAATCAGTAAGAGACATCATAGATCACACCATATCTAGTAAAGTACGATTACGACGTTCGGACACACCATTACGCTGTGGTGTTCCAGGTGACGTGAGTTGCGAAACTATTCTGCATTGTTTCAAATGTAGACCAAACTCGTAACTCAAATATTATCCTCCACGATCAGATCGTAGAAACTTTATTTTCTTGTTACGATGACTTTCCACTTCACTATGAAATTCTTTGAACTTTTCAAATGTTTCAGACTTATGTTTCATTAAGTAGATATACCCTTATCTGCTCAAATCATCTGTGAAGGTGAGAAAATAACGATACCCGCCGCGAGCCTCAATATTCATTGGACCACATACATCAGTATGTATGATCTCCAACAAATCTGTTGCTCGCTCCATTGTTCCGGAGAACGGCATTTTAGTCATCTTGCCCGTGAGGCATGGTTCGCAAGTACCAAGTGATTCATAATAAAGTGATTCCAAAAGTCCATCAGTATGGAGTTTCTTCATGCGCTTTACACCAATATGACCCAAACGGCAGTGCCACAAATAAGTTGCACTATCGTTATCAACTATGCGTGTTTTGGCTTCAACATTATAAATATGTGTGTCACTACTATTGAGATTTAACACAAATAGACCACTCTTCAAGGGTGCATGACCATAAAAGATATTACTCATATAAATAGAACAACCATTATTCTCAGATTTAAATGAATAACCGTCTCGCATCAAACAAGATCCAGATATAATGTTCATGCTCAACGCTGGCACCAAATAACAATTATTCGTGTCTAAAACTAATCCCGAAGGTAGATGTAGAGGTAGCGTGCTGACAGAGATCACATCGACTTTGGAACCATTTCCCACACGCATCGTCACCTCGTCCTTAGCCAGTCTCCGCTTAATCCATAGTCCCTGTTTCAAGTTGCAAATATTAGCAACAGAACTAGTATCAAATACCAAGGTGCTACTGCGAGCTCTGGTAAGGTACACATCAATAACATGTATATCACATATACCTTTGTTCACCTTGCCATCCTTCTTATCTGCCAAATACTTGGGGCAGTTCTGCTTCTAGTGACCAGTCTGTTTGCAGTAGAAGCACTCAGTCTTAGGCTTAGGTCCAGACTTCGGTTTCTTCTCTTGAGCAGCAACTTGTTTGTTGTTCTTCTTGAAGTTCCCCTTCTTCTTCCCTTTAACCTTTTTTCTTGAAACTGGTGGTCTTGTTGACCATCAACACTTGATGCTCCTTCTTGATTTCTACCTCCGCTGCCTTTAGCATTGTGAAGAGCTCTGGAATTGTCTTATTCATCCCTTGCATATTATAGTTCATCATGAAGCTCTTGTAGCTTGGTGGCAGTGATTGAAGAACTCTGTCAATGACACAGTCAACAGGAAGATTAACTCCCACTTGAGTCAAGTGATTATGATACCCAGACATTTTGAGTATATGTTCACTAATAGAACTATTCTCCTCCATCTTGCAGCTATAGAACTTATTGGATACTTCATATCTCTCAATCCGAGCATTTGCTTGAAATATTAACTTCAACTCCTGGAACATCTCATATGCTCCATGACGTTCAAAACGTCGTTGAAGTCCTGATTCTAAGCCGTAAAGCATGGCACACTGAACTATCGAGTAGTCATCAGCTTTGCTCTGCCAGACATTCATAACATCTGGTGTTGCTCCAGCAGCAGACCTGGCACCCAACGGTGCTTCCAGGACATAATTCTTCTGTGCAGCAATGAGGATAATCCTCAAGTTACGGACCCAGTCCGTGTAATTGCTACCATCATCTTTCAACTTTGCTTTCTCAAGGAACGCATTAAAATTCAACGGAACAACAGCATGGGCCATCTATCTACAATCAAACATAAACAAGCAAGATACTATCAGGTACTAAGTTCATGATAAATTTAAGTTCAATTAATCATATTACTTAAGAACTTCCACTTAGATAGACATCCCTCTAATCATCTAAGTGATCACGTGACCCAAATCAACTAAACCATAACCGATCATCACGTGAAATGGAGTAGTTTTCAATGGTGAACATCACTATGTTGATCATATCTACTATATGATTCACGCTCAACCTTTCGGTCTCAGTGTTCCGAGGCCATATCTGCATATGCTAGGCTCGTCAAGTCTAACCCGAGTATTCTGCCTGTGTAAAATTTTCTTACACCCGTTGTAGATGAACGTTGAGCTTATCACACCCGATCATCACGTTGTGTCTCGGCACGACGAATTTTGGCAACGGTGCATACTCAGGGAGAACACTTTTACCTTGAAATTTAGTGAGAGATCATCTTATAATGCTACCGTCAAACAAAGCAGAATAAGATGTATAAAGGATAAACATCACATGCAATCAATATAAGTGATATGATATGTCCATCATCATCTTGTGCCTTTGATCTCCATATCCAAAGCACCGTCATGATCACCATTGTCACCGGCGCGACACCTTGATCTCCATCGTAGCATCGTTGTCGTCTCGCGAACTATTGCTTCTACGACTATCGCTATCGCTTAGTGATAAAGTAAAGCAATTACAGGGCGATTGCATTACATACAATAAAGCGACAACCATATGGCTCCTGCCAGTTGCCGATAACTCCGTTACAAAACATGATCATCTCATACAATAAATATAGCATCATGTATGGACCATATCACATCACAACATGCCCTGCAAAAACAAGTTAGACGTCCTCTACTTTGTTGTTGCAAGTTTTACGTGGCTGCTACGGGCTGAGCAAGAACCGTTCTTACCTATGCATCAAAACAACGATAGTTTGTCAAGTTAGTGTTGTTTTAACCTTCGCAAGGACCGGGCATAGCCACACTCGGTTCAACTAAAGTTGGAGAAACTAACACCCGCCAGCCACCTATGTGCAAAGCACGTCGGTAGAACCAGTCTCGCGTAAGCGTACGCGTAATGTCGGTCAGGGCCGCTTCATCCAACAATACCACCGAACCAAAGTATGACATGCTGGTAAGCAGTATGACTTGTATCGCCCACAACTCACGTGCATATAACATCGACGCATAAACCTGGCTCGGATTCCACTGTTGGGGAACGTAGTAATTTCAAAAAAAATCCTATGCACACACAGGGTCATGGTGATGTATAGCAATGAGAGGGGAGAGTGTGTCTACGTACCCTCGTAGACCGAATGCGGAAGCGTTAGCACAACGTGGTTCATGTAGTCGTGCGTCTTCACGATCCGACCTATCCAAGTACCGAATGCACGGTACCTCCGAATTCTGCACACGTTCAACTCGATGACGTCCCGCGAGCTCCGATCCAGCAAAGCTTCACAGGAGAGTTTCGTCAGCACAACGGCGTGGTGATGGTGATGATGATGCTACCGACGCAGGGCTTCGCCTAAGCACCGCTACGATATGATCGGGGTGGATTATGGTGGAGGGGGGCACCGCACACGGCTAAGAGATCAATGATCAATTGCTGTGTCTCTGGGGTGCCCCCTGCCCCCGTATATAAAGGAGCAAGGGGGGGAGGCGGCCGGCCAGGGAGAGGCGCACCAAGGGGGAGTCCTACTCCCACTAGGAGTAGGACTCCTCCTATTCCTAGTAGGAGTAGGAGAGGGGGAAGGAAAGGGAGAGGAGGAGAAGGAAAGAGGGGGGCGGCCCCCTTGCCCTAAACCAATTCGGTTTGGGCCTTGGGGAGGCGCGCCCCACACTCCCCTTCCTGCCCTATATTTCCACTAAGGCCCATGTAGGCCCATTAATCCTCCGGGGGGGTTCCGGTAACCCCCCGTACTCCGGTATATGTTTGAAACCTTCTGGAACCTTTCCGGTGTCTGAACATAGTCGTCCAATATATCGATATTTACGTCTCAACCATTTCGAGACTCCTGGTCATGTCTGTGATCATATCTGGGACTCCAAACTACCTTTGGTACATCAAAACACAAAAACTCATAATACCGATCGTCACCGAACTTTAAGCGTGTGGACCCTACGGGTTCGAGAACTATGTAGACATGACCGAGACACATCTCCGGTCAATAACCAATAGCGGAAACTGGATGCTCATATTGTCTCCCACATATTCTACGAAGATCTTTATCGTCAAACCGCATAACAACATACGTTGTTCCCTTTGTCATCGGTATGTTACTTGCCCGAGATTCGATCGTCGGTATCTCAATACCTAGTTCAATCTCGTTACCGGCAAGTCTCTTTACTCGTTTCGTAATACATCATCCCGCAACTAACTCATTAGTTACAATGCTTGCAAGGCTTATAGTGATGTGCATTACCGAGTGGGCCCAGACATACCTCTCCGACAATCGGAGTGACAAATCCTAATCTCGAAATACGCCAACTCAACAAGTACCTTCGGAGACACCTATAGAGCACCTTTATAATTACCCAGTTACCTTGTGACGTTTGGTAGCACACAAAGTGTTCCTCTGGTAAACAGGAGTTGCATAATCTCATAGTCATAGGAACATGTATAAGTCATGAAGAAAGCAATAGCAACATACTAAACGATCAAGTGCTAAGCTAACGGAATGGGTCAAGTCAATCACATCATTCTCCTAATGATGTGATCCCGTTAATCAAATGGCAACTCATGTCTATGGCTAGGAAACATAACCATCTTTGATCAACGAGCTAGTCAAGTAGAGGCATACTAGTGACACTCTGTTTGTCTATGTATTCACACATGTATCAGGTTTTCGGTTAATACAATTCTAGCATGAATAATAAACATTTATCATGATATAAGGAAATAAATAATAACTTTATTATCGCCTCTAGGGCATATTTCCTTCAGAGACCACCCTCTTCCCCTTCTCGACCAACCTTTGGATGTTGTTGTATGTTCAATAATGTATCGATGTAACCACAAAGGTACCGGCATTATGCTTCCACTGACGGTGCTAGTTTGCCATGATATACCCCGTTCCGCACGTGCTAGTTCCGCTAGAGTCATGATGACAGGGAGCCAAACATGAAAATACATTCATCATGCAAATGTATGATCCATTCTGTACTAGTGTTGGTGATAGTTTCCACCTTGGGAATGCTCCATATACCCGCCATAGCCGTCCATAGTCATTGTGCCAAGGGCAGCTGCATAGGGCGTGGAACAAGTCCTCGCATTCCAAACCACAAAGAACACCGCATCATTTAATTAGGATCTAACTAATCATCATAGAGCACATGCATTTTTCTTGATTTTGAAAAGTGTGCATTGTTCTTCTTTGATTACGCACCTCATGGATCAAGTTTAGTTAGCCCACAAGTTCGTTTAATTAGGATCTAACTAAATATCGTAGACCACGTGCATTGTTCTTGATTTAAAAAAGTGAATTGTTCTTCTTTGATTACGCACCTCATGGATCCAATTTAGTTAGCCCACCAGTTCGTTTAATTAGGATCTAACTAACCATCATAGGAATGCATCATGTTCAATTAGCCCACCAGCATAGCATGTATAGAGACTTAGGGTGACTGAGTGTGCACAGCACAGGAGCCGACATGCATGTGATGTTGTGACCGACTTAATAGTCACGTCTCTCCTTTTTTTTCGTGTATCATCGTGTCCCAAAACCCCGCCTTTGATTATGGTGACTAATGCCTTTGATGGTGCAACGTCATCCTTTGATATTCACGGCACCCCCCCCCCACACACACACACACAATCTTTGGGAGTTAATTCCTTTCGGGTCTTTAGATCATTAATAATTCCTTCCGGGCCATGATCTAATTTGCTTGAGCCATACATGTTCCCTACTTTATCGAATGTTTCTCTTCATTCCCTCCTTTATCAAGTCTTTCTCTTTGTTCTTTCTGTTTCTTGGATTCTGTGGATGCTTGTTGATTTTTCACGAAATTTAAAAACATATATAAATTGGTGGGATTAGGTGTAAAAGATCAAGGTGGTACTATTTAATTGGCTAATGAACCCTCCAATCGACTGGAAAAAAGATGCGGAGCATGCCCCTCACCCACGTAGGGGACGGATGGAATTTTTAGAGAAACTCAACATCCTTTATTAGTAGGTATAGATTTATATAAAACTTGCATCTCTGAA
>NC_041388.1:420427057-420431140 GCF_002162155.2 Triticum dicoccoides | reverse complement strand
GGGATTGATGGACCCCGTTACAATGTTTGAGGATGGTTCGTGCACGGTTTCTGAGTAGGACTGATTCACAACTTCAATGGCCATGTGTGCATTCTATTCTTAGTCAACAAACGTAGTAAATGTACCATATACTATCAACAAATCCCGTGTAACATACTAGAATTACAAACATTGTGGCATTACTTCGGCGTATCTGCAACGACTGTGGCAACTAACAACCATATAAACTTGTAAAACCTTCTACATCACCGTTGCAACAGTACACACATGACTAGTCCTTCCCATGAAAATATCATAAATGAAGCAGCATGCAAAACTATATGATATTTTCGAGAGGCAACGGGACCTCCTAAATTCCCATTAGAGAAAGTAGGTAATTGTCTGTGTGTTGCAATGGGGCATATATATTGGTTCAACATCAATCATGTCCGACATATACCTTACACCCAACATATTCTAATGTAGGAAGTGATCTGATTTGATTGAGTTAATGCAAAAAATGATTTGATTTCCCATGTCAGACATATATCTAAATTATTTGATTTGATTTGATTTGATTGAGTTAATGCAACTATCTTACACCCATAAAATGGGGCACGGTAAAAGATTTGATTTGATTGAGTTAATGTAGGACGTGGGGGAAGGAAGGCTTCACCAACACACCTACGACCGCCAACTCTCCTTTAATAATAAGATTGTGAAGTAAATTCATATTGTCTTCGGCAGGCACAAAGTAAAAAACAATAATAACATTACGATTCATTCTACACTTATTACAATGCCAAAACATAAGCATACAAGCTCCGCTTGAGAGCGCCGTCAATAGAACAGAAAAGTACGCTCTTTTCTTCACGTTGGAAGGGAGTGAACTTCATCCATCAACTTGTCTCATCATCGGCGCCAATTGTAACTTCTTATCCAAGCTACCACTTTGGGCATCCGCGCTCCTTCCACAAATTTTCTTTGAGTGTATTCCTTATGTAGAAGAGCACAAGAGGTTAGAAGACCACGTAGCTAAGGGTCGCTGTCAAATTGTTGCTTGAAATACACTGCATTTATGGTTTTCTAGACTTTTCCCAACAAACATCCTCCTAACATGTAAACTCAAGGGAAATGCACAAAGAACCACCTTCCATGCCAGTTTAGCTAGAGCACAACCAAATACCAAATGGTCCACATATTCCTTCTAACCACAATTGTGATACCGGTCATTCCTAGACCAACATTCTTTGGTTAGTATGTTTATTTTACTATGCATGGTGGTAGTAGCAGTTAAGCCTTTGGCCTCCTTGTTTCCTTCATATTCTTGAGGTGTGTATCCTGGAACTATTAGAGACCGAAAGAAGATGCCCCACGGATTGATGAACCATTGTATGGGACAATGTCTGTGCCCCAGATGATTACTCCGATACTCAGTTTGTGGTTGATGACTATATTGCATTGGACATATTTCATGACCCGCTGTGGAAAAATTAGCCATCAAAGCCAAAAAAAAAAGTTTGATCAATAAATAATAAAACAACTAAAAATTGACAAAACTATATCATAATCCACTGCAGTGACGAACACGGTCTATGTCCCTGTTTGTATTGAGTGTAATTTTTCCGAAGCTCCCTGATATCTACTCCCTCAGTAGTTGCAGAGGGAGCAGCACACAATGCAAGAATTACACTCGATCCAGGATGATTTGGGCTCCAAAAGGATTAGTCTGATGTAACCCCACATCCTTAATTATCTTGAAGGCATATATGCTTAGCCTTCTCACTAGTGCACAAACAATTGAGGCTTGCATTTTCCCTGTAGAAACATAATGCATCAGTAGAACTGTAGAAGACTCAGGATTGGAGGAAAACATGACATTTTCGCAATGGACATAGGCCTAGAAGTTCATAAGATACAACCTATGGTCACTAGGCACTATCTATTATGTGAATACTCTGAGCATAAAACATGGAGCAATTAGACTATCTAGGACGTGCGGCCAAGCATGTTTGTGACCAAAAAGAGCTGATGGATGTCACTCGTGGTGAATACATATATGCTTTGAGAGGACCATTAAAAGACCTGTCTTATCAATATCCATTGACTTCAGAAAACACATACGTTTGATACTGTTTCTATCTCCATCTGGCGGTACATGCAAATTAAGTAAACTGAAACCAAATTAACAGCTACCGTGTACTGAACAAATTAAGGCACAGATATGTATAAGCATATGATCAAGGCTAGCTAGCTATGAGCAAACTGCAGATACTTTGTAGATATAGATAGACGACAGTCCAACCATTTGACCACAATCAAATAGAAATATCGCGGTGTGGTGATTTTGGCTGTCTAACTGAATTCCAGATTCAGTCATCGAAACCGGAACCAAAGATGACGATCAAACAGGCAGCCCAGCCATGACAATTGACAACACTCAGGGCTGGGTACAGTCGAATCAATCGACTTGTGTCCTCTCACCAGAGTACCAGGCAAGCAATGCATATCGATACCATCTAAGCGCGTGTAGACTAGCCTTTGCGATCACTGATGTACAAGCCAGGCAACCATGTCACAGTAGTCTCTGCCCATCTCACCAAAACTGTTCTGTACGTAGATGGGATCGACAGTGGCGAAAATTAACCCGATCGAACCCGATGGTGGCTTCAGAATCAGAGGGCTACGCAATTCTAGTCATGGCATGAATTGGAAACAAAACTTGAGACGAAGCATGGGTTCAATCTCCGGCTGCTGCTGCCTCGTCTCCAGCGGCTGCAGCTCCGGCTGTACGTGGAAGCAAACAATCATGTGAGCAAGACCTCAAACGTAGATTCTCCAAGCTTGTTGACGGTACGTCGGCGACCAGGAAGGAAAGGAAGCTAGGCGAGAAAGAGTAAACAAATTAACCTGCGTCGGCGTCGGCGTCGGCGTCGGCGATCGGCGGGCCGAAGAACTGCATCACGCGTCTGGGAGGCGGCTCATCCAGAATGTCCTCGCGGAGGCCTCGCAGGGTGACCAGGACGCGGCGCAGATTCTCCGAGGCCTCACGGGCGTGCTGAGCCGCCGTGCCGCACCTCTCGGCGGTCGCGACACATGCCTCGATGGCGGTGGCCGCTCCCTCGGGCTCCGATGACATCGGCACGGCGAGAAAACGAGCCAGATCCGGGTGAACACGCTCCGCCTCCGAGCGCGCGTGGTTCAGCCTGTGGAGCGCGTGCGTGACCTCCCTCTTCACGCGGTGGAGCCAGCCCGGGTACCAGGCGTCGCGGTCCTCCTCCCAGCGCAGCGAGAAGGAGTGCATGACATGCTCGGGAGGCTCGGTGCGCAGGAGGAGGTCGATCCCGCAGCCGACGTTGACCAGAAGGCCACAGTTGGGGCGCAGGGCGGCGCCCGGGCCTGGCTCAGCGGCGGCGGCGGCGAGGGGCTCCTCGCGGCGGAGATCGGCGACCCGGTCGCGGTCGAGGTCGAGGGCGACGTAGATGTCGCGGCGGAGGAGACACAGGACCGTCGAGTAGGAGGCCCAATGGGCTATGGCGGCGAGGCGGTTCGCCTCCGCGGCGGCAAGGTCGAGCTGCTGCGCCGCCTGCTCCAGCGTCTGGCGAGCCACCGCGGCGTCGGCGATGATCCAGGAGAGGATGGGGAGGAACTCGTACCAGGTGTGGTCGTCGCCGATCGCCGCCTCCATGACCGCCTCCTTCGCCTCTCTCTCTCGCGCGCGCGGGGCCGGATCAGCGTAAGAACAAAGCAGATGACGTGGAGCAACCGAAGCCTTTCGTTTTGAACCAAGGCGCGGTTGGGGGAGGGCAGCGCGGGCGCCCAAAAGTATCTTTTACCGCAGTAGAAATCCTCTTTTGCTCGCGATGGGTGGTGGGTCCCGGTCTGTCAGCAAAGCAGTAATTATTTCTTTTTTAACTTTTCTTAACGTACACGCGCCCTCATAGTACATATATTCATCCCTATAAATGCATGCCCACACATCTTGTCCCTATGAGCAGGGTTGGATCCACCCCAGCGGGTCGCCCCGGGCCCCCTCTGTATACTGTAGTAATTGGTACAGTATTGTGCTACGGTGTACAAAGGAGTTGGGCCGCACGCACACAA
>NC_041388.1:420312739-420426643 GCF_002162155.2 Triticum dicoccoides | reverse complement strand
CCCCGGGTCTGGGGCCTAGATCCGCCACTACCTATGAGCACCTCCAAGAAAACCGAGACGGCATATTCGTAGTCGACGAGAACGTCTCTTCTTAGTAAACACACATAGTTTGTAGGCCTGAAATAAATTCAGAAAAATACGAGTATCAGTGTCAAGTCTAGAATTTAAATTCTCGTAGGCTAAAGAAACCGCTGTCCTTTTAACCATCAAACTACAAGTTGGTTCGCTATTTCCCTTTTTAGTTGAAGAGAGAAGTTTGGACTTTGGACATGTTAATGTTATAGCATCTACAACAAATCCCATATATTACTCACATACATCAGGGCGGAAGACCCGGTAAGTGACCGGTCAAGAAATCATGATCCAGCCGCACCGTCCAAATCGTTCATATACGTTCAGGCTGACCGACACCTCTCATACTCAGCCCGTATCTAGGGCGGATATGGGGAGGCCCAAACCCGCCTAGCCACATCTGTCACGCCGGTCCATGCTCCCCTAGCCCGACACCACAAGTATCTCCATCATATCTACATTCAGACGAAACCCTAGCCACTTGCCACTCCAATCCACTTACAGTCTCTGCCGCTCCGTCCTCCCCCAGCTCCTCGCCAGCGATCTCCAGCCTCCTCTGACATGTCGGGCAGCATATTCGACTCCGACAAGTCTAAATTTGCCGACTGGGAGATCGTCCCGGCAGAGACGAGCTGGAGCTGTCATGTGCCTGGCTATCTGACGCTCCTAGGAGGAATCGTCCCAAATACACGATGACATATGCTTTCATCTGGGCAGTCAAGGCCACTCCGACGAGGAGCCACTAGTGGGCCTTGTCCTTCGGCTGCGTTTAGTAAGTTCTCTTCTTTGCGCCCACAGTTTTGGTTATAGGAATAGGGTTTCAAAGTATATATTGGGGGAAATAAAGGGAAATTTATGGATTAAGTTTAGGGTTTGGATTACAGTTGGGTTTTAAAAATTAATTGTCCACAAAGCACTTCCATGCTCTGCCTAATTGGATATGTAGGTTATGTAAAAATTATATTGTTTTAAACTACCACTACTGCAGGATGCTGCTAACGCGACACTATGATCAGAGACCCTTCGAGGAACTGTGTGCGATGCTATAATCGCAAATGATGTTGTATGAAAACCGTTAGAAATGTATAAAACGTTTGCGATGACGGATGCATCAAACACGGTTCAGGTTTTAATTGCATGTGCGACGAAGGGCATACGGTTCAGTTCAATTAACTGTTTGCGATGAGGAGGAACAAAAGAAACGGGCAGCCAGATGAAGGCGTGCGCGATACACAGCATATGGTTCACTCAGATGAATTGTTTGTAATTAGGCAACACAAAAGAAACGGCCAGCCAGATCAAGGTGTGTGTGATTGAGGGCATACACTTCAGAAGGATTAACTGTTTGCAATTAGGCAACAGAACAGAAATGGGTCAGCCAGATCAAAGTGTCTGCGGTTGATGGCATACACTTCACATGGATGAAAGTTTTGCGATTAGTCACAATAAACTAAAACAATTAGATAGATCAACCAGTGTGCGCTAGACGGGCACACACATTTTAATTAAAAAAACATGCGCGATGGTGCTGACATTGCCTATTGTGGTGCACCCTATGGTGCAAACGCCACGTACGTGGCCGAGAAGGCGTACGGCCCACGTTACGCCTTCCGGAAATAGTGCCGCACTTATAACCTTCAGTAAATTTTGAGCATGCGTCCCGTCACAATTTTTTTAGAAGAACAAGGAGGTCGCGTCCCGTCACATTCCAAATTGCAAACATGTTCACACCGACCAAAACCTAAACGGTTTTCCACTTAGGAGCGTATTACTACGCGGTTATAAATACCACTACTTCAAGATGACTGCACATTCCTCCTCAAATCTTCACCCACAAAAATTCAAAAACAAACAAATCATTCATCATCGTTCCCTTGCGTCCGCCATGGCCAGCGTGAGTTCTGGGTTGAGAGATTGCCATCAGGGAGAGGCGAGCCTGGAAGCGGGAGCATGAGAGATGTCTTGCCTCGCCACGAAAGCAGCCAACATGTCCCGCCGCATGGCCGTAGCAGCAGAGAGGTCCCGCCGCGCTGCCGAAGCAGCACGGAGGACCCGCCGCGCCGTCGAAACAACAGACTGGTCCGACCGCGCCGCGAAAGCAGAAGAGACGTCCCACCGCGCCGCGAATGCGGCAGAGATGTCCTCCCGCTCCGCGGCGGCCTGGGAAAATGCCTCGCGGGCAGGCGGGGACTCTTACAGGCGCATGTGTGCCCTCGTCCTTAGGCAGATGTATCAGATCTCCAAGTGAGCGAGGTTGCAGGATGACCTGCAAGCCTCGTTTGAACAGTCTACCGACATCATCCGGCAACTAAATGAGAGCAATGCAAAGCTCCGGGCTGAGTGCGACCTGCTGAGGGCGAAGATCGTCGGAAGTGCAGAGCAGCAGGAGCAGACCACTGCCTTGTTGAAGAGGACCGGCCTCATCGTCGAAAAACTTATGGACGAGAATGCCATGCTGCGCATCGAGCGCAGAAGGCTAGTGGAGGAATCCGTAGATGCTCTCGACCAGCATCTTGAGGACAAGAAAGAGGTCATCGCCGCCCGCCGCGGAGACTAGTTGTCTTCCTTTTTCTTTTGCCCTTGTGTATATCGGGCGTTGCCGCATGTGGCTTTTTAATTATGTTTATAAATATGTAAGACAATTATTATCCAATGTCATCGTCCTTATATTCATCATGCTTGCTACAAGTCATAGTCGATGCTATATAGGTCCGTCGGATCTTACATCAAGATCCATGCAAAACTTTCTTTTTAGATTTTCATTTTTCTCTCTTACACCTCAATCCAGTGAGACATATAGCCACGCCGTAGAACAGGTGCTCGGGCGCCATTAATGGAGATGCTGGGAGGGAGGTGCGCGGCGGGTAGCGGTCAAAAGGGTTCTTCTCCCGATGAGCATGCGCAGGGATCTGATCAGACGCCTCCCATACTCAAATAGCTACCCCGCACGGCACCTCCTAGCCAATAAAAAAAGGGACGCGTGGCCGCACGTAATTTGTAAGTCGAACGCCCACGGTTTTAATAATACTTGTGTTTCTGATTTGTAACGTGACAACACTTGTTCCAAAATGACTTTGTTGATTGTTAATGTGTGCGCCTTCGCAAATCGGACAGAAAAATTACCACATCATGTTGGTGCCATGTCATGAGACCATGCCAAGTTTCATGATTTTCAGGCGTGTTTTGGAATTACAGGAATTAAAAAACCAAGTTTCTCAATCTTTCCGGCCGAGCCAGGATGCCCAGATATTTGAATTTTACTCTCATCTCTTGCATGGGACCTAGAAATTCATCCCAGGACACACATGTGATTTTTCAAACAACTTTGGTGCACTGGAGCATCTGCTTGTAGTTCAAATTTGAATTATGCATATTAAATGCCCAGAAACTCAATTAATGTATAAAAAGGCCAAACGAACCCGAAATAATTCCAAAATTTAGCATGATACTACTATTTGGTCTAATCTGGTTGTGTAAAAAAATTAAGGCAGGAGAAGGCAGTGTACGTATGTCGTTTCGCACACTAAGGTGACACGTTCTCTCTCGGAACCACGAGCCTTCTTGAGGAAGCTCCGGTTTGCAAGAAGCTTACACCAAAGCTTGTCTCAATTCGACCCAAAAATTTACCGCAACATATTGGTGCCATGTCATGACACCATGCCAAGTTTCATGATTTTCAGACATGTTTTGGAATTACAGGAATTAAAAAACCAAGTTTCTCAATCTTTCCGGCCAAGCCACGACGCACAGATGTTTAAATTTCACTCTCATCTCTTGCATGGGACCTAGAAATTCACCCAAGGACACACATGTGATTTTTCAAACAACTTTGGTGCACTGGAGCATGTGTTTGCAGTTCAAATTTGAATTCTGCACATTAAATGCCCAGAAACTCAATTAATGTACAAAAAAGGCGCAACGAGCCCGCAATAATTCCAAAATTTAGCACGGTACTTCTATTTGGTCTAATCTAGCTGTGTAAAAAAATTAAGGAGGGAGAAGGCAGTGTATGTATGTCGTTTTGCACACGGATGTGACACGTTCCCTCTAGGAACCACGAGCCTTCTTGAGGGAAGCTCCGGTTTGCAAGAAGATTACACCAAAGTTTGTCCCAATTCGGCCAAAAAATTACCACAGCATGTTGGTGCCATGTCATGACACCAAGCCAAGTTTCATGATTTGCACGCATGCTTTGGAATTACAGGAATTAAAAAACCAAGTTTCTCAATCTTTCCGCCCGAGCCACGACGCCCAGATGTTTGAATTTTACTCTCATCTCTTGCATGGGACCTAGAAATTCACCCAAGGACACACATGTGATTTTTCAAACAACTTTGTTGCACTGGAGCCTGTGCTTATAGTCCAAATTTGAATTATGCACATTAAATGCCTAAAAACTCAATTAATGTATAAAAAAGGCAACATGAGCCCGGAATAATTTCAAAATTTAGCACGGTACTTCTATTTGGTCTAATCTGGCTGTGTAAAAAAATAAGACGGGAGAAGATAGTGTACGTATGTCGTTTCGCACACGGAGGTGACACGTTCCCTCTCGGAACCACGAGCCTTCTTGAGGGAAGCTCCGGTTTGCAAGAAGCTTACACCAAAGCTTGTCCCAATTCGACCAAAAAAATTACCGCAACATGTTGGTGCCATGTCATGAGACCATGCCAAGTTTCATGATTTTCAGACACGTTTTGGAATTACAGGTTTAAAAAATCAAGTTTCTCAATCTTTCCGGTCGAGCCACGACGCCCAGATGTTTGAATTTCACTCCCATCTCTTTCATGGGACCTAGAAATTCATCCAAGGACACACATGTGATTTTTAAACAATTTTGGTGCACTGGAGCCTGTGCTTGTAGTTCAAATTCGAATTGTGCACATTAAATGCCAAAAACTCGATTAATGTATAAAAAAGGCGAAACGAGCCCGGAATAATTCCAAAATTTAGGACGGTACTTCTATTTGATCTAATCTGGCTGTGTAAAAAAATAAGGCGGGAGAAGACAGTGTATGTATGTCGTTTCGCACACGGAGGTGACACGTTCCCTCTCAGAACCACGAGCCTTCTTGAGGGAAACTCCGGTTTGCAAGAAGCCTACACCAAAGTTTGTCCCAATTCGGCCAAAAAAAATACTGCAACATGTTGGTGCCATGTCATGACACCATGCCATGTTTCATGATTTTCAGGCGTGTTTTGGAATTACAGGAATTAAAAAACCAAGTTTTCAATCTTTCTGACCGAGCCACGGCGCACGGATGTTTGAATTTCACTCTCATCTCTTGCATGTGACCTAGAAATTCAACCAAGCACACACATGTGATTTTTCACACAACTTTGGTGCACTGGAGCCTATGCTTGTAGTTCAGATTTGAATTATGCACATTAAATGCCCAGAAACTCAATTAATACAAAAAAGAAACAAACACAGAATAATTCCAAAATTTAGCACGATACTTCTATTTGGTCTAATCTGCCTGTGTAAAAAAATTAAGACATGAGAATGCAGTGTAAGTATGTCGTTTCGCACACGGAGATGACACGTTCCCTCTCGGAACAAGGAGCCTTCTTGAGGGAAGCTCCAGTTTGCAAGAAGCTTAACCAAAGCTTGTCCCAATTCGGCCGAAAAAATTACTGCAGCATGTTGGTGCCATGTCATGACACCATGCCAAGTTTCATGATTTTCAGCCGTGTTTTGGATTTACAGGAATTAAAAACCAAGTTTCTCAATCATTCCGGCCGAGCCACGACACCTAGATGTTTGAATTTTATTGCCATTTCTTGCATGGGACCTATAAATTCACCCAAAGACACACATGTGATTTTTCAGCAAACTTTAGTGCATTGAAGCATGTGCTTGTAGTTCAAATTTGAATTATGCACATTAAATGCCCAGAAACTCAATTAATGCACAAAAATGCCAAACGAACCCAGAATAATTCCAAATTTAAACACGACACTCATGTACTAGTTGCATGTTCACTGTACATAAAATGTTCTAGCAATTCAAACACCATCCTTTCCCTCCGTAACACCATTTTGTCTTTGCAAACATAATGAAAAAAATCAGGTATATGATACATCTCCAACGTATCTATAATTTTTTATTGTTCCATGCTATTATATTATCAACCTTGGGTATTTTATATGCATTTATATGCTATTTTATATGATTTTTGGGACTAATCTATTAACCCAGAGCCCAGTGCCAGTTTCTGTTTTTTCCTTGTTTTTGAGTTTTACAGAAAAGGAAAATCAAACAGAGTCCAATTGACCTGAAACTTCACGGAACTTATTTTTGGACCAGAAGAAGGCCATGGAGTAAAAGAGTTGGGCCAGAAGAGTCCCAGGCTGCCCATGAGGGTGGGGGCGCGACCACCCCCCTGGGCGCGCCTCCTTATCTTGTGGACAGCCCGGAGACCCCCCCCCCCCTGACTTGTTCTCGACGCCAAAACCTCTTATATATACTGAAACCTCCAGAACATAACCTAGATCAGGAGTTCCGCCGCCGCAAGCCTCTGTAGCCACCGAAAATCAATCTAGACCCGTTTCGGCACCCTACCGGAGGGGGGAATCCCTCTTCGGTGGCCATCTTCATCATCACGGCGCTCTGCATGACGAGGAGGGAGTAGTTCACCCTCGGGGCTGAGGGTATGTGCCAATAGCCATGTGTTTGATCTCTCTCTCTCGTGTTATTGATTCAAAACGATCTTGATGTATCGTGAGCTTTCCTATTATAGTTGGATCTTATGATGTTTCTCCCCCTCTACTCTCTTGTAATGGATTGAGTTTTCCCTTTGAAGTTATCTTATCGGATTGAGTCTTTAAGGATTTGAGAACACTTGATGTATGTCTTGCATGTGATTATCTGTGGTGACAATGGGATATCACGTGATTCACTTGATGTATGTTTTGGTGATCAACTTACGAGTTCCATGACCTTGTGGACTTATGCATAGGGGTTGGCACACGTTTTCGTCTTGACTCTCCAGTAGAAACTTTGGGGCACTCTTTGATGTTCTTTATGTTGGTTGAATATATTAATATGAGATTGTGTGATGCATATCGTATAATCATACCCACGGATACTTGAGGTGACATTGGAGTATCCAGGTGACATTAGGGTTTTGGTTGATTGTGTCTTAAGGTGTTATTCTAGTACGAACTCTAGGATAGATTGAAGGAAAGAATAACTTCTTGTTATTTTACTAGGGACTCTTGAATAGATCGATCAGAAATGATAACTTTGAGGTGGTTTCGTACCATACAATAATCTCTTCGTTTGTTCTCCGCTATTAGTGACTTTGGAATGACTCTTTGTTGCATGTTGAGGGATAGTTATATGATCCAGTTATGTTATTATTGTTGGGAGAACTTGCACTAGTGAAAGTATGAACCCTAGGCCTTGTTTCCTAGCATTGCAATACCGTTTTCACTCACTGTTATCATTAGTTACCTTGCTGTTTTTATATTTTCAGATTACAAAAACCTATATCTACCATCCATATTGCACTTGTATCACCATCTCTTCGCCGAACTAGTGCACCTATATAATTTACCATTATATTGGGTGTGTT
Source organism: Triticum dicoccoides (assembly GCF_002162155.2). Taxonomy (NCBI): domain Eukaryota; kingdom Viridiplantae; phylum Streptophyta; class Magnoliopsida; order Poales; family Poaceae; genus Triticum; species Triticum dicoccoides. The sequence continues at coordinate 420,418,991 of NC_041388.1, read as the reverse complement.
GGGGACACAAGAGACTCTTTGTTATTTGGTTGCAGGGTTGTTTGAGAGAGACCATCTTCATCCTATGCCTCCCAAGAATTGATAAACCTTAGGCCATCCACTTGAGGGAAATTTTCTACTGTCCTACAAACCTCTGCACTTGGAGGCCCAACAACGTCTATAAGAAGAAAGTTGTGTAGTAGACATCAGTATACCACAAACAGTTTACTAGAAAGAATCGTGTGGGATACGATATAAAATATCTTAGCTCATTGTCTTGTCTGGCTTACGGAGGAAGCTCCGTGTCTATAGTCCACCGCCCCCGCTTGAACCACACTTGCTCGCGAGTTTCTTGCGGCACCGAGCGAAATTTTTTTGCCACCATGGAAATATCTATCTCCCCGCCCCTCCCTCCTACCAAAAGCCACATTTCCATTGTTCCTCCTTGCTTTCCAAGTTCAAACCTTCACTGGTGCTTCCTGGCAGCTCAGCCTCCTTGTCGGTGACCCTTCTTCTTGCAATGCCGCCTCCTCGCCGGCCACCCTTCTTCTTGCGGCACCGCCTCTTCGCAGGTGACCCTTCTTCTTGCAGCGCCGCCTCCTCACCGGCGACGCTTCTTCTTGCTGCGCGACCTCCTCGCCGCCGACCCTTCTTCTTGCTGTGTGGCCTCGTCGATATGGTCAGGTAATCCACACCCCACCCACACCATACTTCTCATTTCCCATCCCACATGCCCCGACTGACAGAGCGACACCTTCCACCGAAATCACTGCCTCCTCCTTCAGTTAAGAGCCTCCCACACCCATTTTACACGCAGTATAACATGGAGCTGAGTAGCATGCGGCCGCACGTGCGAACGAGGTCGCTATGGCTGACATGCGTGTCAACCGCCAGATCTTGCAGGAGCACCTCATCTTCGAGGCCACCGTCGACACCGTCAGGCGGTTGTCTAATTTAAAATACAGTTCGTGATGTTTTCTCGAGGCCACCCCGAGTGCCTTCTAGTGATCTGTCCTCTGTAATGTTAATATGCAATCTGATGTTCAGTTAACACTTTGGTCCTCTGAAATGTAATGTTCAGTTAACACTTTGGTCCAACAATTGCTACATTTCGTAGTACTGTTCTCAAGCATTCTTTGTTTTGTTAACTGTCTTATCTTCTCATACATGTTTCTACTCTGCAATGTTGTGCTCAGTTAACTATTTTGGTTCATTTGGTCTGGTGTCCATTTAACTGTTTGGTTTAGTTCTGCAGTTTGTCTGTACTCAATACATATTCTACTGATAGTATGGCAACTCTCAGTTAACCTGATCAAGATCTTCCTTATGTGTGTTGTAAGGAAACAATGGGAGACACTGCGGTTTACCATCGAGGTTTTTTCAAGCATGGTCCTTTGGCTAATAGCACATTATTGTGCAGTTGCAGGAATCATTCTAATATTTAGGTTTCTTACAATTTGGTCTTGCACATGTAGGTCCTGCTGTCACACTAGTAGAAAAAGGATCAAATGTGCGACACATTAGTCCCGGTTTGTAACAGAACCGGCACTAATGTGTCCATTAGTGCTGGTTCCAACGGCTAGGAGGGAGGAGCTCTTTAGTACCGGTTCGTGGCGAACCTTTAGCACCGGTTCGTGCCACGAACCGGTACTAATGAGAGTGGTGGCAGGATGTTGTCAGAGTGGGGCCCCTCCAGCACCTTTAGTACCGGTTCATGCCACGAACCGGTACTAAAGGTCGTCCTATATAAACCCTTCGTCCACCAGCACTCTGTTCTTCCCCCTTTCCCCTCTCCCTCTCCTCTGTTCTTCCCTTCTTCCTCTTGAGTTCATCACAAAATAAGCCTCAAATTTGTCAAGATTTGCAAGCCCCCATCCATTCAAATGATCACAAAGGTTAGCAACTTTGTCCTTTCATCTCTCAATGCTAGATTAGCTCTTGCATTGGTTTATATAGTGATTAATTGTGGGTTTTAGTAATTTGGGAGGAATTATATGTGGTAGTATTTGATTTATATGCAAATTGAGGTCAAAATAACACTTAGTTTGCATATGTAGGTGTGGTTTACTTAGTGACTTCTAAATCTCCGTCGTAACCACCATCGATCGCCCGCACCGTCCCATCGCCAGCACCACCTTGTGGTGAGCCTCTTGTTCATGAAATTTTATATAAAAAATTGATGTTTGTGTGATTTGGATATATAGTTACTCGTATAATTATCTTACCTGTACGTTGTTTGTTATACATAGTGCCATGGTTTTGATATCCGTCCCCGTCGGCCCTCGCCCTTGTTATGATTCGGATGTGGTATATTCTCTTTTAAAAACTATTTGTTGCATTTCGTGTTTATGACAAATTATGCCCATCAAGCTGACATAGATATTTGTATGTAGGAGGTAGTTGAACCGGAAATTCCAACCGACCCTATTGTCGAGAGGTTAAATTTAGTTGAAAGAGAAAACGAGAATTTGAAAGAAAAATTGAAAAGAATTGAGGGGGAGAAGATGGAATTGGAGTTGCATTTTGCCGATGTCGTCGATGATCACAAGATTAAGATGGAGAAAATGCGCTTGAAGATTAGAAAGATTAGAAAATATGCCATTCATAGTGAGGCTTGGTATCATTATGTTGTTGGATCAATTGTTACCTTAGTTGCGATCTTGATCGCATTTGTTGTTGCATTTAAATTCTTTAGCTAGAGAGTTATTTGTTTGTTGCATGTAAGTGTTGTATGAACTTTATGTATTGTATTAATTTGGTGTTTTCGGTGCTGTGTATTGAAGATGAGCCGGCAATGGATGTACGATGACCGATGCTCTCCCTGGTTCATTAATGTTGTGCATACTTTTCTACTTGCGGCTAAGGCAAACAAGCGGGCGGATGGTTTTATGTCTTGTCCATGTGTTGGCTGTAAGAATGGTCACAATTACTCTACGTCAAGAACCATTCACGTCCACCTGTTTGAGTCCGGTTTCATGCCCCACTATAATGTTTGGACCAAGCATGGAGAAAGAGGGGTTATGATGGAAGACAATGAAGAAGAAGAGGACGATGACAGCTATCCTGGCCATGGGTTCCCTGAATACGATGATACAACAATGAGGGAAGAAGCTGAGCCGGTAATGCGGGAAGAAGCTGAGCCGGCAATGCGGGAAGAAGCTGAAGAAGAGGCATCAGATGAGCCCGTTGATGATCTAGGTCGGGCCATTGCCGATGCAAAGAGAAACTGCGCAAGTGATTTGGAGAAGAAGAAGTTGCAGCGCATCTTAGAGGATCACAAAAAATTGTTGTACCCGAGTTGCATAGGTGACAAGAAAAAGCTGGGCACCACACTGGAATTGCTACAATGGAAGGCAGAGAATGGTGTATCTGACAAGGGATTTGGAAAGTTGCTGGTAATGATAAAGAATATGCTTCCAAAGGACAACGAATTGCCCGAGAGTACGTACGAAGCAAAGAAGGCTGTCTGCCCTCTAGGGTTAGAGGTGCAAAAGATACATGCATGCCCTAATGATTGCATCCTCTACCGCGGTGAGTACGAGCATTTGAACGCTTGCCCGGTATGCGGTGCATTGCGTTATAAGATCAGCCGCGATGACCCTGGTGATGTCGATGGCGAGCGCCCCAGGAAGAAGATTCCTGCCAAGGTGATGTGGTATGCTCCTATAATACCATGGTTGAAACGTTTGTTCCAAAACAAAGAGCATGCCAAGGCGATGCGATGGAACAGAGAAGACCGTAAGAAAGAGGGAAAGTTGACAGTACCCGCTGACGGGTCGCAGTGGAGAAAAATCGAAAGAAAGTACGGGAAGGAGTTTGCAGATGACGCAAGGAACGTATGGTTTGGTCTAAGCGCAGATGGCATTAATCCTTTTGGGGAGCAGAGCAGCAACCATAGCACCTGGCCTGTGACTCTATGTTTGTATAACCTTCCTCCTTGGTTGTGCATGAAGCGGAAGTTCATTATGATGCCAGTGCTCATCCAAGGCCCTAAGCAACCCGGCAACGACATTGATGTGTACCTAAGGCCATTAGTTAAAGAACTCTTACAACTCTGGAATGGAACAGGTGTACGTGCATGGGATGAGCACATGGGGGAAGAATTTGACCTAAAGGCGTTGCTGTTCGTGACCATCAATAATTGGCCTGCTCTCAGTAACCTTGCAGGACAGACAAACAAGGGATACCGCGCATGCACGCACTGTTTGGACGATACCGACAGTATATATTTGGCTAATTGTAAGAAGAATGTGTACCTGGTACATCGTCGATTTCTTCCGAGCAGGCATCCCGTAAGAAAGAAAGGCAAGCATTTCAAAGGTGAGGCGGATCACCGGATGAAGCCTCGCCACCGTACTGGTGCTGATGTACATGATATGGTCAACGATTTGAAGGTGGTCTTTGGAAAGGGTCCTGGTGGACAACCTGTTCCGAATGACGCTGACGGACGCGCACCCATGTGGAAGAAGAAATCTATATTTTGGGACCTGCCCTATTGGAAAGACCTAGAGGTCCGCTCCGCAATCGACATGATGCACGTGACGAAGAATCTTTGTGTGACCCTGCTTGGCTTCTTGGGCGTGTATGGGAAGACAAAAGATACACCTGAGGCACGGGAGGACCAGCAACGTATGCACGGAAAAGACGGCATACATCAGGGTCATGCAAGCTACGCTCTTACCAAAGAAGAGAAGAAAATCTTCTTTGAATGCCTGCTTAGTATTAAGGTACCGTCTAGCTTCTCGTCGAATATAAAGGGCATAATAAACATGGCAGAGAAAAAGTTCCAGAACCTAAAGTCTCATGACTGCCACGTGATTATGACGCAACTGCTTCCTGTTGCATTGAGGAGGCTTCTACCGGAAAACATTCGATTAGCCATTGTGAAGCTATGTGCATTCCTCAATGCAATCTCTCAGAAGGTAATCGATCCAGAAATCATACCAAGGTTAGAGAATGATTTGGTGCAATGTCTTGTCAGTTTCGAGTTGGTGTTCCCACCATCCTTCTTCAACATCATGACGCACGTCCTAATTCACCTATGCGAAGAGATTAACGTTTTGGGTCCTGTATTTCTACACAATATGTTCCCCTTTGAGAGGTTCATGGGAGTCTTAAAGAAATATGTTCATAACCGTGCTAGGCCAGAAGGAAGCATCTCCAAGGGCCATGAAAATGAGGAGGTCATTGAGTTTTGTATTGACTTTATTCCTAACCTTAAGCCGATTGGTGTTCCTGAATCGCGGCATAAGGGCAGACTGGATGGAAAAGGCACGCTAGGAGGGGAACAAATAACATGTATGGACGAACATTCTCTCACTGAAGCACACTACACAGTTCTACAAAATTCTGCCTTGGTGGCTCCGTATATGGATGAACACAAGAATTTGCTACGCTCCAAACACCCGGAGCGGTCTGATGACTGGATTACACGTGAACAAACCAGGAGTTTCGCCAGCTAGTTGCAGACACGTACCATGCATGACGCCTCTATTCAAGATGACCTGTACTTGCTGTCCCAGTTACCATCTTCGAATATAATGACTTTCAAAGGGTACGAGATAAATGGTAATACATTTTACACGATCGCCCAAGATAAGAAGAGCACCAACGAAAATAGTGGTGTCCGCTTTGATGCAGAAACCAAGACGGGAAAGGAAACATATTATGGTTATATACAGGACATATGGGAACTTGACTATCGACGTGGTTTGAAGGTCCCTCTGTTTTTTAATGGATGTATAGAAGTTGTTTTTCCTGTTTTTAGTGTTAGATGCTTAATTAGTATGAAATAGCATATAGAATTTTGACATATGCAATGATAGCATAATTAGTGTTACATTTGCATATAGTATTTGTTGTCGATGATGCCCGGCCCGCATCCTCGCCGTCGACCCATTCGCGACGACGTCCTGCTTCAGAGGACCCATGTCCGGGACCGGGCTCCGCCGGGCTGGCACTGGGAGGTGCTACCTTCAGGGGCGCGACCCTTGGTGAGGAACCCGGCCCCGGGTCCCGTCGTCGACCCTCATCTCTTTTGGCGGCGTTCGCGTGGGACACTTTCGGTGCGGAGGGAGCCGGCCCCGCTGGAGGTGGTACGTCGCCGTGTTAGGGAGGAGGACGAGCACGTCCATCGCTACATGGCTGCTATGGATGCCAGGTTCTCCAATACCTGGCAGGTTCTTTGGGGAGATCACCCGAGCTAGGATCCAGTGATGGTTCCTTCATTTTGGTTGTCCACCACCTAGATTACTCTCTAGTATTCGATCTTTATTAGCTAGCTAGCTAGCTAGCTAGTGATGTATTCGATATATAATATTCGAGATGATTTATTCGAGATTATATATATTATTCGAGACGATGTATTCGAGATTATATCTATTATTCGAGACGACGTACTCGAGATTATATTCGGTGATGCTTATTATTTACTATGATTATTGATTCAGTTTTTCCTTATTAATTGATTGCATCCATGCATTGTAATTTGAATATATTTCTTTTGGATTAGTTAAATAAAACCTATGGCGAACAATACCGGCAGAGAGGGAGAAGAGGCCCTGTTCAATATCATACGCAATCCTCGCGGGCCAGATGATCATCAGAATGAAGAAGATTATGACGGCTCCGAATATCTAAACAACATCGGGGAGGGTGATAAGATATTCGATCGCGACGACCGAATTGATGAAGTCATGAACTATGAACATGACGAAGAAAATGTTGATCTTGAAACAATAAAGACCGATGAGGTATATTTATATAAGAAGGCATATGGTGATCATCACATGTTTTAAATGACTTGAAGATATATATTAACGAATCGATCTTTCTTCTTTCAGCCATCCGGATCGGGAAAATCTTCAGGCAGCAGGACAGTACGAGGCCCGAACAAAAAGTTGAAGGAGGGCGTAAAGTACAATATCGAGGCCATCAAACCTAATGGCGAACCATTAGCGCCTAAGAAGATTGCGGACAAGTTCATTCATCAGTGCAGAGTTCTTGTGAAGGACCAACTCCCGATCTCCCTTCAAGAATGGAGAGAGCCAGCAAAGCCATGTCCAGGACTTACTTTTGTCGACGATAGACAAAAACTTCTGCTTCGGGAAACGCTCATGGAACATTTCACCCTACCAGATCATTTCACAGATGCAGATGTGGAGAAAGTCAAGGACGCTGCTCTTAGGAAGATGGCGGTTGCATTCAACAACCACAAGAATCGTGTATGGGACAAGTACGTCAAGGGAGGAAGGAAGACTCCAGTATTCGAGGGAACACTAGAGAAGCAAAGTGCTCATTGGGACGATTTCGTGAAATTCAAGGATTCGGAATTATCTAAGGAACGGTCGAGAATAAACAAGGCCAATGCCGCAAAAAAGTATAAGTTCCATAAGCTGGGGCCAGGTGGCTGTCAAGGGCCCCGGTGCCCAAGACAGCAGGACCTCGACTACGTAGTGCGTAGTCTCGGGGGATAGGAGCGCTAGGGTTTTTGCCTGGCTGCTCAATGGTGCGGGAGGAGAGGATAGGAGTAGAGGAAGAGGTAGGAGATAATAACTTTATTGCTTGCCCTCAAAGGGTGCTGGTTATACGGTATATAAAGGCCCCATGGGCTGCTAACAAACTAGAAACCTATGCCTAAACTACTCCTTTATTATAGGAACTAATGTATAAGGACCAGGACTCCTGCCCAGCCTACACCTCGCCTGTTGCGGCCAGCGGCTGTCGCTCCTGGCCGCGTGGCCCACGCCTGTAGGTCGTGCCCCACATGACATCTCTCCCCCCCCCCCTCGACGAGCAGCTCGTCCTCGAGCTAAAAACCGGGGTAGCGCTTGACGAAACTGTCAAGATCCTCCCATGTAGCTGATGATGCTGCTTCACCCTTCTAGTGGACGAGCAGCTGGCGAACGCCGCGTGCTAGTCGTGCACGAGTCACGCGCTCCGATTCTGGAATAGCCGCCCCGTTGTGGATTGGAGGCAATCCCAGTGGTGCAGTTGGAGGCGTGCCGAAGAACTTCTTGAGGAGGCCCACGTGGAACACGTCATGGAGGCGCGAGCATGCCGGAAGCTCAAGGCGGTAGGCCACGTCGTTGACGACCTCTGAAATGTGGTACGGCCCATAGAAGCGTGGCTTGAGCTTGCCCCTGGTTGGCGGGTTGAGAGAGGATGCGGCGCACTGGCGAAGACGAAGCCAGACCCAATCGCCCACGTCATGCCGAATGTCCCGATGGCGTCTGTCGTAGTAGGACTTGTAGACCGCTTGTGCCTGCTGTAGACGATAGCGGACGTCCGCGAGTAACTCGTCGTGCTCCGCCATGCTCCTGGCCACTGCGGCCACCCGTGTATCGCCCGGCTCGTAAGAGCGGATAGTGGGAGGGTCACGGCCATACACAAGCTTGAACGGAGTTTCTTGGGTCGCTGTCTGGTAGGCGGTGTTGTATATGTACTCGGCCCAGGGAAGCCACCGGAGCCACTGCCTGGGACGATCCCCGGTGAGACAATGGAGGTACATCACAATGATCTTGTTAGCAGCCTTCGTTTGGCCATCCGACTGTGGATGAAACGCCGTCGTCATGTGCAGCTTGGTCCCGGTGAGGCGCATGAGCTCCCGCCAAAAAGCCGAGGTGAAGATGGGGTTGCGGTCAGAGACCATGGACTGCGGGACGCCATGGAGACGCACAATCTCAGCGAAGAACACCTGCGCCACTGATTCCGCCGTGTACGGGTGGGCCAGCGCCACAAAGTGGCAGTACTTGCTGAAGCGATCCACCACGGTGAGGATAACAGACTTCCCGCCCACACGAGGGAGCGCTTCTACGAAATCGATGCCGACGTCAGTCCACACGGCCGTGGGCACCGGCAGTGGCAGCAGCAGACCGGCTGGGTGCAAGTGCTCGGACTTGTACCGCTGGCAAGTACCACAGGCGCGGACATACTCCTGCACCATTTTGCGAAGGTTAGGTGCGTGGAAGTCGCCGCGGAGACGATGCAGCGTGCGCAGGACACCTTCGTGTCCGTCATTGTGCACTGCGGTGAGAAGCTCCTGGAGTAGTGGAGACGTTGGCGGGATGTAGAGGCGGCCGTTAAAAGTGACGAGGCCATCAGAGAGCGCCCACGGCAACTGCCGAGCGCTTGCCGTGATATCCTTGCGCAGCGCGACGAGTGCTGGGTCGGTGGACGAAGCTTGCCGTAGGCGGTCGATGAAGTCGAAGTGAGGACCAGATATAGCCATGACCCCCGTCTCTTCCATGTCACGGCGGGAAAGGGCATCTGCCACCGTGTTTGTACTACCGGCCTTGTACTCCACAGTGAAATCGAACCCCAGTAGTTTGCCGACCCAGTGGTGCTGCGGAATGGTTGCCAAGCGCTGGTCAAGGAGGAATTTGAGACTGTAGTGGTCAGTTTTTACCACAAATTGGCGCCCCCAGAGGTACGGTCGCCAATGGCGAATAGCGAGCACCAAGCCAATGAGTTCCCGTTCATATGCCGCCAGAGAATGGTGACGAGGTGCGGCCGGCCGGCTGAAGAAAGCCACCGGGTGCTGATCCTGGAGAAGGACGGCCCCGAAACCGTATGTAGACGCGTCACACTCAACGATGAACGGCCGTGTGAAATCGGGCAACGCGAGCACGGGAGCCGTGGTGACCGCCGTCTTGAGGGCGGTAAAAGCTGTTGTCGCCTCCGGCGACCATGAGAAGCCGTCCTTGCGAAGCAGGGCCGTCAGGGGCACGGCGACCACGCCAAACTCCTTGAAAAACTTGCGGTAGTACCCTGCAAGACTGAGAAACCCCCGGACCGCGCGCACCGAGCGAGGCTGCGGCCAGTCGGCCACGGCCTGCACTTTTTCCGGATCCATGGCTACTCCGCCCGCGGAGATGGTGTGACCCAGGTAGGAGATCGACTCGACGGCAAACGAGCATTTGGACCTCTTGACGAAGAGCCGGTGCTGGTGCAGTACGGTAAAGATGGTGCGCACATGGCGAAGATGATCGGCCCATGACTCGCTGAATATGAGGATGTCGTCAAAGAAGACGAGAACGAAGCGGCGCAGGTACGGCCGCAGCAGATCGTTCATGAGTGCCTGGAACGTTGCCGGCGCGTTGCAGAGGCCGAACGGCATCACCAGGAACTCGTAGAGGCCGTCGTGGGTACGGAAGGCGGTCTTTGGGATGTCCTCTGCACGCATCCGCACCTGGTGGTAGCTGAAGCGTAAGTCGAGCTTGGTGAAGAAACGAGCGCGCCGGAGCTCGTCGAGGAGTTCGTCCACCACCGGAATTGGAAACGCATCCTCGATGGTGATGGCGTTCAGGGCGCGGTAGTCGATGCAGAAGCGCCAGGACCCGTCGGGCTTGCAGACCAGCAGTACCGGCGATGAGAATGCAGAACGACTTGCTCGGATGATGCCTTGGGCAAGCATGGCGGCGCACTGACGCTCCAGCTCGTCCTTGTGCGCGGCTGGGTAGCGATACGGACGGACGGCCACCGGGGCGGAGCCGGGCAGCAGGGTGATGCCGTGGTCGCAGCTGCGGAGTGGTGGTACGCCGGAGGGTTCGGCGAAGATGCCGTCAAACTCAGTGATGATTGCGTCGAGGAAATCGTGGCCATTGCATGATTGCAGGGCTGGCCCGTCCGGTCCTGCAAGGCCGCGCTAGCAGACCCGATGGCCCCTCCGCCAGAACGTCATGGAGAGGGTGCGGAAATCCCACAGGATCGGTCCAAGTGTCGCCAGCCATTGCGTGCCCAGGACGACGTCGTAGCCTGCGAGCGGCAAGGCGAGGAAATCCTCCGAGAACGCCTCCTGGTCGATGCGGAAGGACACGACGCGGTATGCGCCCTGGCACGGAACACGCTCACCGTTGGCCACCGTGACACGCATCTTCTCGGTGGTGGGGGATGGCAGTGTAGCACGAGCGGCCGCCTCCTCGGCGATGAAGTTGTGGGTGGAGCCTGAGTCGATCAGGGCGAGGAGGGAGACACCCCCGAGGGTGATATGCATCTGCATGGTCTCGCTCGTGCGCACGCCGGAGATCGCGTGGAGCGAGATCCGAGGGTCGGCCGGCGAGGCATCAGCGGTGGCGGAGGTCGTGTCGTCGTCGTCGTCCGGCGCCAGGTCGAGGAGAAAGATGCGCTGGCAGACGTGGTTGTGGCCCCTGCCAAACTTCTCATTACAATTGAAACATAGGCCCAGGCAACGGCGTTCCTCCATCTCTGTCTGTGACAGGCGTTTGATTGGGCGCCCTTCCGGCAGACTGGGAGCAGGGGGTGCGGCTGGTAGAGCCGGTGCGGGGGGCGCGAGGCGTGGTACGGGCGCCGGCAGGATGCCCTTCTGCTGAAAACGCACCGGTGGCGCGGAGGTGAGTGCGCACTGGTTGCGCAGCTCCAACTTGCGGGCGAGGCTCATGGCGACAGCGAGGGACTGCGGGTTGTGGATTTCCACGTCGAGGCTGAGGGGTGGCTGGATTCCCGCGGTGAAGATCTGAACCTTCTGTGTCTCTGATAAGATGCCTGCCCAGGGGAGGAGCGCCTCAAACCGCTCCTGGAAGTCGACTACGGATGTTGTGCACTTGCACGCCATTAGTTCGCCCAGCGGGTTAGCGCATAGAGGTGGCCCGAAGCGGAGCTTGAGCAGCTCGGAGAAGCGGCGCCACGGCGGAGTGCCCTCGTCACGCTGGACCTGCATGTACCACAGCTGGGCAGAACCCTCAAGGTTGTAGGACGCCATCCAGACTTTTTCCTCCTCGGCGATCCGTTGTTGATGGAAGAAGGACTCGCATCTGTTGAGGAAAGCGAGCGGATCTGACTTGCCGTCAAACTTGGGGAAGTCCATCTTCTGAAACCGGGGCGGGCGATCATTGTGGTGCTGCCCATCGTGGGCGCCGGCAGCGCTCGAGGAGGAGGTGGACTTGTCCTTCTGGAGCACGGCGACGGACGTCTGCAGGGACGCCACCGTTGCAGTCAAGGCCTCGATTATCTTGGCCAGATCAGCGGTGGTTGGTTCTGCCATGCCGGACGTGACCGAGGCGGCGGCGGAAGGTGGTGATGGAGGTGTGCTTGGCGCGGACGCAGAAGAGGATCGCCTGGAACCTGATACCAAGTTGTCAAGGGCCCCGGTGCCCAAGACAGCAGGACCTCGACTACGTAGTTCGTAGTCTCGGGGGATAGGAGCGCTAGGGTTTTTGCCTGGCTGCTCAATGGTGCGGGAGGAGAGGATAGGAGTAGAGGAAGAGGTAGGAGATAATAACTTTATTGCTTGCCCTCAAAGGGTGCTGGTTATACAGTATATAAAGGCCCCATGGGCTGCTAACAAACTAGAAACCTATGCCTAAACTACTCCATTATTATAGGAACTAATGTATAAGGACCAGGACTCCTGCCTAGCCTACGCCTTGCCTATTGCGGCCAGCGGCTGTCGCTCCTGGCCGCGTGGCCCACGCCTGTAGGCCGTGCCCCACATGACAGTGGCTATGCGGTGGGAATGCCTAAGTGGGATAAGTCTGAGAAAGAGATGGAGGATGCAGGTGTCACTCCAGAAACATTGAGCTGGCCCCCCAGGTCCAGGACTTGGTTCTATGCGCATGGGGGGGAGTTGGACCCGAAGACAGGCAAAGTTTCGAACAAGGCATGTCTGGACGGAGCCGAAGATAAGCTACTTGTTGCAATAGAAGAGGCTCGATCGGGGGTGTTCGAGCCCAACAGAGAGAACGACGAGCTTACGTGTGCCCTGGGAAATCCTGAACACCCGGGAAGAACACGAGGCAAGGGCGCTATTCCGTGGTATGAGGGGTTTTCGGACTGGAACGCCGACTACAGAACCCGTGCGAGAAAGAAGATTGTGAAGGAGAAGAAGAGGAAGATGGAGGAGGAGCAGAGGAAGCTGGACTATGAACGCCTTCAAGGCCTAGAATCAGCGCACACGGACTTGGCAGTCAAATTCCAGCGGTAGCAGGAGCAGATTGACTCACTTAGCCAGCAAAGGGGGTCTCAGCAGCTACAGCTGCTAGCGGATGATCCAGCATTGGATAGCACCGTCCCATCCATGCCGAGAAGCAGCGTGGGTTCCGCCCCGGGCGACGCATTGCTGGATAGCTACCAAGTGGATGGCATCATGGAGAACACTAACTGCAAGCTACACTTCAAAATGAAGAACATATCCATGAAGGTGGCGGACATTGTTGCTTTTACAAATTCCCCCGAGGCAATCTTCCATTGCAACCCGATTCCAGCGGGCTATGCTCGTGTCTTGGTTGATGAGGTGGTGGATCAATATTCGGGGCTAGAGCTTGACATTCCTGAAGGTGACGAGGAGCACACACTTGGAGAGGCCAACCATCGTATCATCCTATGGAGAAAGGATTGCATCATCTTTCGAAGGCCACCGACACCGCGTCATCCGACTCCTCGTCGAAGTCCGCCACCGAGTCAGCAGACTCCCGCTCCTCAAAGTCCACCAACGCGTCAGGCCACTCCTCCTCCAAGTCCGGCATAGCTTCAGGCCACTCCTCCTCCTCCAAGTCCGGCAAAGCGTCAGGCCACTCCTCCTCCAAGTCCGGCACAGCTTCAGGCCACTCCTCCTCCTCCAACTCAGCCACGTCAGTCGTCTTCGTCGCCTCAGCAATCACGGAAGAGAGCCGCCTCAACTATGGTGCATAGCGGTACAAGTCGAGGTAGTACTGGAGGTACAGGCGGAGGCAAGCGATTTCAATATGGTCCAAGCAGCCTCGCGCCTCTTCCGCAGAGGCCTTACGACAAGTCCGAGGAGGAAAACATAGCCATATCGAAGGCCGAGGTGGAAGCCCATTTTGCATCGAAACCGCCACCGCCGCCAAGGGAGAAAGTGCCTGAGGAAAAGATTGACCACTTCATTCGTATGGCTAGAGTACCAGCTCCCAAGCCTGTTGACACAGACTATGAGCGCCACCTCAGGAAGTTAAATCGAGCACGTCTACAGAAAGAGGCGAGCTCGAGCTCGAGCAAATCAGCTGGCAAAAGGAGCGGTAAAACCGTTCCCCAGATGGGAGAACAGGCGGCGCAATCAACCCCCCCCCTTGTTGTGCCAACAACACATGTGAGTAGGCGCGCCCAATATTATTGTGGGCAAACCGTTTACGTTCCCGAGCTGGGCGATGTGGTAATAACCGAGGAGCATATAAGGCAGGCTGAAATCCTCAAGATCACTGTTGTACAACTCCTCGACATCGAGCCCATGCCTCCGCTTAGAGAGGAGGAAATAAAACGGAAATATGTCCGGGGCCAACCTTTGGTCGAGCCAGACGAGGTCAAGAAGCTCCCAACGAGAATGTATGAATTGCATCAATGGTACATGGACATTACCAAGATTTCCAATCGAGAGTCCCTCATGGTGAATGTCAAGAAGGATCAATACCACCATGAGAAATTTGTGTCCGTTGAGTATTCAGAACTATTTTAGTTATACAATCAAGATGCACTCGACAAATCTATCGTCAGTTGCTGTTGTCTGTAAGTGATTTTTTTTCTGTAATTTAAGTCTCAAGCTAGCTGTAGTGATCATTTTGATCAATCATTACCTGTAATTATCCTCACTATATTCTTTTCTGTGGTATTATGCAGGATGAAGATTTATGAAATGAAAAAAGGTGGACGCTATGGCATTGGGTTCATTGACCCAAATACCATTAATGAACACACATGGAAATTAGATCCATATTATGAAAAAAGTGTAGAGGAAAGCATGCTAGAGTTCTTCAAGCACCTCAATACCAATGAAGATATACTACTTCCTTACAACTTCGAGTGAGTCACACTGTCTTGTACTACAAATTCTGTTTTTGCCTACTAGCTAGCTACATGTTTTTGCTTACATATGCCCGCTTAATTAAGACATGCAAACGTGTGTGCATGCAGATTTCACTGGATCTTGTTAACCATTAAAGTTTATGAAGGAACAGTTGAAGTACTAGACTCACTACTTAAGAAAGCAAGTGACTACACCATCTTGTCTGGGATAGTCAACATGTAATTTCAATCATTATTAACTATATCTCAGCCTATTTAGTTCGTCATTTCCTGATATGAACTATTTAATAACCCCTTTATTAATTTTCTTTGTCGGCGGGCAGGGCTTGGGCAAAGTTCATCAGCGTCACTCCAGGCCAATGGAAAACAAAGCTGAAATGGTATCGACCCAAGGTAAGTAATTAAGTAGTACTAGCTAGCTAGCTGCCATCTCTTTAATTATCATGCTTGATTAATTATTATCTGATCAAATTACATTCTCGTAAAGGCCCTGAAGCATGCGTCGGGGAACAATCTGTGTGCATACTATGTTTGCGAGAACATTCGCATGATGGCGTCCGAAAGGAGCAGATCTCAAAGACAGGAGTGGGTACGTTTGTCAGAACACTATTCACAATTTTTACACCATTATCGATATCTAGTCACACAACTAATACACATGCATATTGATCTCCTTCTTAACAGTTCAAAGAGGTGCGGGAGCAGCTCCTACCAGAGGACCGCATAGAAGCAATTCAAGAGGAAATAGCGGGATTTTTGCTCGACCAGGTCATAGATCCCAAAGGAGAATACTATTACCCGCTACCGCCCCCATGAACCACTTCCAATTGTCATCGTGCTCCGAAGGCACCAATTAGGCTAATGCCACTAGCTCCGAAGGCACCAATTAGGAGAAATTGTATATAGCTACCTAATTGTATACATATATGAAGGAAATATGCCCTAGAGGCAATACTAAAGTTATTAGTTATTTCCTTATTTCATGATAAATGTTTATTATTCATGCTAGAATTGTATTAACCGGAAACATAATACATGTGTGAATACATAGACAAACAGAGTGTCACTAGTATGCCTCTACTTGACTAGCTCGTTGATCAAAGATGGTTAAGTTTCCTAACCATATACATGAGTTGTCATTTGATTAACGGGATCACATCATTAGGAGAATGATGTGATTGACTTGACCCATTCCGTTAGCTTAGCACTTGATCATTTAGTTTGTTGATATTGCTTTCTTCATGACTTATACATGTTCCTATGACTATGAGATTATGCAACTCCCGTTTACCGGAGGAACACTTTGTGTGCCACCAAACGTCACAACGTAACTGGGTGATTATAAAGGTTCTCTACAGGTGTCTCCAAAGGTACTTGTTGGGTTGTCGTATTTCGAGATTAGGATTTGTCACTCTGATTGTCGGAGAGGTATCTTTGGGCCCACTCGGTAATGCACATCACTATAAGCCTTGCAAGCATTGCAACTAATGAATTAGTTGCGGGATGATGTATTATGGAATGAGTAAAGAGACTTGCCAGTAACGAGATTGAACTAGGTATTGAGATACCAACGATCGAATCTCGGGCAAGTAACATACCGATGACAAAAGGAAACAATGTATGTTGTTATGCGGTCTGACCGATAAAGATCTTCATAGAGTATGTAGGAGCCAATATGGGCATCCAGGTCCCACTATTGGTTATTGACAAGAGAGGTGTCTCGGTCATGTCTACATAGTTCTCGAACCCGTAGGGTCCGCACGCTTAACGTTCATTGACGATATAGTACTATGAGTTATGTATGTTGGTGACCGAATGTTGTTCGAAGTTTTGGATGAGATCACAAATATGACGAGGAACTCCGGAATGGTCTGGAAGTAAAGATTGATATGTGGATAGTGGTGTTTGATCTCCGGAAGGGTTCCGGAATTCACCGGAAGGGGTTCCGGATGTTTCCCGAAATGTTTGGGCACGAGAACACTTTATCTGGGCCAAAGGGGAAAGCCCACGAGGCTTTTGGAAAGTGCAAAAGGAAGTTTTGCGGAGACCAGAGGCTAGACGCCAGGAACCCTGGCGTCTAGGGGGTAGACGCCGGGAACCCTGGCGTCTAGCCCTGGAGTCCGAGAAGGACTCTTGCCTTTCGGATGAAACCGACTTTGAGGAGGCTTTTACTCCAAGTTTCGACCCCAGGGCTCAACATATAAATAGAGGGGTAGGGCTAGCGCCAAAGACACATCAAGAAACACCAAGCCGTGTGCCGGCAACCCCGTCCCCTCTAGTTTATCCTCCGTCATAGTTTTCGTAGTGCTTAGGCGAAGCCCTGCGGAGATTGTTCTTCACCAACACCGTCACCACGCCGTCGTGCTGCCGGAACTCATCTACTACTTTGCCCCTCTTGCTGGATCGAGAAGGCGAGGACGTCACCGAGCCGAACGTGTGAAGAACTCGGAGGTGCCGTGCTTTCGGTACTTGGATCGGTCGGACATGAAGACTTATGACTACATCAACCGCGTTGATATAACGCTTCCGCGAACGGTCTATGAGGGTACGTAGACAACACTCTCCCCTCTCGTTGCTATGCATCACCATGATCTTGCGTGTGCGTAGGAATTTTTTTGAAATTACTACGTTCCACAACAATGGCATTCGAGCCTAGGTTTTATGCGTTGATGTTGTGCATGAGTAGAACACAAGTGAGTTGTGGGCGATATAAGTCATACTACTTACCAGCATGTCATACTTTGGTTCGGCGGTATTGTTGGATGAAGCGGCCCGGACCGACATTACGCGTACGCTTATGCGAGACTGGTTCTACCGACGTGCTTTGCACACAGGTGGTTGGCGGGTGTCAGTTTCTCCAACTTTAGTTGAACCAAGTGTGGCTACGCCCGGTCCTTGCGAAGGTTAAAACAGCACCAACTTGACAAACTATCGTTGTGGTTTTGATGCGTAGGTAAGAACGGTTCTTGCTAAGCCCAGTAGCAGCCACGTAAAACTTGCAACAACAAAGTAGAGGACGTCTAACTTGTTTTTGCAGGGCATGTTGTGATGTGATATGGTCAAGACATGATGCTAAATTTTATTGTATGAGATGATCATGTTTTGTAACCGAGTTATCGGCAACTGGCAGGAGCCATATGGTTGTCGCTTTATTGTATGCAATGCAATTGCGCTGTAATGCTTTACTTTATCACTAAGCGGTAGCGATAGTCGTGGAAGCATAAGATTGGCGAGACAACAATGATGCTACGATGGTGATCAAGGTGTCGCGTCGGTGAAGATGGTGATCATGACGGTGCTTCGGAGATGGAGATCATAAGCACAAGAAGATGATGGCCATATCATATCACTTATATTGATTGCATGTGATGTTTATCTTTTATGCATCTTATCTTGCTTTGATTGACGGTAGCATTATAAGATGATCTCTCACTAAATTTCAAGATAAAAGTGTTCTCCCTGAGTATGCACCGTTGCCAAAGTTCATCGTGCCCAGACACCACGTGATGATCGGGTGTGATAAGCTCTACGTCCATCTACAACGGGTGCAAGCCAGTTTTTGCACATGCAGAATACTCAGGTTAAACTTGACGAGCCTAGCATATGCAGATATGGCCTCGAAACACTGAGACCGAAAGGTCGAGCGTGAATCATATAGTAGATATGATCAACATATTGATGTTCACCATTGAAAGCTACTCCATTTCACGTGATCATCGGTTATGGTTTAGTTGATTTGGATCACGTGATCACTTAGAAGATTAGAGGGATGTCTTTCTTAGTGGGAGTTCTTAAGTAATATGATTAATTGAACTTAAATTTATCATGAACTTAGTCCTGGTAGTATTAGCATATCTATGTTGTAGATCAATAGCTTGCGTTTAGCTCCCCTGATTTTGATATGTTCCTAGAGAAAACCAAATTGAAAGATGTTAGTAGCAATGATGCGGATTGGATCCGTGATCTGAGGTTTATCCTCATTGCTGCACAGAAGAATTATGTCCTTGATGCACCGCTAGGTGGCAGGCCTATTGCAGGAGCAGATGCAGACGTTATGAACGTTTGGCTAGCTCAATATGATGACTACTTGATAGTTTAGTGCACCATGCTTAACGGCTTAGAATCGGGACTTCAAAGAGGTTTTGAATGTCATGGACCATATGAGATGTTCCAGGAGTTGAAGTTAATATTTCAAGCAAATACCCGAGTTGAGAGATATGAAGTCTCCAACACGTTCTATGGCTAAAAGATGGAGGAGAATAGCTCAAGCAGTGAGCATGTGCTCAGATTGTCTGGGTACTACAATCGCTTGAATCAAGTGGGAGTTAATCTTCCAGATAAAATAGTGATTGGCAGAATTCTCTAGTCACCATCACCAAGTTAGTAGAACTTCGTGATGAACTATAATATGCAAGGGATAACGGAAACGATTCTCATGCTCTTCGCGATGCTGAAATCGACGAAGGTAGAAATCAAAAAAAAGCATCAAGTGTTGATGGTAAACAAAACCACTAGTTTCAAGTAAAGGGACAAAGGGAAGAAAGGGGAACTTCAAGAAGAACGGCAAGTAAGTTGCTGCTCAAGTGAAAAACCCAAGTCTGGACCTAAGCCTGAAACTGAGTGCTTCTACTGCAAAGGGAATGGTCACTAGAAGCGGGACTACCCCAAGTATTTGGCGGATATGAAGGATGGCAAAGTGAACAAAGGTATATTTGATATACAGATTATTGATGTGTATTTTACTAGTGTTCATAGCAACCCCCCGGTATTTGATACTGGTTCAGTTACTAAGAGTAGTAACTCGAAACGGGAGTTGCAGAATGAACAGAGACTAGTTAAGGGTGAAGTGACGATGTGTGTTGGAAGTGGTTCCAAGATTGATATGATCATCATCGCACACTCCCTATACTTTCGGGATTAGTGTTGAACCTAAATAAGTGTTATTTGGTGTTTGCGTTGAGCATGAATATGATTTGATCATGTTTATTGCAATACGGTTATTCATTTAAGTAAGAGAATAAATTGTTGTTCTGTTTACATGAATAAAATCTTATATGGTTACACACCCAATGAAAATGGTTCGTTGGATCTCGATCGTAGTGATACACATATTCATAATATTGAAACGAAAAGATGCAAAATTAATAATGATAGTGCAACTTATTTGTGGCACTGCCGTTTAGGTCATATTGGTGTAAAGCGCATGAAGAAAATCCGTGTTGATGGGCTTTTGGAATCACTTGATTATGAATCAGTTGATGCTTGCGAACCATGCCTCATGGGCAAGATGACTAAGACTTCATTCTCCGGAACAATGGAGCGAGCAACTGACTTATTGGAAATAATACATACTGATGTATGCGGTCTGATGAGTGTTAAGGCTCACGACAAGTATCGTTATTTTCTGACCTTCACAGATGATTTGAGCAGATATGGGTATATCTACTTAATGAAACACAAGTCTGAAACAGTTGAAAAGTTCAAAGAATTTCAGAGTGAAGTGGAGAATCATCGTAACAAAAATAAAAGTTTCTACGATATGATCACAGAAGTAAAATATTTGAGTTACGAGTTTGGCCTTCAGTTAAAACAATGTGAAATAGTTTCACTACTCACGCCACCTGGAACACCACAGTGTAATGGTGTGTCCGAACATCGTAACCGTACTTTATTAGATATGGTGCGATCTATGATGTCTCTTACCAATTTACCACTATCGCTTTGGGGTTATGCATTAGAGACAGCTACATTCACGTTAAATAGGGCACCATCTAAATCCGTTGAGACGACACCGTATGAACTATGGTTTGGCAAGAAACCTAAGTTGTCGTTTCTTAAAGTTTGAGGTTGCAATGCTTATGTGAAAAAGTTTCAACCTGATAAGCTCAAACCAAATCGGAGAAGTGCGTCTTCATAGGATACCCAAAAGAATATGTTGGGTACACCTTCTATCACAGATCCAAATGCAAGATATTCGTTGCTGAGAATGGATCCTTTCCAGAGAAGGAGTTTCTCTCGAAAGAAGTGAGTAGGAGAAAAGTATAACTTGATGAGGTAACTGCACCTGCTCCCTTATTGGAAAGTAGTTCATCGCAGAAATTTGTTCCTGTGACTACTACACCAATTAGTGAGGAAGCTAATGATGATGATCATGTAACTTCAGATCAAGTTACTACCGAACCTCGTAGGTAAACCAGAGTGAGATCCGCACCAGAGTGGTACGGTAATCCTGTTCTGGAGGTCATGTTACTTGACCATGATGAGCCTACGAACTATGAGGAAGCGATGATGAGCCCAGATTCCACGAAATGGCTTGAGGCCATGAAATCTGAGATGAGATCCATGTATGAGAACAAAGTATGGACTTTATTGACTTGCCCAATGATCGGCGAGCCATTGAGATTAAATGGATCTTCAAGAGGAAGACGGACGCTGATAGTAGTGTTACTATCTACAAAGCTAGAATTTTCGCAAAAAGGTTTTCGACAAGTTCAAGGTGTTGACTACGATGAGAGTTTCTCACTCGTATCTATGCTTAAGTCTGTCCGAATCATGTTAGCAATTGCCGCATTTTATAAAATCTGGCAAATGGATAAACAAAACTGCATTCCTTAATGGATTTATTAAAGAAGAGTTGTATATGATGCAACTAGAAGGTTTTGTCAATCCTAAAGGTACTAACAAAATATGCAAGCTCCAGCGATCCATCTATGGACTGGTGCAAGCATCTCGGAGTTGGAATATACGCTTTGATAAGTTGATCAAAGCATATAGTTTTATACAGACTTGCGGTGAAGCCTGTATTTACAGGAAAGTGAGTGGGAGCACTACAGCATTTCTGATAAGTATATGTGAATGACATATTGTTGATCGGAGATAATGTAGAATTATTCTACAAAGCATAAAGAAATGTTTGAAAGGAGTTTTTCAAAGAAAGACCTCGGTGAAGCTGCTTACATATTGAGCATCAAGATCTATAGAGATAGATCAAGACGCTTGATAAGTTTTTCAATGAGTACATACCTTGACAAGATTTTGAAGTAGTTCAAAATGGAACAGTCAAAGAAGGAGTTCTTGCTTGTGTTACAAGGTGTGAAGTTGAGTAAGACTCAAAACCTGACCACGGCAGAAGATAGAGAGAGAATGAAAGTCATTCCCTATGCCTCAGCCATAGGTTCTATAAAGTATGCCATGCTGTGTACCAGACCTATTGTATACCCTGTCCTGAGTTTGGCAAGGGAGTACAATAGTGATCTAGGAGTAGATCACTAGATAGCGGTCAAAATTATCCTTAGTAGAATAAGGATATGTTTCTCGATTATGGAGGTGACAAAAATGTTCGTCGTAAAGGGTTACGTCGATGCAAATTTTGACACTGATCCAGATGACTCTAAATCTCAATCTGCATACATATTGAAAGTGGGAGCAATTAGCTAGATAGCTCCATGCAGAGCATTGTTGACATAAAATTTGCAAAATACTTACGGATCTGAATGTGGCAGACCCGTTGACTAAACTTTTCTCACAAGCAAAACATGATCACACCTTAGTACTCTTTGGGTGTTAATCACATAGCGACGTGAACTAGATTATTGGCTCTAGTAAACCCTTTGGGTATTGGTCACATGTTGATGTGAACTATGGGTGTTAATCACATGGTGATATGAACTATTGCGATCAAATCACATGGCGATGTGAACTAGATTATTGACTCTAGTGCAAGTGGGAGACTGAAGGAAATATGCCCTAGAGGCAATAATAAAGTTATTATTTATTTCCTTATTTCATGATAAATGTTTATTATTCATGCTAGAATTGTATTAACCGGAAACATAATATATGTGTGAATACATAGACAAACAGAGTGTCACTAGTATGCCTCTACTTGACTAGCTCGTTGATCAAAGATGGTTAAGTTTCCTAACCATATACATGAGTTGTCATTTGATTAACGGGATCACATCATTAGGAGAATGATGTGATTGACTTGACCCATTCCGTTAGCTTAGCACTTGATCGTTTAGTTTGTTGCTATTGCTTTCTTCATGACTTATACATGTTCCTATGACTATGAGATTATGCAACTCCCGTTTACCGGAGGAACACTTTGTGTGCCACCAAACGTCACAACGTAAATGGGTGATTATAAAGGTGCTCTATAGGTGTCTCCAAAGGTACTTGTTGGGTTGGCGTATTTCGAGATTAGGATTTGTCACTTCGATTGTCGGAGAGGTATCTCTGGGCCCACTCGGTAATGCACATCACTATAAGCCTTGCAAGCATTGCAACTAATGAGTTAGTTGCGGGATGATGTATTACGGAACGAGTAAAGAGACTTGCCGGTAACGAGATTGAACTAGGTATTGAGATACCAACGATCGAATCTCGGGCAAGTAACATACCGATGACAAAGGGAACAACGTATGTTGTTATGCGGTCTGACCGATAAAGATCTTCGTAGAGTATGTAGGAGCCAATATGGGTATCCAGGTCCCGCTATTGGTTATTGACAAGAGAGGTGTCTCAGTCATGTCTACATAGTTCTCGAACCCGTAGGGTCCGCACGCTTAACGTTCGTTGACGATATAGTACTATGAGTCATGTATGTTGCTGACCGAATGTTGTTCGGAGTTTTGGATGAGATCACAGATATGATGAGGAACTCCGGAATAGTCCAGAAGTAAAGATTGATATGTGGATAGTGGTGTTTGATCTCCGGAAGGGTTCCGAAATTCACCGGAAGGGGTTCCGGATGTTTCCTGAAATGTTTGGGCACGAGAACACTTTATCTGGGCCAAAGGGGAAAGCCCACGAGGCTTTTGGAAAGTGCAAAAGGAAGTTTTGCGGAGACCAGAGGCTAGACGCCAGGAACCCTGGCGTCTAGGGGGTAGACGCCGGGAACCCTAGCGTCTAGCCCTGGAGTCCGAGAAGGACTCTTGCCTTTCGGATGAAACCGACTTTGAGAAGGCTTTTACTCCAAGTTTCGACCCCAGGGCTCAACATATAAATAGAGGGGTAGGGCTAGCACCAAAGACACATCAAGAAACACCAAGCCGTGTGCCGGCAACCCCGTCCCCTCTAGTTTATCCTCCGTCATAGTTTTCGTAGTGCTTAGGCGAAGCCCTGCGGAGATTGTTCTTCACCAACACCGTCACCATGCCGTCGTGCTGCCGGAACTCATCTACTACTTCGCCCCTCTTGCTGGATCGAGAAGGCGAGGACGTCACCGAGCCGAACGTGTGAAGAACTCGGAGGTGCCGTGCTTTCGGTACTTGGATCGGTCGGACGTGAAGACGTACGACTACATCAACCGCGTTGATATAACGCTTCCGTGAACGGTCTACGAGGGTACGTAGACAACACTCTCCCCTATCGTTGCTATGCATCACCATGATCTTGCGTGTGCGTAGGATTTTTTTTGAAATTACTACGTTCCCCCACAATATATACATGTGTGTATATATGTGTGAATTAATGGTGGTCTTGAGACATTCAATGATATATATATATATATATATGATCGATTCTACTAGAAATTCTATTTATATATATGCATAACGTGTACAATATGTAGCATCGTAAAATACCAGCAAACGAAAAAGAATTAAATGGAAAACACAAATTTAAATGAAAAATAAATCATAAACCCAAACCCCCCAACCTTTTAATACCGGTTGGTGTCACCAATCGGTATTAAAGGGCTCCCTGCCCCCGGAGCTGGCTCGTGCCACGTGGTTGCCCTTTAGCACCGGTTCGTGATGAACCGGTACTAAAGGGGGGGGGACCTTTAGTGCCCACACTTTAGTGCCGGTTACCGAACCGGCACTAAAGGGCCTTACGAACCGGTGCTATTTCCCGGTTCTGCACTAGTGTCAGAGGCTTAGACCCACTGTTCGACCCATTTTGCATATGGGGAAATGAGATGTCCATGAATATCAGTCAAGTCAAGAAACTCAGAAAGATTGTTAGAATGAAGAAACTTGCGACGAATAATAGCAAGATCTTTGTTTGCACAATGAAGAAGACATCAGTCAACTATAGGATGATACCAACTCTTTTATCTTGTTTTTACCCCTTGCGCCATTTCAAAATTTACAACATCGATTTATGCATAACTTTGTTTTCAGTACTTTTCAAAGCAGTTCACCGATGATTACCTCTCAAACCACCTGCATGGTCAAGAGGCGAGGAAGGTATTCATTCAATACCCACTGTATAATATTGAAGTCTTGCTGAAGAGGACGAAGGTTGGGTGGGCAATTATCCATAGCCACTGGCCTAAAGTTGCAAGGACATTCAACATCACTGAAGGCTCAATATTTGCCTTCTGCTTCTGCAGTTTCTCAGATGAGATTCATCTGTCTATCTACCGTATATGATGCTACTTTCCAAAGGTTTTTGATGCTGCATGTGAAACTTGGTGTTGTTGTGTAATGGCGTAACTGAGTGCCGAAGCTATCTGATGTAATTCGATTATGAAATTCTGGTTGCTTTTATACGAATATGAAATATCTGGCGTGTTTTATAAGAAATATCAGTTTGATTAGTACATGGATTATCAATAATAGACTAATTACCCTGCTTATTAGGGTTTTCTATTGCAAATAGTTACTCAGGCAGCACCGTGGGCGATGAACTCAAACAACCCGCACGGTTTCTAGAAAGTAGGTGTGTTCGATCAACTAACAATCACACACGGCTTCCGGCAGCGAACTGTTTGCGTTAGCCCACCTTGCACAAACGTTTCCACACAAAGAACTTTGTGGGATGTACATACCTACGGAAATGATTTTCTGAAATTCACCGTGTGGGATGTACATACCTACGGAAATGATTTCTGGGATTCATCGTGTGGGATGTACATACCTATGGCAATGATTTCTGGGATTCACCATGTGAGATGTACATACCTACGGAAATGATTTCTGGGATTCATTATGTGGGATGTACATACCTACGGAAATGATTGGGCTTCGATGCCTCGCCCGATTGCACACGACCCCAGCCTGGGTCCCAGGAGAGCCTATCCTCGACGATTTTTGGGTCGTGTGGGAAAGACACCCTATCACACACACTCACTTGGCGACGGTTTCAAATACCGTCGCGAAAAGGGGTTAAAAACCGTTTGTTTAGAACCAACGTGCAACAGTGTACATATACTAGAAAATGAATGCAGAGAAAATTATACGAGAACAATATGTGAGTTTTTCTCATGAGAAACACAACGATCGTGATGGAAAACAAAGATGACATGCTAGAAGGTGCGAGACAACATGATACATGTGTTTAGGTGTTGGTCCAGAACCAATGGATTGAGTTTTTTTTCGAAAAGCATTACATCTATTATAAGCATTCACTGAAACCACATAGCAACTCAAACATAATAAAAATTACATCAACATTCTGACATCACCGAATGACCACTACTGTCACCAGAACAAGCCATTGGCGTGACATTGTCGCCGTTCCCCTACCGAAACCGGCTTGACCTTGTCGATGACAGCCGAGAAGTCTTCGTGCACGTGCACTAAGGACCAGCACCCTGGAACCGCAGTCGTCGCCGTTGCACCCATGCATAGATCTGAAATACCTGACAACAAATCTGACCACATGACAAGAAACCCTAACCTCATCGGCACGCTCTAAGAAGACGAGATAAATCTACACTAGAGCTTCGCCGACTACGTCCAGACAGACAAACTCGAGGAGTATCAGAGCCAGAAGACAAACTTGAAGAAAAAACACCGCTATCCACCCGAATGATGGACTAAAAATCCTAACGTAAACTACCAACAAGAGTGGAGGCATCGGAATTTCCTTCCCCGTCACCAGTCGCCGGAACGTCATGTAGAGGGGAGGTGAATATATAGGTGCACCTATGAAGTCTGGAGGGAAGAACTTGCCCTAGCCGTATAGGGTTAGAGAACAAAAATGATATATTACCACTAAATTGAGGTCCTAATCCAGCATCATCATCGGCTATACTTGGCGCGATAAGGTATTTCAAATATGTTCTCAGATCCGACAAGATCACACTGTAGATTGTACCATATTTACCAAAAATATTACATTTTTTTAGACAAAACCAAAAATATTACATGAGTTCGAACGAGGGTATGTAGTGTTAGTTCATCGTTGCGTTCGCTCGTTTGTTACATCGCAAAAATTACTTTACATGATTTCCAAGAAACTTCCACCGCACAATAAAAAATGTTCAAGGAATATAAAATTAGTTTGTGCAATTTTCTTTAAAAAAATCTTTAGATCATTTAAAAATGTTCACACGATTTAAAATATGTTTCATGATATTTCTAGAAATGTTCATGAAAATTTTCAAATTTGTTCGCGCAATTTTTCAAAAACAAATAACAACATTAAAAAATATGATTTTTTTAAATGTTCCCCTGTTTGTAAAATTTATTTTACATTTTTTAATTCCACCACGCACTAAAAACTGTTCATGAAATATAAAACTTATTTATGCAAATAAAAAATCAAGTAATTAAAAAACCCATATCATTTAAATGTGTACACGTTTGTAAATATGTTTCGTGATATTTCTTGAAAGTGTCCGTGAACATTTAAATATTTGTTCGCATAATTTGTAAAAAGATGTTCATACCATTAAAAAAAAGTGACTTTTAAAGCATGTTCGCGTGTTTAAAAATATGCTCACACAATTTTTTTATAAACATTATAATATATAAAAGATGTCCCTACCATTAAGAAAATGTTCAACCTGTGTATAAAACGTTAAATGTTTATACAAAAAGTAATCAACTTGTATATAGAACTGTAAAACCTGTATACAAAAAATGTTGTGGGTGTATTAAAATTTGGCATGTATTTGAAAATTAAAAATTAAAAATAAAAAAGACAGAAAGAAGAAATGGGACACAGAAGAAAAGACACACGGTATCCTTTACAAAACCGGACGGAAGATGCCTAAACCAACCCCAAATGTAGCTTAAAAGGTTCCTACAACCGTTGCCACACAGGTTGTTGGGCTTGCCCATGCTGTTCGGTGCAGTAGTAGGTGATTGCTATTATTTGCCGAAATCACTAATTAAGAGGCATCTTTGCTGCGTAAAAACAAAGGAGAGGCATCTTTGCTAAAAATAATAATTAAGAGCCATCTCTTTTAAAGGTCATTGTCGACAAGCGGCACAATATATGTCTGTCAGACTACATCTGCGTCACTTGTCGTAACCTGAGTGTTTTTCTTTCTTTTCATATATTCATTTTTCTCAAAATGGTTTATATCTTGAACCACGCATCCAAATAAAGAAAAGAAAATTCCTTATTTGACATTGTCTTAAAATCTGTTCCTTATTTGATACTGAAAAAGTTTTTCTCCTCTATTTGATACCAGTCCTAAATTTTATTTCCTATACGACACTTCCGTCCATTTTGAGCTAAAATGACACCTGAAAAGATGATTTTGCCCTTCATGTGATATGTGTGCGCGCGCGCGTGTGTTGTTGCGTGTGTGGGTGCACGCGCACATGTGTGCTGCTGCTGCATGTGCGTGTGTGTTTGCTGCTGCGTGTGTACGTGCGTGCATGTGTGTGTGTGTGCTGTTGCGTGCCTATGTGCTGCTTGCGTGTGTGCTGCTGCGTGTGTTTGCTACTGCGTGTGTACGTGCGCGCGTGCGTGTGTGTGTGTGCGGTTGTGTGCCTATGTGCTGCCTGCGTGTGTGCTGCTGCTGCTGCTGCGTGTGTGTATGTGTGTGTGCTGCGTGAAGTGTGGTGTGTGTGCGCGTGCATGTGTGTTGCTGCGTGTGTGTGTGCACGCGCGCGCGCGTGTTGTTGCGTGTGTGTGTGCGCGTGCATTGTGTGTTGGTGCATGTGTATGTGTTGTTGTGTGTGTGCTCCTGCCCTCGCACTGATGCTGCGTGTGCGCGCTATTGTCCCCCACACACATGCCACATGAGGGGCAAAATAGTCTTTTCAGGTGTCATTTAGGCTCAAAATGAACGAAAATGTCATATAGAAAATAAAATTTAGAACTTGTGTCAAATAGGAAAAAAAAACTTTTTCAGTGTCAAATGTCAAATAAGGAAGCAGATTTTAAGATAGTGTCAAATAGGAATTTTCTCAATAAAGAACCATTTACACCGTTAGATTTTTTGAGTCAAGATCTTTAATACTAGATCCATTGGTAATAGGTTTCGATGAACTTTCTTTCATAAAAAAAACCCAAAAAACAGGAATGAAAAATAAGTCTAAAAAAGAGAAACAAAAAACCAAAAGATAAAAACACGAAACCAGGGAATGAGACCCAAAACAATTACCCCAAAGGCACAATTCTGACAGGCTTGCTTCTCCTTTTTTTTCCCGGGAAGCACAACTATATTTTTCCTTTTCAAAAAGAACAGCTTATTTCCGGAAGCGCAAATGTATTTTTTTTCGGAAAGCATAGGTTGTGGTTTTCATAGAAGCACGGGCTATTCCCTTTTGAACAGTGGATTTTTTTATGAAGCACAACTGTGTTTTTTTTTCCTCTTTTTAGAAAGCACATATGTGGTTCACGAAAGAAAAGAAAACAACACTTCAAAAAAAAAAAATACGCCCTCTATAAAGAAATATAAATGCCTTTAGATAACTATTCCTTCCATTTCTAAATATTTGTCTTTTTAGAGATTTCAAATGGATTACCACATACGGATGTATATAGACATATTTTAGAGTGTAGATTCACTCATTTTGCTCCGTACGTAGTTATTTGTTAAAATCTCTAGAAAGACAAATATTTAGGAACGGAGGGAGTACGTTAGTGCACTAAACGCCTTTATATTTTTTTATGGAGGGAGCATATTTCTTAAAAAATTCTGCCAAAGTCTAGAAAGACAAAAGAACAAATACACGTGCAAAAAAAAAAGGAATCCTGCTGGTGCGTCCAACGCGTGACAAGTGACGACAGATGGGCGCATCATGCAGCGCCCCCGCACGCCTGATGCCATTGTTTGCCTTGTATTCGGCTTCCGTTTTGGTTGCATTTTGAAATATCTCTCTACTATAGTACACATTTGTTTGAATATTTGAATCAACCTTCATCTCACCTGTCTTCCCTGCCGCTTGCAGAATAAATCTATTTGTAGCCGTTGATTCTGTTGGATCGAACGGCTCAGGTCACGTGGATTCGCCAGTCACAGTGCTCCCGCCAACCTAAAATCCAGTCGCTCTTCTAGAGAACTCCACATACCACGCCTTCGGCAAATAGATTGCCAGCCAACCTCCCTTTGACTGGATGGATGAATGCGAGGAGAAACCGATTGATGAGCCCCATCGCGGTGGAGCCGTGGAGGAATGGAGCGTGGTACATGCCGGCGTCTGCTGCGCGGGGCCATGGCTGCCGGATGCGAGCGCCGTTGTGCCTGCCGACTGCCGAGGAAGACTATTAGCTAGGTCGAATGGCGAGGTCGTGTGCTTCACCGGCTCCACGGCGGTCCTTACGTAGGCGTTCCTGGGTTGAGGGCAGGGACGGGATCTGACGAAGCGGAGCGGCGGCGCGCTAGCGCTCTGCTCGACACTCAGGCAGAGGCAGAGCTAGCGAATTGTGGGCTTGTGGCCTGGGCCTGGCGTTATCTTTTTTTTTATGACATGATAATAGAGTGTTTAAGAACTGGATGGAGTGGCTACAGCTGGCCCGATGGCAAGCTTCCTGGCCCATATGGCCGAGCGTCAGGCAAAAAAACGCATTCAGACTCACCTAAAAAAAATCGCATTCAGACCAGGTGGGATGGGCGAGCGAGAGCACTGTTTGCCATGATTTTTCACGAGTTCCATTATGCACATATAAAAAGAAGATGTACCATGCATGTAAGTACAATATGAACATATATACCATTTTCTGGTAATTATTTTTGGATGTATAACCCTTCAATAATTCTAGCCCAGCCCCTGGGTGCATTCCATCTACGTACAAGTGATGTATAATGCATGGAGATGATCATTTTCTAAACAAAATATGATCCCATGACGTATTGACTGCAAGTTTGTAAAGTAAGTACTAACTACAATTTCTTCACATATTTTTCATAATTTAAGAGTGGAATTTTTTTTAGGACATTGTAACTTGGCACACGCTTTTTCTTATTAACTCGGCACGACGTTGCAAAGTTAAAGCAATTCATGTATGCTATGTTTGTATTGAATTTTTTTTCTTGTCCGTTTGAAAATTGTAAATAATAATGCACACGTGCAAAGCACGTGCCTTCGACTAGTAACAAATGGGGATCCGAAATGTTTGATGGGATGTACGTGTTGTTTTACCCGGATCTCTCGAAGCCCATGGGCCTATGCAATACAAATCCGATGCAAAAATCCGTGGTCCAGCGTACGCGTCCTGAAAGTTCTGGAACCTGCTCTGAAAACCAACCCAAAGATGGAAAAAGATAGTTCTGGAACCCCAAACCTTTCTCTAGAAACCACTCCATCCTTCCTTCCTTCCCATGATCCCTGTGCTGCGTCCGCCATATCTCTGCTCCTCACTTGTATATAAAATACACAGGGCAGCATTGCGCTCTACAGTCGCGCTCATTTCTCATCAAGCAACCAATTTAATCCAAGTCCAAGGCAAATCAAGTCTCCGGCGAGAATGCTGCAGGCGGTGGTCTCCAACCCGCAACCCGTCGCCGCGTCCCTGGGGCTGGGGACTCCTTGCCACCCTGGGCGAGGCTCGGTGAGGGTCCGCTCCACTAGGAACGGATCCGCCGATAACCTTGACCACCTGCGTAGGCCCCCGACGGCAACTGCTAGGCAGCCGCGGCAGGGGAATGGGAATCCTGCTCCGAGGAGGAGGGTCATCCAAACCTCGCCATTTGGTAAGAGCTCCCGGAGTTTCTTGATGATTTTCCACCCACAATCTGGACGAATGGTGGCAGATTCAATTCTCGGCTTGGCCGCTTGACTGGCAGGGCTATGGGACAGCTTCCCGGACGCGCGAACCCTGGACCAGATGATGCGCACCATGGAGCGCATCATGGACGAGGCCGACGACGACGACGGCCGTCGCCCCTTCGTGGTGCCTGGCGCGACGGTGCCGCCCACGGCGGCACGGCGCGCGGACGACCGACGCGGGCGGACGCCGTGGGAGATCAAGGAGCGCGCGGGGGACTACCTGGTGCGGTTCGACATGCCGGGCATGACGAGGGAGGACGTGCGCGTGAGTGTGCAGGACCGGACGCTGGTGGTGGTCGCCGAGAAGGCGGCGAAGCAAAGGGAGGCGGTCGGAGAGAAAGATAAGGATAACGAGGAGGATGGGGAGGAGGAGGAGGCGTGGCCGGCGGCGAGCTACGGGCGGTACAGGACGCGGGTGGAGCTGCCGGAGAACGTGGAGGTGGAGAGCATCGCCGCGGTGGTGAGGGACGGCGTGCTCTACCTCAGCATCCCCAAGGTGTCGCCGTCCGGGGGCAAAGTCGTGAGCATCCAGGTGCAGTGATGGATGTGGATAAGGCTAGCCGGTAGCTCAGATTGTATTTTGAGTTTGGACTCGAGCCAGTGAAGAACGGACTGACATTACTTCTGTTCAATATTATTGAGTCCACAATTTTTTTTCCAAGAAAACTTTCCACCTTTACATCTTCATACAATGAACGTCGTAAATAATAAAAATTGCATCCATTCATAGACCACATAGTGACGACAAGAATTGAAGCGCAACGAAGGCCCGCCATCGTCATTGTCCCTTCCTTGTCGGAGTCGGTTAAAGCTTGTTGTAGTAGACAGTGTTAAGGACCCATTAGACCATTGCAGCAAAACAACAACCGTCGCTTATTAAACAATCGCAGCAGAACAGCAACCGTCGCTTATGAAGAGTAGCGTAGATCAAAAAAATTTAATCTGAAAGATTCAATCTGAAAGTAAACAAACTACGCTCAGATCCGTGAAAATCCACCAAGAATAGAACCATCGGAAACGAGGCGGACAAATGACGGCGGCTGCGAAAGATAAAGGCCCTAGACTTTTATTATTATTGGTTCCATAATTTATATACCAGCAGAATGAATGATTAGTTGGATATCTTCTCTGGTTGTTGGCTGCATCCTCACAAAGTCACTCCTGCACATACCAAGAAGAACATACAAAAAGCAACAAAACCTGAAGTTCCATTGGATACATACCAAAAAGAACATACGAAAAGCAACAAAACCTTGAGTTTCATTGGATGTGCTTTTTAAGAGATGCATCCTCGTTGCAACATACTTGCGCTGTTGCATACCGATCGAGGTGAATTGAAAAGGTGGTGGCTCCGAATTAACCGGATGATTTCACGATTGCAGCAATGCGCCGTAGCCCGTAGCATTGAGCGTGGCGAAGCTTCATTGCAGCTCTCATGGTGCACCGTGCAGCGCGACAAAAGCTGCAAGCCTGCAACGCAGCAACGATTGCGTCCAACGAAGCTCCATTTGTAGCGTGTGGGCTATACTTCTGTTAGAAATATTGGGCCGCATAATTTCTAAAATTTTAAATTAGTCCCATGAAAACTGTAAGTGATGGTTCTAAAAGTTGAGTGCTGCTACACACACGACGGTTGTGGACGATCTCCGCACGATGAAGCACATCAATCCGTCCATGCGTCGATTCAAAGTGAACCTACACCGTTAAATACTCCATCGTGCGCAGTTCGTCCGGCTATTGTCGTCCACACAGCAGTTTCGCTAAAAGTTTAACCCTATATCTTCTACTACTAATGTATCAGTTGGTAATCTCTGTGGTTAAATTTCATCCCACCAACACCGGGTTTTTTCGTCCTTCCTCCGATCTCCCATGTCCCAGCGATCCCTCTGGACCCGCGAACCAACAAGAAACACATCAAAACCACGGTAGGAGGGAGCGATCCAGGAGCGAGCGAGGCGATCAGAGTTAGGAGGGAGCGAGCGAAAAAAAGCCTATGAAAAAAATCGATGACTCGCACACGCACGAGCGAGCGAGGCGATCAGACTGCCCTCGATCCCATCCAGGTCACAGTCGGGACACCTTCGCCGCCGCCATCGCTCGCCCATCAAGCGCCATTGATCCCTGCGCCACCGAACCCTTCGCTGCCGCCTGTCTCGTCGCTACGTCGACGGCAAGATTTGACGCTGCCGAACCCCTTGCCATCGCGGATCCCTTGCCATCGCGCATCCGATTCAGGAGCCGCCGCTGATCCCCATCCAGGTCACAGTCGGGACATCTCTGCCAGCCGTGCCTTACCCTCCTCTGTGTGCTGGTGGTGGGGATGCAGCGCGTCATCGATCGCGAGATCGGCAAGCCCAAGTACCGCTGCGCTTGTGCCTGTGTCGACACTGTCGCGGACGGCGGCTGCAGGAGGACCGAGTGCGGCGTACCTCCGCTCCCTACCGGCAGCTCTGGCGGATGCTTCTGCTCCTGCCGACTAGCCGCATCGCCCTATCGCCGCCGCCGCCCATCCTGACGAATCCGGCGGCGGCGGCCTTCCCCTCACCTGCCGCGAGTCCCGTAACTACTCGAGGGCACCACCCTTGGTGCTCCAGTGGTGGTCCGAAGCCAGCATGGTGGAGGTGGTCGGACATGGCAAGCAGCAGCACTACATGAACATAATAAAAAAGATGTACCAAATCTGAAGGTGCTACGATTGATCTACTCATATTTCCCCTGATTTGAATAATTGTCAGTTTGTGAGCACGTCACTCGGCATGTTTTCTAATGTATGTGCGGGGCTTAGCTGGGGCAATTTTGAAGCGGTTCAGATGGGGATTTGTATCATATCCTGCTGCTGTGTATACTGTTCTTTGCTCTCATTGGGGCAATTTTGTACATGGAGATATGTTTGGATCAGTTATGTGATGCTCTGTCATGCTCTTTGTGCACCTGCTCAAGACAGAAAAATTTAGATATTTGTACTGATTATTGGTACCGGCACTGATCGTATTTATTCTCATTGTTCCAGGTTAATCATCTAGGGAAAGTAACACTTGATCACAGGGTATTAAAGTTAGTAGATGTATGTAAAGTTATGTAGCTTCGTAAAACAGATGTCAGTTTTTAGATTTTGGTCAGTTATGTAGCTGCTCTCCAATGATCTTTTCAACTCAACATGCCGTCGGTCAAATATAGATGGAGGACATGAAACAAATCAGAAAGAAATTAGCAATCTGTTAAATCCGGATATTTCTCTGATTTGCTGCTTTCATTTTGTGGAACCTAGCTTGTGAAATGTTCATGTGTTCTTACCTGAGTGCCTCTTGTGGTTTTAGCAATGGAGTTGGCTCTAGCTCTTGAAAAGATGGTGAAAGAGAAGCTGCCCAACGTGCTCACTGTAAGTTTCTCTTTCTTGCCTATTTATACAAGGAGGCTACTTTCAAGGTATTGGTGTGCCTGTTCGACACAATGAATTCTTTATTGAGTGCAACTAGGAGATTGCGGCGGCAGCGGGGGTTTTGTGTCGGCATGCTGCGGGGAGCTGCTGGACAGTGACCGATGGTGGTGGATCAGAGTTGGAATTCAAGAGGGTTGGTGTGGTTGCAGTTATATGACGATTGGGAGAGAGCGGAGCAACAGAGGAGGCTGGCCAAGGACATGGCCGTGGATAACACATCTTGCTCGGTTTCCCTGACAAACCAAGGTTGGTTGCATCCTGCATGACCTCATATTTTTCATGAAAGTTTTGTGATGCTCTTTTTTAGAAAAGTTTTGTGATGTTAACTCATGAGACATTTGACATGATACTATGTGAATGTAAACGTAATCTGCAGTGCAAAGCAAACAGAGTGAACAAGCCAAGAACGTGTTGGTCAGTCTGTCATTGTCATACTTTTATTTTTGTAATTCTATCGTACTATATAGTTAGTACAAGATCATCAAATATTCAGGATATGTTTTGGAAATACTCCCTCTGTAAACTAATATAAGAGTGTTTAGATAACTAAAATAGTGATCTAAATGCTCTTATATTAGTTTACGGAGGGAGTATAATTTTGTGAAATTGAATGCACAACATGTTCAGAGGAGAGGAGACAGAGGCTTGCTATTAATAACTTGAGTCGCTGTGATGATCGCCCGGGCGGCCGTGTAGCCATCTCAGATGGAGTCCCAGGGGAAGGACCAAAAGGACGTGCTCGTAGGTATGATAAGATTCAGCTTTCCGGAATTTTGGTGAGGCGCTCGGCGCACTGCAAAACTTTTATTTGTAAATATTGCATGCTACTACCTCCTAATTAATATGTCAATGAAAAGAAGTAGATGCAGCTCTTCATAGATATTGTAACATGTTTTGGTTTGCAGGTTTAATATTTGACGTCGTCTGTTTGGTAATGAGAGCAAGCATCTTATGTTGGTTGTGTCATCAAGCTCTGGCTTGTAACTGTGTATTTATCTCCTTCTCATCTTCTTCTTTGAGGAGGTTTTTTTAGGGAGTCTTGACAGATTTGGTAGAGGATCTAAATTTTCTTTAGAATTTTAGAACCACTATCCTTTTTAGTGTCAGTGTTCAATTGATTATAGATGATAGGGACATTTTGGACCATGGTCCTGGTTCGGTGTGGTTTCACGATTGTCATTGGTGTCCCATGTGTCATGTCTCTGCTTCTGCAGAAATTCTCACTCAAGTTGAGTAATTTGGAACATATGGAACTGCGATGCTTCTTTGTGTACACATTCATCTTGTGAAGTTAATATGCATTTAAATTTCAGTTCAAGCATGTTAGATCAGAGGGATTAAGCGAGGTGCATATAATTTTTGAGTTCTTCCAGAACTTCGATGAGATTGCTTCTGCACTGTTCATCACAGGACGGTGAGTTCCTTCTTGCTGAAACATCTCGGTATATTATGTTTGGCATCAATTTTTTAGCCCCCTACCAATTGTTGTCAAAAGTAGGCCTGGCATTGTCAAAATAGCTTTTGAGGGATTTTTTTCGAAGCAAACTTCTGCGAGGCACAACCATAATCTGTGTGTTAGAAATAAGCTCTGTTCATGTATATTATTATGCCCAATTTAAGACTGAGTATGATCAGAATGGTTTCATTATGGTTATTGTGACTCGTGACTGAAGGACTATCCATTGTTGCCCCGTAAAGATTTGTGCAGGTCCATACTTCCTTTTTCCAATGTATTGCAAGGTCGAGGTCTCTAGCAAGGATACCCTCCCTGGGGTGTTCCGCACTTCGTGGACTGCGTCTGCTGGCCCAACGCCAGTGGAGATCTGCTGCTGCAACACCGGAAGGAAACGTCTTGCAACACGGCGCAACGGCTGCAGGATTGTCCTTCGGGAACTCAGCACCTGGACCTAGGCAGGGCAACGTCGTCTGTGCTATCCTTGTCATCCTGGTGAGCCATACTTTCCTTTTCTGATCCGTCCGTTTGGAAACGGAAAAGCTTTATTACTTTGTTCGTTCATCTATATGGAGGTCCTAGAAATTGAGGCATGGTGGATGCAGTATTAGCGGCTGGATTAACTGTGCTCAGTACCACCAATGTTTTTCTTGAAAATGTGTTTTACATGCTTCTATATAGTTAAATGATGTGCTTGCTTGTTACATAGTTGTTTTTAGCTACAAATCAGAATACTGGGATGTTAATGATTGTAGGTGATGTTTTTCTCTTCCATGCCTAAATTGTCTTTAGTATATGTCCATATAAAGAAAGTTGCAGTGTTCCAACTATTGAATCAAAATTGTTAAATTAATTATTTTTAGCTATATTATAGTTTGAGCCGAGGGCTTCTTACAATTTTTACTACTACTAATTTCCACTTCTACTAGATTCATTTGTCACATGAGTTTTTAGAGCAGGGTACTTGGTAAATGATTTAGAGCAGGGTACTTGGTAAATGTTAAGTAGACAAAGAAGTACTTGCTTAAGCTTACTGGATCTACTCATCTTCTCAGTATGGAAAGGACTATGAATATGATGCACCTGTCAAGTTGTTGGTAAAGCATTTGTATTCATTCAATGGAGCAATCACCTGATGATCAGCATGGTGGTATCACAGGTTATCAGTTCTTCTCATGTTAGTTCATGACATCCCAATCCGAGCAACCAGCCGTCGATTCAAGCGACCCCCTTTAGGAATCCATGGAATTTGAGGTGGATTTCCTGGAAGAGGGAGGAGGAAGGATGATGGTGGGGTTCATGAGGAAGAGGATTCCACCATCTACGACTCTCTCCCTCAGGGGAACATCGCAGATTTGACTAGGAGCTCTCAAGCACGAGATCCCCTGCGCCTCTCATCTGTCCTTGCAGGCATGTGTTCTTCCTCCTCTTATGAGATCATCATGTGCAAATATGCTAGTGTTGTACTCCCTTTGTAGACTAATTGTGATCTAAAAGGTCTTATATTAGTTTACAAATATAGTACATAATATCTTGCAAGGCCTGACTAATAAGTAGTTGTGGCTTAAGATGCTTCTAGAGACTCATTGGAATGGTGGAATTCAATTGGACTATCATATGAGCATAATAGACTATGAGCATCATTCATATTATAATGAATGAGAAGTGAAGGTCTGAATGTCAAACAAAAAACACAATGCTAAATATTCAATCAGGTAAGGCTCATGGGATGCTACAACTATTAGTGGGACAAAAGGGTTGTGCATGCACATGCTTATTGATTCAAGGCGGGATTATGGGAGATAGTGCATGGTCCAGATGAATAGATGGAACCCGTCTAGAGAAAAGAAAAAGGAGAAAACGGTGCCACCAATTCGCATCTGTACATAATTTATAGAACCGAGATTCAGTTGAACCTGATCTAAGATGTGCGTGCATTGTAATTACAGAAGAAAATTGTTCTTCGTAAACAAATACTCCCTCCATCCCACTTATTTTGGGACGGAGTACATATTACATCATATGTAACCGGAGAATGGCGGCATGTCAAGATCAGGCAAGAACTCTGATGCCTGTGTGCACTTGCTGAATATAGATGATTGTGATGGCCTCATTCCTTGGATGTGTAGGGAGCTTCAACCTGGTACGTAGTTTATTACCTCCTACTTTTTGCGCCTACAAAAAATTATGTACATTGATATATGTGGTCTAATCAGTACCATGCATCATAACCTATCCTTCGTTTTACTGAAGTTTTTAGTTATTTATTTCTTGGCCGAATAAATTCCCTTTCGTATGTAAAATACAATTGATCATCATGAATAAGAAGTATCTCATTGTGATTTTATTTGTTACTGCGAATGTCAAGTAAAAAATCGAATTATTGACATTGAACTCTTAAACCTTTCTCCATGTATGTACAAACACTCAAATCTGAAGTAGTTTTTCCTATGTATAGGCAGTTCACAAGATACGCGGCCAGTGATGCATTCGGCGGTGGCGAAAATGCACATACTTTAGGGGTGCCTCGGTATGGCTGTTGGCTCGCGTGTTCCCCTTGGACGAATCATTGGGTATAGGAGGAGTAGGCGGCCGGGGGTGAATGAATGGTGCCTCGAGGAGTTTCTTGATCGTGCTTTTTCCATCTTGTAGATGGTTCAGTGGATCGTGAAGTTTTTATGTAAGGTATTACATGTAATTAATTTTTTGGTTGGATGGATGCAAAAAAAAATCATGTACTTAACTCATCTGGATTGTTTGTGCACAGTTACTAGAGAAGAGAGGGGAAGGGGAGAGGAGAGGGGGTGGTTGAAAATATAAGATAAAGAAGAATAGAAGTGTTTTTATCATGCATGAGGATCTTAATAGCACATGTTAAATACGATTGATGTTGAACTAGGAAACAAGTGTGTCCCGTTGCAACGCACGGGCATTGTCCTAGTTATTAGTAAAGGTGGTGTGAGACCTTTGTATATAGTGAGTTCTGTACACCACACTATTATACTTGCCACTCCAACCTTTGATTCTCGATTTCTAGTCCTCTCAAATTGCTTTTCACTCCAACCTTTGATTCTTGATTTCTAGCCCTCCCAAATTGCTTCTCACTAAAATCCTTTTTCCACTACCATGCCAAATATGCGAGAGAGTGATTGTGTGTTGAGGAGACTATCTTTCGAAACACAAGAGCAAGGAGTTCATCATCATCGACAACATCTATTACCTTTTGAAGAGTGGTATCTCCTAAATTGGTTAAGTGTCACTTGGAAGTCTCCAGATCTTGTGGAATGGAACCAATGAGTTTATAGGGGCAAGGAGATCACCTACTTGTGAAGATCTACGCCGAGTGAGGCTAGTCCTTCGTGGACAAAACCCATGATTGCATAGACAAGGTTGTTTCTTCGTGGATGCTTTGTGAGTGGATCCCTCCATGGACTTGTGCAGCCATTACCCTCTATGGGTTGAAGTCTTCATCAACATGGGCGTACGATAGCACCACCTAACGAAACCACATCACACCGAGTCTTCATGCATTTGTTTTTCTCTGGCCCCTCCTTTACGTTCATATGCAAAGTCTTTACTTTGCATTGCCTACTATCTAGACTTGCATGTGTAGGATGTTGCTTGACTTGTGACTTGAAGAAATGCTAAAACTTGTCAAGAACTAAAATTGGAAAGGGCTAGGTTTTTTATTTTGTCAAGTAGTCCAATCATCCCTCTTTAGACAGACTTGCGATCCTACAACAAGGCTGACATAAAGTGAGAGAATATCAATCTAGATAGACAGAAGATGAACCTTGATTCACAGAAAATGTGCTTAGGGTTCAAACCATATACTAAACCACACCCCCTCCCCAAAACACCATCACTGCCTACCAAAAATTAAGCCCAACTACTATACACTAAATAATCTAGCAAAACAAAATTACCAACCCCCACAAAACTCTATGTTCGATTGGGCAAAACACACTAGATCAAAATCAACCCCCTACTGAAAAAATCCTACCATCCCACTGAATCTCTAGACACAAAATGTGCCCCGCCCCACTGAATCTTACCATCTTAAAATTCCTCCACATTTTACACAAAAATCTCTCGATTGGAACAAACTCTAGATCGATGAAATACACAGAAAGGGCGCGCAGAACAAGAATCATAACGAAGAAGAGAAAACAGGAGTGAACAAAAAACTGACTTCGCTGCGGCTCTTTCCTCTCCCTTTTCGCTCTCGAGAATCGCTACCGCCTGGAGAAGTACTGCTCAGAGAGGAATGCGAGTGGGTGAGGGAATGTGAGTGGATGGAACACTTCCACCCATTTTGATCGATGAAAAATGCTCACTTCGATGGGCTGCTGGAGTGCGGACTGTGGATAAACAACGGCCCGCCAGCACAATATTGCGGGAGAAAGAAACAACAACGACCCGGCTCCCACTCGCATTGACATGCACCGCCCGCGCCGCGCTACAGCGCGACGCGAGCGAGGGAAAACCTAAATGACATCAGTTGGGCCCATTTTAGTTCTCTTCACTAATGGGTGCATACCCCCGCAGCAACTTGGGCTCGACCCATCTACCTTCTTTTTGTGCTTTTACCCCGCGAAAAAGGCACGCACGTGGGTGGGATTCAAACCCATGACTTCTTCATGCTATGTAGGCCGCACTAACCAACCGGCCAACCACATCACAGGTTGATTTAGTGGTGAATGCGTCAAGCTGCGAATGGTGTGTGCTCGGTTTGAATCCCAGTGATCCCATATTTTCAATTAGGATTAGTTTCTTCTTTTTTCTCCGTGTTTCCTTGTTGAGTCCATTGGCGGGCTTGCCCGCCACGCGTCGCTAGCGAGCGCCGGTAGCGCCAGCCGGTGTCTGAAGCTCTGGTTAGGAGCACCCGCGCACAAGTGAGCCGAACAAGTTGCACGAATTTTAAACACAAACGAGATCCAACGGTTCTGCACTTAGATGTGAAATAAGTATTTTTCACGTCTAGGTGTGAAATAGCAATTTTGAAAAATAAAGGGACTGTCTATTCAACAATCGACTGATTTGTTATTGGTTATCAGTCAAATTTTCCAACCAATAAACTGTTGATAGTTGTATGTCTGTTTTTCTTGAAGAAAACGGGTCGGGCTGTATATGTGATCCATCAAGCGACTACATCGAAAAAAGGTTGAACTGGTCGCCCCTACTGTCCTTTCCTTGACCCGTCAAAAGCACCTGACAGGAAAAATCTTCAACTCCTCTGTTGCACTCTGCTTTTGGTCACCTCTGTTTTGAGAGACTACATTAGGTCTAGAATAGAAAACAAAGCAGAAAAGACATATCACTAATTCGTCAGAGTACAAAAAGACCAGGGGACTAAACTTAGTGATGACATTAAATCAACAGTGAAACACTGGGGAGAAATAACTCAAGCATGCATGACATAGATGAAATCCCAACTGATGTACTGACATTGCTGTCAGTAGATAACACTAGAGCATGATCAAACAAGATGAACACCATGGAGATAAATACTGCCATCATACCAAATTAAACAGTAGAGCATGATCAGACAGGATGAACATTGCCACTGTTAGTTCAGACAACAATTCAGTAGATACAGAAAAGAACACATTTAGGGAACACCAAAAAATTCAGGAGCACTGCCACTGTTGCTAAGAAAATTGTACAGTAATAATTTCCTTTTTTTGCAATTGTACTGGCATTACTTCAAAACTCTAAATGGCTGGTGCAAAGTAAGCAGAAAAGCAATGACTGAAGAAGATCTACTGTCAATGTCAAAAAAAATCTCATACTAAATGTGAGTTATAAAATGGCCATAAAAACAAACAAAAATACTGGGAAGATCTTTATATGCCTGAGAAGTTGATAAATTAAAATGAATTACTACAGGAATCATTCTCATTTACTACACTCCTACAATCGGACATCATATACAAGGTAACGGAAAAGAGCAACAAACTACAAAAGGTTGATCTGGATAATACTTGAATTTGAAACAACAAGAGGACAAAACAAAAACTATCTTGTTGCTTGCAGGTACACTCAGCAGGAGGACTTGCAAACATGAGTCACCAAAATGATGGAATTTTCATCAAACAAGCAGAAATCAGCTACAAACTCGTTAGAAGACACAAGAGTAAGTGATTTGAAACAAATACACAATTTAGGGTATCGAAAGATAAGAGGATAACAAAGTATATTTTGACTTACTCAACAAATAGGGCAAGAAATGCATGAAGATGATCAAGCAGACAAAGAGGCAACAACGGAAGCTAATCCTTGGGAGGCGGCCCTGTTTGAGAACATGAACATACAACAGGCAAGCAAACTAAAAAAATGATGTGATCCAAGTATACATATTGTATATTGGAAAATGTTGGAAAATTAAATATCACTAACGGAGAGTAAAAATGAGATGAATGATG
Source organism: Triticum dicoccoides (assembly GCF_002162155.2). Classification (NCBI taxonomy): domain Eukaryota; kingdom Viridiplantae; phylum Streptophyta; class Magnoliopsida; order Poales; family Poaceae; genus Triticum; species Triticum dicoccoides. The sequence goes on along the minus strand of NC_041388.1, from coordinate 420,376,022 downwards.
ATCCTGAATCTACAACTACAACAAGCACTGATAGGAACCAAAGCAATCAAGAAAAGGGGGAGAAACAAAGGACTTGGGTCAACAACCTAAAAGCAATGCCTTCCTTGGAGAAGATGATTCATTTCTTGACGAAGATGACATTGAAAAGTTCCTACAAAATGAAGAATACACAGCATCAGAGGGTAATTTGAGGCACACTAGAAAGACAAAGGGGGATACCCCAGCAAAAATAACATCACACAATCAACCCAAAAAAATGAGAAAAAAAGGGAAATTACACTGAAAGAATTATGGGTACAATTGAAGGAAATATGCCCTAGAGGCAATAATAAAGTTATTATTTATTTAATTATTTCATGATAAATGTTTATTATTCATGCTAGAATTGTATTAATCGGAAACATAGTACATGTGTGAATACATAGACAAACAAAGTGTCACTAGTATGCCTCTACTTAACTAGCTCGTTGGTCAAAGATGGTTATGTTTCCGAACCATAAACATGAGTTCTAATTTGATAAACGAGATTACATCATTAGGAGAATGATGTGATTGACTTGACCCATTCCGTTAGCTTAGCACTTGATCATTTTAGTTTACTGCTATTGCTTTCTTCATGACTTATACATGTTCCTATGACTATGAGATTATGCAACTCCCGATTACCGGAGGAACACTTTGTGTGCTACCAAACATCACAACATAATTGGGTGATTATAAAGGTGCTCTACAGGTGTCTCCGATGGTACTTGTTGAGTTGGCATAGATCGAGATTAGGATTTGTCACTCCGATTGTCGGAGAGGTATCTTTGGGCCCTCTCGGTAATGCACATCACTATAAGCCTTGCAGCAATGCAACTAATGAGTTAGTTGCGGGATGATGCATTACAGAATGAGTAAAGAGACTTGCCGGTAACGAGATTGAGCTAGGTATTGAGATACCGACGATCGAATCTCGGGCAAGTAACATACCGATGACAAAGGGAACAACGTATGTTGTTATGCGGTCTGACCGATAAAGATCTTCGTAGAGTATGTAGGAGCCAATATGGGCATCCAGGTCCCGCTATTGGTTATTAACAAGAGAGGTGTCTCGGTCATGTCTACATAGTTCTCGAACCCGTAGGGTCCGCACGCTTAACATTCGGTGACGATCTGTATTATGAGTTTATGTGATTTGATGTACTGAAGGTAGTTCGGAGTCCCGAATGTGATCACAGACATGTCGAGGAGTCTCGAAATGGCCGAGACATAAAGATTGATATATAGGATGACTATATTCGGATACCGGAAGTGTTCCAGATGATTTCGGAGAAAACCAGAGTGCCAGAGGGTTACCGGAACCCCCCGCGAGAAGTAATGGGCCACATGGGCCTTAGTGGAGAGAGAGAGGGCCGGTCAGGGCAGGCCGCGCGCCCCCTCCCCCTCTGGTACGAATTGGACTAGGGAAGGGGGGCGGCACCCCCCTTTCCTTCTCCCTCTCCTCCTTCCTTTCCCCCTCCTAGTAGGAGTAGGAAAGGGGAGTCCTACTCCTACTAGGAGGAGGACTCCTCCTCCTGGCGCGCCCTGCAAGGGCCGGCCGGCCTCCCCCTTCCTCCTTTATATACGGGGGCAGGGGGCATCCCTAGGACACACAAGTTGATTGTTCCAAGCCGTGTGTGGTGCCCCCGTCCATCATAATCCACCTCGATCATATCATAGCGGTGCTTAGGCGAAGCCCTGCGTCGGTAGCAACATCATCACCGTCATCACACCGTCGTGCTGACGGAACTCTCCTGTGAAGCTCTGCTAGATCGGAGTTCGTGGGACGTCATCGAGCTGAACGTGTGCTGAACTCGGAGGTGCCGTACATTCGGTACATGGATCGGTCGGATCGTGAAGACGTACGACTACATCAACCGCGTTCTCATAACCACTACTAGGGAAAAGCTTATAGGCAGACGCTTACTAGTAGCGAGGGTTTATACCCCTCGCTAGTGCTACTTACTAGTAGCGCGGATTTTTACCCCTCGCTACTACTAAGTTGATAGTAGTAGCGCGGGTTTTTAACCCACGCTGCTACTAAGCGGTCTCTACCATGCCCCCTGAGACATGCCATAGTAGTAACGAGGGGTATAAACCCGCGCTACTACTAAGTTGATAGTAGTAGCGCAGTTTTGTACCCCTCGCTACTACTAAGTATGAGGTAGGTGAAGTCGCCATATCCTCGGCCAAATCCCTATCTCCTCCCCCAAATCCCTCCTCTCTTCCGCCACTCTCTCCTCTCACTTTCCATACGCTCTCACATGGACCTCTTGCCCATGCGCCCATCCTCCTCCGTGGCGCCGAAAGAGGCCGCCTCCTCATGCCACCGGCGTCTAGGAGCTAGCCGGTCTTCCACCGATGTCTAGGAGGCCGCCACCCCGCGCCACCACACTGGAGCACCTCACCACCGGTGACTAGCTCCGCTGCTCCCTCCATCACCTTCCTCTCTCCCTCGGTTTTCCTTTTCTCCCTCTCCCTCTGATTTGACTCACCCTCCCATGTCCATGCCCATGCAGGTCGCCACCATGGATGACCCGGAGCTATCTGGCATGGTCGGAAGAGGAGCCCCACGCCGCGGCCTGGCTTTGCCATAGAAACGGGCCCTCTCCAACAACCACCGCCGGATCTGGTCTTCCGCTATCCGTTCATGCCTCCGGGTACGCCAATCGTCGCTAGATCGAACCACTGCTGCTATTGACAACACACACGGGATCAAGATTTTTTTGTTTTTGAAAGCAATAGAAGTAGCGCGGGGTATAAGACCCGCTACAGATAATTAGCAGTAGCGTTGTCTGCAATGCACGCTACAGCTAACCATGTATATTAGTAGCATGTGTCAACACGCGCTACTGCTACAAGTTAGCTGTGGCGCCGTATCAGTAGCGCGGGCACCCGCGCTACTGATACACCCAAAACCCGCGCTGCTACTAGGCTTTTCCCTAGTAGTGAACGCTTCCTCTTACGGTCTACGAGGGTACATGGACGATACTCTCCTCTCTCGTTGCTATGCATCACCATGATCTTGCGTGTGCATAGGAAAATTTTGAAATTACTACGTTCTCCAACAACAATTACACTGTACAAATGCATAAGGGGGTAAAATTACAGAGTAAAATCGCATTGGATTACATTGGGACTAGCATATGAAATTACACAATAATTAAGAGTAACATTACAGTTTAAAAAACAATAAATTACAATATCATTATGGGGAAAATAACACTGCAGAAAATGGAAAATAGGATTATAGTATAACTACCATACAGATTACACATACAATTATGAGTCAAATACAATATAGACATGGGTAAAATTACACCGGGGGGAAATGGTATAGGATTACAGTGTAACTACAATACAAATTGTTGGGGAACGTAAATTTCAAAAAAATTCCTACGCACACGCAAGGATCATGGTGATGCATAGCAACGAGAGGGGAGAGTGTTGTCTACGTATCCTCGTAGACCGTAAGCGGAAGCGTTTATCAACGCGGTTGATGTAGTCGTACACCTTCATGATCCGTCCCGATCAAGTACCAAGCGTACGGCACCTCCGTGTTCAGCACACGTTCAGCTCGATGACGTCCTCGCCTTCTTAATCCAGCAAGAGAGGCGAAGTAGTAGATGAGTTCCGGCAGCACGACGGCGTGGTGAGGGTGTTGGTGAAGAACAATCTTCGCAGGGCTTCGCCTAAGCACTACAAAAACTATGACGGTGGATAAACTAGAGGGGATGGGGTTGCCGGCACATGGCTTGGTGTTTCTTGATGTGTCTTGGGAGCTAGCCCTACCCCTCTATTTATATGTTGACCCTTAGGGTCGAAACTTAGAGTAAAAGCCTCCACAAAGTCGGTTTCACCCGAAAGGCAAGAGTCCTTCTCGGACTCCAGGGCCAGACACCAGGGTTCCCGGCGTCTGGACCCAGACGCCAGGGACCCTAGCGTCTGGCCCCTGGCCTCCGCAAAACTTCCTTTCGCGCTTTCCAAAAACCTTGTGGGCTTTCCCCTTTGGCCCAAATAAAGTGTTCTCGTACCCAAACATTTCGGGAAACATCCAGAACCCCTTCGGTGAATTCCGGAACCCTTCTGGAGACCAAACACTATTATGCCATATATCAAACTTTCTCTTCGGACCATTTCGGAGTTCCTCGTCATATCCGTGATCTTATCCGGAACTCCGAACAACATTCGGTTACCAACATACATAACTCATAAATACTATATCGTCAAAGAACGTTAAGGGTGCGGACCCTACGGGTTCGAGAACTATGTAGACATGACCGAGACACTTCTCTGGTCAATAACTAATAGCGGAACCTGGATGCCCATATTGGCTCCTCCATATTCTACGGAGATCTTTATCGTTCGAACCACATAACAACATATGTTGTTCCCTTTGACATCGGTATGTTACTTGCCCGAGATTCGATCGTCGGTATCTCAATACCTAGTTCAATCTCATTACCGGCAAGTATCTTTACTCGTTCCGTAATACATCATCCCGCAAATAACTCATTAGTTACAATGCTTGCAAGGCTTATAGTGATGTGCATTACCGAGTGGGCCCAGACATACCTCTCCGTCAATCGGAGTGACAAATCCTAATCTCAAAATACGCCAACTCAACAAGTACTTTCTGAGACACCTGTAGAGCACCTTTATAATCACCCAGTTATGTTGTGACATTTGGTAGCACACAAAGTGTTCCTCCAGTAAACGGGAGTTGCATAATCTCATAGTCATAGGAACATGTATAAGTCATGAAGAAAGCAATAGCAATAAACTAAATGATCAAGTGCTAAGCTAATGGAATGGGTCAAGTCAATCACATTATTCTCCTAATGATGTGATCCCGTTAACCAAATGACAACTCATGTCTATGGTTAGGAAACTTAACCATCTTTGATTAACGAGCTAGTCAAGTAGAGGCATACTAGTGACACTATGTTTGTCTATGTATTGACACATGTATTATGTTTCCGGTTAATACAATTCTAGCATGAATAATAAACATTTATCATGAAATAAGGAAATAAATAATAACTTTATTATTGCCTCTAGGGCATATTTCCTTTAGTCTCCCACTTGCACTAGAGTCAATAATCTAGTTCACATCGCCATGTGATTTAACACCAATAGTTCACATCACCATGTGATTAACACCCATAGTTCACATCGTCATGTGACTAACACCCAAAGGGTTTACTAGAGTCAATAATCTAGTTCACATCGCTATGTGATTAACACCCAAAGAGTACTAAGGTGTGATCATGTTTTTCTTGTGAGAGAAGTTTAGTCTACGGGTCTGCCACGTTCAGATCCATATGTATTTTGCAATATTTTTATGTCAACAATGCTCTGCATGGAGCTACTCAAGCTAATTGCTCGCTCTTTCAAAATGTATCCAGATTGAGACTTAGAGTCATTTGGATCAGTGTCAAAATTTGCATCGACGTAACCCTTTACGATGAACCTTTTGTCACCTATAATTTTGATCGCTATTGTTCTAAGGATAATTTTGACCGTTGGCCAGGTGGTACCTCAGAAGGACACCTTTCGGTATTTGGGGTCAATGCTGCAGGAGGATGGGGGTATTGATGAAGATGTGAACCATCGAATCAAAGCCGGATGGATGAAGTGGCGCCAAGCTTCTGGCATTCTCTGTGACAAGAGAGTGCCACAAAAGCTAAAAGGCAAGTTCTACAGGACGGCGGTTCGACCCGCAATGTTGTATGGCGCTGAGTGTTGGCCGACTAAAAGGCGACATGTTCAACAGTTAGGTGTGGAGGAGATGCGTATGTTGAGATGGATGTGTGGCCACACGAGGAAGGATAGAGTCCGGAATGATGATATACGAGATAGAGTTGGGGTAGCACCAATTGAAGAGAAGCATGTCCAACATCGTCTGAGATGGTTTGGGCATATTCAGCGCAGGCCTCCAGAAGCTCCGGTGCATAGTGGACGGCTAAAGTGTGCGGAGAATGTCAAGAGAGGGCGGGGTAGACCGAATTTGACATGGGAGGAGTCCGTTAAGAGAGACCTGAAGGATTGGAGTATCACCAAAGAGCTAGCTATGGACAAGGGTGCGTGGAAGCTTGCTATCCATGTGCCAGAGCCATGAGTTGGTTGCGAGATCTTATGGGTTTCACCTCTAGCCTACCCCAACTTGTTTGGGACTAAAGGCTTTGTTGTTGTTGTTGTTGTCCAGTGATCTACTCCTAGAACACTATTGTACTCCCTTGCTAAACTCAGTGTAGGGTATACAATAGATCTGGTACACAGCATGGCATACTTTATAGAAACTATGGCTGAGGCATAGGGAATGACTTTCATTATCTTTCTATCTTCTGCCGTGGTCGGGCTTTGAGTCTCACTCAATTTCACACCTTGTAACACAGGTAAGAACTCTTTCTTTGACTGTTCCATTTTGAACTACTTCAAAATCACAAGGTATGTACTCATTGAAAAAACTTATCAAGCGTCTTGATCTATCTCTATAGATTTTGATGCTCAATATGTAAGTAGCTTCACCGAGGTCTTTATTTGAAGAACTCCTTTCAAATACTCCTTTATGCTTTCCAGAAAATTCTACATTATTTCCGATCAACAATATGTCATACACATATATTTATCAGAAATGTTGTAGTGCTCCCACTCACTTTCTTGTAAATACAGGCTTCACCACAAGTCTGTATAAAACTATATGCTTTGATCAACTCATCAAAGCGTATATTCCAACTCTGAGATGCTTGCACCAGTCCATAGATGGATCGCTGGAACTTGCACATTTTGTTAGCACCTTTAGGATCGACAAAACCTTCTGGTTGCATCATATACAACTCTTCTTTAAGAAATCCATTAAGGAATGTAGTTTTGACATCCATTTGCCAGATTTTCATAAAATGTGGTAACTTGCTAACATGATTCGGACAGACTTAAGCATCACTACGAGTAAGAAAATCTCATCGTAGTCAACACCTTGAACTTTGTCAAAACCTTTTTCGACAAGTCTAGCTTTGTAGATAGTAACAGTACTATCAGCGTCCGTCTTCCTCTTGAAGATCCATTTATTTTCTATGGCTTGCCGATCATCGGGCAAGTCAACCAAAGTCCACATTTTGTTCTCATACATGGATCCCATCTTAGATTTCATGGCCTCAAGTCATTTAGCGGAATCTGGGCTCATCATCGCTTCCTCATAGTTCGTAGATTCATCATGGTCAAATAACATGACCTCCAGAACAGGATTACCGTACCACTCTGGTGCGGATCTCACTCTGGTTGGACTACGAGGTTCGGTAGTAATTTGATCTAAAGTTTACATGATCATCATCATTAGCTTCCTCACTAATTGGTGTAGGAGTCACAGAAACATATTTTTGTGATGAACTACTTTCCAATAAGGGAGCAGGTACAATTACCTCATCAAGTTCTACTTTCCTCCCACTCACTTCTTTCTAGAGAAACTCCTTCTCTAGAAAGGATCCATTCTCAGCAACGAATGTCTTGCCTTCAGATCTGTGATAGAAGGTGTACCCAACAGTTACTTTTGGGTATCCTATGAAGACGCACTTCTCCGACTTGGGTTTGAGCTTATCAAGATGAAACTTTTTCACATAAGCATCGCAACCCCAAACTTTAAGAAATGACAGCTTAGGTTTCTTGCTAAACCACATTTCATACGGTGTCGTCTCAACGGATTTAGATGGTGCCCTTTTTAATGTGAAAGCAGCTATCTCTAATGCATAACCCCAAAACGATAGTGGTAAATTGGTAAGAGACATCATAGATTGCACTATATCAAATAAAGTACGGTTATGACGTTCAAACACACCATTATGTTGTGGTGTTCCAGGTGGCATGAGTTTGTGAAACTATTCCATATTGTTTTGATTGAAGACCAAACTCATAACTCAAATATTTGTCTCCGCGATCAGATCATAGAAACTTTATTTTCTTGTCACGATGATTTCCCACTTCACTCTGAAATTCTTTGAACTTTTCAAATGTTTCAGACTTATGTTTCATCAAGTAGATATACCCATATCTGCTCAAATCATATGTGAAGGTCAGAAAATAACGATACCCGCCGCGAGCCTCAACACTCATCGGACCGCATACATCAATATGTATTATTTCCAATAAGTCAGTTGCTCGCTCCATAGTTCCGGAGAACGGAGTCTTTAGTCATCTTGCCCATAAGGCATGGTTCGCAAGCATCAAGTGATTCATAATCAAGTGATTCCAAAATTCCATCAGCATGGAGTTTCTTCATGCGCTTTACACCAATATGACCTAAATGGCAGTGCCACAAATAAGTTGCACTGTCATTATTAACTTTGTATCTTTTTGGCTTCAATATTATGAATATGTGTATCACTACGATCGAGATCCAACAAACCATTTTCATTGGGTGTATAACCATAGAAGGTTTTATTCATGTAAATAGAATAACAATTATTCTCTAACTTAAATGAATAACCGTATTGCAATAAACATGATCAAATCATATTCTTGCTCAACGCAAAACCAAATAACATTTATATAGGTTCAACACTAATCCCGAAAGTATAGGGAGTGTGTGATGATGATCATATCATTCTTGGAACTACTTCCAACCCACATCATCACTTCACCCTTAACTAGTCTCTGTTCATTCTGCAACTCCCGTTTCAAATTACTACTCTTAACAACTGAACTAGTATCAAATACCGAGGGGTTTCTATAAACACTAGTAAAGTACACATCAATAACATGTATATCAAATTTAGCATTGTTCACTTTGCCATCCTTCTTATCCGCCAAATACTTGGGGTAGTTCCGCTTCCAGTGACTAGTCTGTGACGCCCCCGATTCAATCGTACACTAATCATACACGCAAACATGTACGATCAAGATTAGGGACTCACGGGAAGATATCACAACACAACTCTAAAAATAAAATAAGTCATACAAGCATCATAATACAAGCCAGGGGCCTCGAAGGCTCGAATACAAGAGCTCGATCATAGACGAGTCAGCGGAAGCAACAATATCTGAGTACAGACATAAGTTAAACAAGTTTGCCTTAAGAAGGCTAGAACAAACTGGGATACAGATCAAAAGAGGCACAAGCCTCCTGCCTGGGATCCTCCTAAACTACTCCTGGTCGCCGTCAGCGGGCTGCACGTAGTAGTAGGCACCTCCAGCGTAGTAGGAGTCGTCGTCGACGGTGGTGGCTGGCTCCTGGGCCCCATCGTATGGTCGCAACAATCGGGTATAGAAAGGGAGAAAAGAGGGAGCAAAGCAACCGTGAGTACTCATCCAAAGTACTCGCAAGCAAGGAGCTACACTACATATGTATGCATTGGTATCAAATGGAATAAGGGTATCATATGTGGACTGAAACTGCAGAATGCCGGAATAAGAGGGGGATAGCTAGCCCTATCGAAGACTACGCTTCTGGCCACCTCCATCTTGCAGCATGTAGGAGAGAGTAGATGGTAAGTTCACCAAGTAGCATCGCATAGCATAATCCTACCCGGCGATCCTTCACTCGTTGCCCTGTTGGAGAGTGATCACCGGGTTGTATCTGGCACTTGGAAGGGTGTCTTTTACTAAGTATCCGGTTCTAGTTGTCATAAGGTCAAGGTACAACTCCAAGTCGTCCTGTTACCGAAGATCACGGCTATTCGAATAGATTAACTTCCCTGCAGGGGTGCACCACATTTCCCAACACACTCGATCCCCTTTGTCCGGACACACTTTTCTGGGTCATGCCCGGCCTCGGAAGATCAACACGTCGTAGCCCTACCTAGGCACAACAGAGAGGTCAGCACGCCGGTCTAAATCCTATGCGCGCAAGGGTCTGGGCCCATTGCCCATTGCACACCTGCACGTTGCGTGGGCGGCCGGAGAGCAGACCTAGCAACCTCCATTACAAAGGAAGTTGCGTTACGCGGTCCAACCCGGCACGCGCCGCTCAGTCGCTGACGTCACGAAGGCTTCGCCTGATACCACGACGTCGAGTGCCCATAACTGTTCCCGCGTAGTTGGTCAGTGTGTATAGGCCAGTAGCCAGACTCAGATCAAATACCAAGATCTCGTTAAGCATGTTATTTTGAAAAAACCACGGACGCCGACCAGGGCCAGGCCCACCTCTCTCCTAGGTGGTCTCAACCTGCCATGTCGCTCCGCCACAAAGATCCACCCAGAGGGCCATCGGGACAAAGGTCCTTTCAGCCCCCAATCCGTGAATCACTCGCGGGTACTCCTCGAGCCGACCCGTCTTTTGTCACCACAAGTATCATATATTATGTATAAGTATATACCCGTGATCACCTCCCGAGTGATCACGGCCCGATAGTATAGCATGGCAGACTGACAAGAATGTAGGGCCACTGATGATAAAATAGCATCCTATACTAAGCATTTAGGATTGCACGTAGGGTATCAACAGCTGTAGCAGCAATGACAGGCTATGCATCAAAATAGGATTAACGGAAAGCAGTAACATGCTACACTACTCTAATGCAAGCAGTATAGAGGAGAGTAGGCGATATCTGGTGATCAAGGGGGGGCTTGCCTGGTTGCTTTGGCAAGAGAGAGGGGTCATCAACACTGTAGTCGTACTGGGTAGCAGCGGCGTCGGTCTCGGTGTCTAGCGAGAGAAGAGGGGGAAGAAACAATAAATATTAAGCAAACAGATGCATAGCGATGCATGACATGACAAGTATCGGTGCTAGGGGTGCCCTAACGCGGTATGAGGTGGTACCGGTGAAGGGGGAAACATCCGAGAAAATATCCCCGGTGTTTCGCGTTTTCGGACATATGAACCGGAGGGCAAAAGTCGTGTGTTCGCTATGCTAGGGGTGCATGGTGGACGAACGGGTTGCCTATCCGGATTTGTCTCGTCGTTCTGAGCAACTTTCATGTACAAAGTTTTTCCATCTGAGCCACGGTTTATTTTATATTGATTTTAAAAGATTTAAATCATTTTTAGCATTTATTTAATTATTTTAATCCAACATTATTCAGAACAGTGCATGCTGACGTCAGCAGTCAACAGGGGGTTGACTGGGTCAAACTGACGAGTGGGTCATGTCTGTCATTGACACATCACCCTAACTAAGAGATTAGTCAGGTTAATTAGATATGTAGGTTAATCAAGTTTAATTAGTTTAACTAAACATGATTAATTAAGTTAATTAATTAATTATTTATTTTTATTATTAATTATTAATTATATATATATATATTTTAATTCTTTTTTTATAAACCGTTCTATGGGGTGGGGCCCCACATGTCATAGGGCCAGCGGGGCCTAACGGGCACACGGGCGTTGTAGGCGCTCGACCCGGGCGACGACCCGTGGGAGCGGAGGGGTGCTGATGCAGCGCGGGCGCCGGGCACCGCTGATGGCCGCGGCGAGGCCACAGCGGGGCGGCGGCCCAACGAGCCGGAGGTGGGGCAGAGCAGGACGACGCGTCAGCGGCCGCAGTGGTGGGCGGAACCGGCGCGGCCATGGCGCGGTTCGGCGATCGGGCGCAGCGGCGGTAGCGATGGTAGAGCAGGCGTGCAGCGATGGCAGAGCAGGTGGCCGCGGGAGGCACGAAGGCGAGCGCAAGGCCACGGCGAGACTGGCGGCGCGTGCAGCAGGGGGCAACGGGCGCGGTCGGGCGGTGGACCGGAGCGGGGCGAGACCAGCGTGCGGCAGCAGCAGGAGCCGGCCACGGGGGGCGACCCAGGCAGTGGCGGGGGCGCGTGCGCAGACACAGGGCGCGGTGAGCATGCCAAGGGGGAAGAAGGGAGCGACCACGCAGCGGGGCAGCGGCGATGCGGCGCGTTGAGGGAGAGAGGAGGAGAGGGAGGGGCACGGCTCACGGAGGGCGTAGGGATCGTGGCAGCGGTGCGCGAGGTGGATGAAGGGGATGACAGCAGAGAGGAGAAGCAGGCCGGCGGGGGAGCGCTCCGGGCGGCTGATACGTCTCCAACATATCTATAATTTTTTATTGCTCCATGCTATATTATCTACTGTTTTGGACTATATTGGGCTTTATTTTTCACTTTTATTTTATTTTTGGGACTAACCTATTAACCGGAGGCCCAGACCAAAATTGCTGTTTTTTTGCCTATTTCAGTGTTTCGAAGAAACAGAATATCAAACAGAGTCCAAACGGAATAAAATCTTCGGGAACGTGATTTTCTCACCGAACGTGATCCAGGAGACTTGGACCATGTTCCAAGGAACAAAAGAGGCGGTCACGAGGGTGGGGGGCACCCCCCCTAGGGCGTGCCCCCTGCCTCGTGGGCCCCTCGTTGCTCCTCCGGCGTACTTCTTCCTCCTATATATACATAGGTACCCCAAGTGATCAGAACAGGAGCCAAAAACCTAATTCCACCGCCGCAACTTTCTGTATCCACGAGATCCCATCTTGGGGCCTGTTCCGGAGCTCCGCCGGAAGAGGGCCGTCATCACGGAGGGCTTCTACATCATCATAGCCTCTTCGATGAAGTGTGAGTAGTTTATCTCAGACCTTCGGGTCCATAGTTAGTAGCTAGATGGCTTCTTCTCTCTCTTTGAATCTCAATACAAAGTTCTCCCCCTCTCTTGTGGAGATCTATTCGATGTAATCTTCTTTTTGCGGTGTCTTTATTGAGATCGATGAATTGTGGGTTTATGATCAAGTCTATCTATGAATAATATTTGAATCTTCTCTGAATTCTTTTATGTATGATTGGTTATCTTTGCAAGTCTCTTCGAATTATCCGTTTGGTTTGGCCAACTAGATTGGTAGTTCTTGCCATGGGAGAAGTGCTTAGCTTTGGGTTCGATCTTATGGTGTCCTTACCCAGTGACAGAAGGGGCAGCAAGGCACGTATTGTATCGTTGCCATCGAGGATAACAAGATGGGGTTTATTTCATATTGCATGAATTTATCTCTCTACATCATGTCATCTTGCTTAAGGCGTTACTTTGTTTTTAACTTAATACTCTAGATGCATGCTGGATAGCGGTCGATGAGTGGAGTAATAGTAGTAGATGCAGAATCGTTTCGATCTACTTGTCACGGACGTGATGCCTATATACATGATCATGCCTAGATATTCTCATAACTATGCTCAATTCTGTCAATTGCTCAACAGTAATTTGTTCACCCACCATAGAATACTTATGCTCTTGAGAGAAGCCACTAGTGAAACCTATGGCCCCTGGGTCTATTCTCATCATATCAATCTCCATCACTTTAATCTTGCTTCGCTTTTTTACTTTGCCTTTTCTTTTTACTTTGCATCTTTATACCAAAAATACCAAAAATATTATATCTATCAGATCTCACTCTCGTAAGTGACCGTGAAGGGATTGACAACCCCTAATCGCGTTAGTTGCGAGTAGCTATCGCTTTGTGCAGGTACGAGGGACTTGAGTGTGGGCTCCTACTGGATTGATACCTTGGTTCTCAAAAACTGAGGGAAATACTTACGCTTCTCTGCTGCATCATCCCTTCCTCTTCGGGGAAAACCAACGCAAGCTCAAGACGTAGCAAGAAGGATTTATGGCGTCGTTGCCGGGGAGTCTACGCAAAAAGTCAGCATACCAAGTACCCATCACAATCCCTATCTCTCGCATTACATTAGTTGCCATTTACCTCTCGTTATGTTGAGATTGCTATTGTTTCTTTCCTCTTCCTTGCATATGCTAGTTTTTGCTTGTCTTGATAATTTGTTCGCCTATAAGATGCCTATGCATAGAAAGTATGTTAGACTTAGATGTGTTTGTCACGTGTTTTATGATGCTCTCTTTGTGCTTCAATTCTTGTCTTTCATGTGAGTATCATTGAAATAGTATGCCTAGCTATAAGGCTTTCAAGAAAAGCGCTTGTTGGGAGACAACCCAATGTTTTTCCTTGCTGTTATTTAATAAATAAATTATTTAGCCTCTGTTTTGGTTGTGTTTTTTGTGTTTAATTAGTGTTTGTGCCAAGTAGAACCGTTGGGAGGACTTGGGGAAAGTCTTGTTGAACTTGCTGTAAAAAACAGAAACTTTAGCACTCACGAGAACTGCTGTAATTTTTATTTGGAGAGTGATATTTAGTTAATTCTTTTTGCAGATGATTAATAGATAAATTCCTCACATCAAGCAAATTGTTTTAGAATTTTTGGGGTTCCAGATCTTGCGCTAGCTACAGATTACTACAGACAGTTCTGTTTTTGACAGATTCTGTTTTTCGTGTGTTGTTTGCTTATTTTGATGAATCTATGGCTAGTAAAATAGTTTATGATCCATATAGAAGTTGGAATACAGTAGGTTTAACACCAATATAAATAAATAATGAGTTCATTACAGTACCTTGAAGTGGTCTTTTGTTTTCTTTCGCTAACGGAGCTCACGAGTTTTCTATTTTGAGTTTTGTGTTGTGAAGTTTTCAAGTTTTGGGTGAATTCTTTTGATGGATCATGGAACAAGGAGTGGAAAGAGCCTAAGCTTGGGGATGCCCATGGCACCCCCAAGATAATCCAAGGACACCTAAAAGTCAAAGTTTGGGGATGCCCCGGAAGGCATCCCCTCTTTCGTCCACTTCCATCGGTAATTTACTTGGAGCTATATTTTTATTCACCAACATGATATGTGTTTTGCTTGGAGCGTCTTGTATTATTTGTGTCTTTGTGTATTAGTATGCCACAATCATCCTTGATGTACACACCTTTTGAGAGAGCCATACATGAATTAAAATTTGATAGAATACTCTATGTGCTTCACTTATATCTTTTGAGCTAAGTAATTTTGCTCTATGCGCTTCACTTATATCTTTTTGAGCATTATAATTTTGCTCTATGTGCTTCACTTAGATCTTTTAGAGCACGGTGGTGGATATGTTTTAAAGAAACTATTGATCTCTCATGCTTCACTTAAATTATTTTGAGAGTCTCTTAATAGCATGGTAATTTTCTTAATAATAATATGCTTGGTATTCAAGATTTGTGAAACTTTATTTTGAGTGTGTTGAATACTAAGAAAAGATTGAAGCATGGTAATTGTTTTGAGATATGGAGATGATAATATTAAAGTCATGCTAGTTGAGTAGTTGTGAATTTAAAGAATACTTGTGTTAAGGTTTGTGATTCTCGTAGCATGCACGTATGGTGAACCGTTATGTGATGAAGTCGGAGCATGATTTATTTATTGATTGCCTTCCTTATGAGTGGCGGTCGGGGATGAGCGATGGTCTTTTCCTACCAATCTATCCCCCTAGGAGCATGCGCGTAATACTTTGCTTTGATAACTTCTAGATTTTTGCAATAAGTATATGAGTTCTTTATGACTAATGTTGAGTCCATGGATTATACACGCTCTCACCCTTCCACCTTTGCTAGCCTCTCTAATACCGCGCACTTTTCGCCGGTATCATACACCTACCATATACCTTCCTCAAAACAGCCACCATACCTACCTATTATGGCATTTCCATAGCCATTCTGAGATATATTGACATGCAACTTTCCACAGTTCCGTTTATCATGACACACTCCATCATTGTCATATTGCATATCCCGGTACACCGTCGGATGCATTCACATAGAGTCATATTTTTTTCTAAGTATCGAGTTGTAATTGTTGAGTTATAAGAAAAATAAAAGTGTGATGATCATCATTATTAGAGCATTGTCCCAGTGAGGAAAGAATGATGGAGACTATGATTCCCCCATAAGTCGGGATGAGACTCCGGACGAAAAAAATAAAATAAAAGAGGCCAAAGAAGCCCAAATAAAAAGAGGCCATAAAAAAAGAGAAAAGGCCCAAACAAAAAAATATAAAAAAATGAGAGAAAAAGAGAGAAGGGACAATGTTACTATCCTTTTACCACACTTGTGCTTCAAAGTTGCACCATGATCTTCATAGTAGAGAGTCTCTCATGTTATCACCTTCATATACTAGTGGGAATTTTTCATTATACAACTTGGCTTGTATATTCCAATGATGGGCTTCCTCAAATTGCCCTAGGTCTTCATGAGCAAGCAAGTTGGATGCACACCCACTTAGTTTCTTTTTGAGCTTTCATATACTTATAGCTCTAGTGCATCCGTTGCATGGCAATCCCTACTCACTCACATTGATATCTATTGATGGGCATCTCCATAGCTCGTTGATACGCCTAGTTGATGTGAGACTATCTTCTCCTTTTTGTCTTCTCCACAACCACCATTCTATTCCACCTATAGTGCTATATCCATGGCTCACGCTCATGTATTGCGTGAAGATTGAAAAAGTTTTGAAAAAGTTAGAGTATGAAACAATTGCTTGGCTTGTCATTGGGGTTGTGCATGATTTAAATATTTTGTGTGGTGAAGATAGAGCATAGCCAGACTATATGATTTTGTAGGGATAACTTTCTTTGGCCATGTTATTTTGAGAAGACATAATTGCTTTGTTAGTATGCTTGAAGTATTATTATTTTTTATGTCAATATAAATTTTTGTCTTGAATCTTTCTAATCTGAATATTCATACCACAATTAAGAAGATTTGCATTGAAATTATGCCAAGTAGCACTCCACATCAAAAATTCTCTTTTTATCATTTACCTACTCGAGGACGAGTAGGAATTAAGCTTGGGGATGCCTGATACGTCTACAACGTATCTATAATTTTTGATTGCTCCATGCTATATTATCTACTGTTTTGGACTATATTGGGATTTATTTTCCACTTTTATATTATTTTTGGGACTAACCTATTAACCGGAGGCCCAACCCAGAATTGCTGTTTTTTGCCTGTTTCAGTGTTTCGAAGAAACGGAATATCAAACGGAGTCCAAACAGAATAAAATCTTCGGGAACGTGATTTTCTCACCGAACGTGATCCAGGAGACTTGGACCCTGCTCCAAGGAACAAAAGAGGCGGTCACGAGGGTGGGGGCGCCCCTCTAGGGCGCGTCCCCTGCCTCGTGGGCCCCTCGTTGCTCCTCCGGCATACTTCTTCCTCCTATATATACACACGTACCCCCAAACGATCAGAACAGGAGCCAAAAACCTAATTCCACCGCCGCAACTTTCTGTATCCACGAGATCCCATCTTGGGGCCTGTTTCGGAGCTCCGCCGAAAGAGGGCCGTCATCACGGAGGGCTTCTACATCATCATAGCCTCTCCGATGAAGTGTGAGTAGTTTATCTCAGACCTTCGGGTCCATAGTTAGTAGCTAGATGGCTTCTTCTCTCTCTTTGAATCTCAATACAAAGTTCTCCCCCTCTCTTGTGGAGATCTATTCGATGTAATCTTCTTTTTGCGGTGTGTTTGTTGAGACCGATGAATTGTGGGTTTATGATCAAGTCTATCTATGAATAATATTTGAATATTCTCTGAATTCTTTTATGTATGATTGGTTATCTTTGCAAGTCTCTTCGAATTATCCGTTTGGTTTGGCCAACTAGATTGGTAGTTCTTGCCATGGGAGAAGTGCTTAGCTTTGGGTTCGATCTTGCGGTGTCCTTACCCAGTGACAGAAGGGGCAGCAAGGCACGTATTGTATCATTGCCATCCAGGATAACAAGATGGGTTTATTTCATATTGCATGAATTTATCTTTCGACATCATGTCATCTTGCTTAAGGTGTTACTCTGTTTTTAACTTAATACTCTAGATGCATGCAGCGGTCGATGAGTGGAGTAATAGTAGTAGATGCAGAATCGTTTCGATCTACTTGTCACGGACGTGATGCCTATATACATGATCATGCCTAGATATTCTCATAACTATGCTCAATTCTGTCAATTGCTCAACAATAATTTGTTCACCCACCATAGAATACTTATGCTCTTGAGAGAAGCCACTAGTGAAACCTATGGCCCCCGGGTATGTTCTCATCATATCAATCTCCATCACTTTAATCTTGCTTTGTTTTTACTTTGCCTTTACTTTTTACTTTGCATCTTTATACCAAAAATACCAAAAATATTATATCTATCAGATCTCACTCTCGTAAGTGACCGTGAAGGGATTGACAACCCCTAATCGCGTTGGTTGTGAGTAGCTATCGCTTTGTGCAGGTATGAAGGACTTGAGCGTGGGCTCCTACTGGATTGATACCTTGGTTCTCAAAAACTGAGGGAAATACTTACGCTACTCTGCTGCATCATCCCTTCCTCTTCGGGGAAAACCAATGCAAGCTCAAGACGTAGCAGCGGCGATGGCGTCCTGGCGCGGGGGCAGCGACCTCCTCCCCTGATCCCGATCCAATCGGGGAGAGAGGGGGCAGATATTTTCGTGGGGGGGAGTGGGGTGTCGGTGGAGTGGGTTACATGGGGTGAGGGGATAATGAGTGCGGGTGGGTGGCCGGCTGGGCCTGGTGGGTTTGCCCAGTTGGGCCACGGCCCAGGGGGGTTTTCTTCCTCTCTTTTCTTTTTAGTTTTGTTTTCTATTTTTGTGTTTTCCCTTTTTATTTTATTTATTACCCTTTTCTGTTTTAGCTTAGTTTCCTTTTTTATTTAGCAAAATACCAAAATGGTACCTACTTTAACGTTACCAAATATGCCACAGCCACATTAACTAGCTACTAAACAAAAATAGTTTTCTAATTATTTATTATTTAACAGTATTTAAATAATAGTTTTCATTACTGTTTTATTTATCTTATAGCATCTAAACATTTTATAAAAGTAGGTTTTCTTCACCATAAATGCCGATGCAATAGTTGTCACAACCCGACCATTTTAGTTTTAACATTTCAAAATTTTGTTGTTTGCCTTGATTTTGAATTTGAATTTGAATCGGTTTCTAATCAACGCGAGTTTATCATTAGTAACCGAGGTGAAGTGGCATCATTACAAGGGGGTTACTGTAGCTTAATTACCCGGGCGTCACAAATCTCCTCCACTACAAGAAATCTCATCCCGAGATTTAAGAGGTAGTGAAAGGGGGAGGTTTGGTAACAAATCTAGCGGGTCTTCTCATCCTGGCTTGCTCTTCTTGAAGAGGCCAGTCCAATACATTGATGTCTTCATTTCTCTGCTTCAGGTCATCATGATGAAGTCGGCCTCCTTTCTTCGGAAACTCCATCGTACTTCCGGAAGAATAAAGGGTGGGCATTCCGGGAGAACAAACCTCTGCAAGGTCGACTATCTAGTCGACAACATCAGGGAAGGTGGCGGATACCGGATAGTAACTCTCGAATTGAAACTTAAGAAAATATCGAGAGCAAAGTAAAAGGCGCAAAATAGAAGTTTCAAGCGCATAGGCATTCGTTCGTTGCCTAAAACGAAGGGTGACAGGGGTTCAGAGCAATGAGAATAAGTATTGCGGCTGATACCATAATAGATCACTAAGCAGGTGGTCCGTGAATTACATACAAAGTCAAGCGCGAGGAATAACTTTGACAATAGGTTGTACAGGAGAGTCAGGTTTCGATCATGTGGAACCGTGGGTTATGGGCCCACCATGTGGGTTAAAAGTATGAAGGGTGATGTCATCTTGCATGATCATGTGAGCAAGGCATGTCAGAGGATAGTATGTCGGTTATGTCAGCAACAACATCGGTGCCAAGGGCATGGGACGAAGAGAACCATTCTCCTGCTCGTTGAACGAGGCGGACCAATAGGCAAAGTTCTCATCCATCGGTGGTTACCGGAATGCTATCAACAATAGTAACAGGGTCTTACTGATAGAGTTATACACCGAGGTGTTTGCACAAGCAGGGAATTATTACTGCTTTTATCATATAGGTCACAGTAAGGGTTTAAACAAACCAATGGAAAGGGAAAAGTGTCTATCAGATTTAATCAGAACAATGGAAAGAAAAATGTGTTTAAACACATATTTCGGGGCTATATCCTTCCCAAGGTCAAGCAGAGCATGATATCCATGACAGGATATAACATAGAAAACCATTTAGGTAAGGGGGGAGGGTGTTCATGACATTACACAAGCAACAGTGTTTGGATAACTAGGCAAGAAACATTTAGCTTTGGGCTTCAAATGTTTTTGTTGAAAATCGAAGTACCACAGACATGCTTCGAGATAGCACTGACATGGTCTTCAAGCAAAGTTCAGACCTTGGAAACACAAAGGATCCATCAGGATAACTTATTAAACAAGGCATTCAAATTCTTCATGGAAAAATGGTTCTTGCTAAAAAGGAAATTATAACAATAGGTCCTCCGGTCAGGTGTGCTAGGCATGACATCACCTTACCGAGTCATATAAAGACCAATGTTATAACTCTTGGAAATATGTTCCCACCATCATATCTGACCGAGATTCAGATCTGATTGGTGTCAGGATACCTCAGACTCAGGATGCCTGAGAAGAAAATGTGCAAAACAAATTGACGAGATGACATTGTAAGATTCTCAGGAAATGTACTATGGAAGGGAGTTCCAGAACAAGAGCTCATCATTAAACCAATGAAGGGATAAGGAGGTAGTTGATGAACTCAGTGACAATTCATCGAGATTTTGAAAGGATGGGTTTCCACAATTATGTGAACAAGGAGATAACATTTGTCAGATCAAATGATATAATGATGTATGCTCGAGGAAAGCATACACAATTGAACATTGATTGAAAGGTGCACCCGAAAGATGGGCTTAGGTAGCATGATCAACGTTAGAATGGTGGTTCAACAACCAATAGTCTAAGAACGAACTATCGACCATCAACTTCAAAGCAATAGGGTTGTTAGAAGTACAAAATCCACGCAGTACCGTTCACTTGTTGGAATCCCGGTTAGAATCAACACGGGGACCAAGAAGGGAAGGTTATGGTGAGAAGTATTACTTGCATCAATAATTCATAAGAGGTGGTGAAAATCTCATGACATTCTTGACAAGACAGATGGTAAAACTCCAAGGTAAAGAAGAACAATTGTTGGATAGCACGGAACTCAAGGTACAACACAAAACAAGAACAAGTTTTGTGTTGGATGGAATGCAATAGTGTTCTCGATGTTAACCCAAATCATCGAGGGGGGAAAGCATGGAATTTCTCATCAGGAACTCAATGTACGTCTCGAAAGAAGTTAAAATGTTGACGATGATCATGACACATTTATCGAGAGGTTTCAAGAAGATGTAATCGATTGGCGAAGACATCACATCAAGGGAATGGTGAAGTAAAAGGTTACTATAACCATAGATAAGATGCCATCTCAGAATTCAGAGTTGTCTCTCAAGACAAACAATATCATGCGGAAAGTTTGACGTAAGCTTAGAGCACTGTCGGGATTGTGTCCCAGGGATGAAGGACATAGGTAGAATGGTCAAGCAGTCAGCCTGACGATGATGATGTAGTCAATCCGTTGGGAATGACATGATTATTGAGGGGGAGAAGATGGAATTGGAGTTGCATGTTGCCGATGTCGTCGATGATCACAAGATTAAGATGGAGAAAATGCGCTTGAAGATTAGAAAGATTAGAAAATATGCCATTTATAGTGAGGCTTGGTATCATTATGCTATCGGATCAATTGTTACCTTAGTTGCAATATTGATCGCATTTGTTGTTGCATTTAAATTCTTTAGCTAGAGAGTTATTTGTTTGTTGCATTTAAGTGTTGTATGATCTTTATGTATGAACTTTATGTATTGTGTTAATTTGGTGTTTTCGGTGTTGTGTATTGAAGATGAGCCGGTAATGGATGTACGATGACCGATGCTCTCCTGAGTTCATTAATGGCGTGCGTACTTTTCTGCTTGCGGCTGAGGCAAACAAGCGGGCGGATGGTTTTATGCCTTGTCCATGTGCTGGCTGTAAGAATGGTCACAATTACTCTATGTCAAGAACCATTCACGTCCACCTGTTTGAGTCCGGTTTCATGCCCCACTATAATGTTTGGACCAAGCATGGAGAAAGAGGGGTTGATGGAAGACAGTGAAGAAGAAGAGGACAACGACAGCTATCCTGGCCATGGGTTCCCTGAATACGATGATACAACAATGAGGGAAGAAGCTGAGCCGGTAATGCGGGAAGAAGCTGAGCCGGCAATGCGGGAAGAAGCTGAAGAAGAGGCATCGGATGAGCCCGTTGATGATCTAGGTCGGGCCATTGCCGATGCAAAGAGAAACTGCGCAAGTGATTTGGAGAAGAAGAAGTTGCAGCGCATGTTAGAGGATCACAAAACATTGTTGTACCCGAATTGCGTAGGTGACAAGAAAAAGCTAGGCACCACACTGGAATTGCTACAATGGAAGGCAGAGAATGGTGTATCTGACAAGGGATTTGGAAAGTTGCTGGTAATGATAAAGAATATGCTTCCAAAGGACAACGAATTGCCCAAGAGTACATACGAAGCAAAGAAGGCTGTCTGCCCTCTAGGGTTAGAGGTGCAGAAGATACATGCATGCCCTAATGATTGCATCCTCTACCGCGGTGAGTACGAGGATTTGAACGCTTGCCCGGTATGCGGTGCATTGCGCTATAAGATCAGCCGCGATGACCCTGGTGATGTCGAGGGCGAGCACCCCAGGAAGAAGATTCCTGCCAAGGTGATGTGGTATGCTCCTATAATACCACAGTTGAAATGTTTGTTCCAAAACAAAGAGCATGTCAAGGCGATGCGATGGCACAGAGAAGACCGTAAGAAAGACAGAAAGTTGAGAGTACCCGCTGACGGGTCGCAGTGGAGAAAAATCGAAAGAAAGTACAGGAAGGAGTTTGGAGATGACTCAAGGAACATATGGTTTGGTCTAAGCGCAGATGGCATTAATCCTTTTGGGGAGCAGAGCAGCAACCATAGCACCTGGCTTGTGACTCTATGTTTGTATAACCTTCCTCCTTGGTTGTGCATGAAGCGGAAGTTCATTATGATGCCAGTGCTCATCCAAGGCCCTAAGCAACCCGGCAACGACATTGATGAGTACCTAAGGCCATTAGTTGAAGAACTCTTACAACTGTGGAATGGAACAGGTGTACATGCGTGGGATGAGCACATGGGGGAAGAATTTGACCTAAAGGCCTTGCTGTTCGTTACCATCAATGATTGGCCTGCTCTCAGTAACCTTTCAGGACAGACAAACAAGGGATAACGCGCATGCACGCACTGTTTGGACGATACCGACAGTATATATTTGGCTAATTGTAAGAAGAATGTGTATCTGGGACATCGTCGATTTCTTCCGAGCAGACATCTCGTAAGAAAGAAAGGTAAGCATTTCAAAGGTGAGGCGGATCACCGGACGAAGCCTCACCACCGTACTGGTGCTGATGTACATGATATGGTCGGATTTGAAGGTGGTCTTTAGAAAGGGTCCTGGTGGACAACCTGTTCCGAATGACGCTAACGGACGCGCACCCATGTGGAAGAAGAAATCTATATTTTGGGACCTCCCCTATTGGAAAGACCTAGAGGTCCGCTCCGTAATCGACGTGATGCATGTGACGAAGAATCTTTGTGTGACCCTGCTTGGCTTCTTGGGCGTGTATGGGAAGACAAAAGATACACCTGAGGCACGGGAGGACCAGCAACGTATGCACGGAAAAGACGGCATACATCAAGGTCATGCAAGCTACGCTCTTACCAAAGAAGAGAAGGAAATCTTCTTTGAATGTCTGCTCAGTATTAAGGTACCATCTAGCTTCTCGTCGAATATAAAGGGAATAATAAACATGGCAGAGAAAAAGTTCCAGAACCTAAAGTCTCATGACTGCCACGTGATTATGACGCAACTGCTTCCGGTTGCATTGAGGGGGCTTCTACCGGAAAACGTTCGATTATCCATTGTGAAGTTATGTGCATTCCTCAATGCAATATCTCAGAAGGTAATCGATCTAGAAATCATACCAAGGTTAGAGAATGATTTGGTGCAATGTCTTGTCAGTTTTGAGTTGGTGTTCCCACCATCCTTCTTCAACATCATGACGCACGTCCTAGTTCACCTATGCGAAGAGAGTAACGTTTTGGGTCCTGTATTTCTACACAATATGTTCCCCTTTGAGAGGTTCATGGGAGTCTTAAAGAAATATGTTCATAACCGTGCTAGGCCAGAAGGAAGCATCTCCAAGGGCCATGAAAATGAGGAGGTCATTGAGTTTTGTATTGACTTTATTCCTGACCTTAAGCCAATTGGTGTTCCTTAATCGCGGCATAAGGGCAGACTGGATGGAAAAGGCACGCTAGGAGGGGAACAAATAATATGTATGGACGGACATTCTCTCACTGAAGCACACTACACAGTGTTGGGGAACGTAGTAATTTCAAAATTTTCCTACGCACGCGCAAGATCATGGTGATGCATAGCAAGGAGAGAGGAGAGTGTGATCTACGTACCCTCGTAGACCGACAGCGGAAGCGTTATGACAACGCGGTTCATGTAGTCGTACGTCTTCACGGCCCGACCGGTCAAGCACCGAAACTACGGCACCTCCGAGTTCTAGCACACGTTCAGCTCGATGACGATCCTCGGACTCCGATCCAGCAAAGTGTCGGGGAAGAGTTCCGTCAGCACGACGGCATGGTGACGATCTTGATG
Organism: Triticum dicoccoides; assembly: GCF_002162155.2. Taxonomy (NCBI): domain Eukaryota; kingdom Viridiplantae; phylum Streptophyta; class Magnoliopsida; order Poales; family Poaceae; genus Triticum; species Triticum dicoccoides. Next base: position 420,351,564 of record NC_041388.1, on the reverse strand, counting down.
TTCTACTGTCGCAAGGCTTCGCCTAAGCACCACTACAATATTATCGAGGACTATGGTGGAAGGGGGCACCACACACGTCTAAGAGAACGATCTCAGAGATCAACTTATCTGTCTAGGGGTGCCCCCTGCCCCCGTATATAAAGGACCCAAGGGGGGGTGCGGCCGGCCCTAGGAGGAGGCGCGCAGGAGGAGTCCTACTCCTACCGGGAGTAGGACTCCCCCCTTTCCCTAGTTGGATTAGGACTTGGGAAGAAGGAAGAGAGGGAAGAAAGGAAAGGGGGGGCGCCGCCCCCCCTCCTTGTCCAATTCGGACTTGGGGGGAGGGGCGCGCGGCAGCCCCTAGGCCTCCTCTCCTCTTCCTCCACTAGGCCCATTAAGGCCCATTAGGTTACCGGGGGTTCCGGTAACCTCCCGGTACTCCAGTAAAATGCCAATTTCACCCGGAACACTTCTGATGTCCAAACATAGGCTTCCAATATATCAATCTTTATGTCTCGACCATTTCGAGACTCCTCGTCATGTCCGTGATCACATCCGGGACTCCGAACTAACTTCGGTACATCAAAATATATAAACTCATAATGAAACTGTCATCGTAACGTTAAGCATGCGGACCCTACGGGTTCGAGAACAATGTAGACATGACCGAGACATGTCTCCGGTCAATAACCAATAGCGGAACCTGGATGCTCATATTGGCTCCCACATATTCTACGAAGATCTTTTATCGGTCAGACCGCATTACAACATACTTTGTTCCCTTTGTCATCGGTATGTTACTTGCCCGAGATCATCGGTATCTCAATACCTAGTTCAATGTCGTTACCGGCAAGTCTATTTACTCGTTTCGTAATACATCATCTCACAACTAACTCATTAGTTGCAATGCTTGCAAGGCTTATGTGATGTGCATTACCGAGAGGGCCCAGAGATACCTCTCCAACAATCAGAGTGACAAATCCTAATCTCGAAATACGCCAAACCAACATGTACCTTTGGAGACACCTGTCGAGCTCCTTTATAATCACCCAGTTACGTTGTGACGTTTGGTAGCACACAAAGTGTTCCTCCGGCAAACGGGAGTTGCAAAATCTCATAGTCATAGGAACATGTATAAGTCATGAAGAAAGCAATAGCAACACACTAAACGATCGGGTGCTAAGATAATGGAATGGGTCATGTCAATCACATCATTCTCCTAATAATGTGATCCCGTTAATCAAATGACAACACATGTCTATGGTTAGGAAACATAACCATCTTTGATTAACGAGCTATTCAAGTAGAGGCATACTAGTGACGTTTAGTTTGTCTATGTATTCACACAAGTATTATGTTTCCGGATAATACAATTCTAGCATGAACAATAAACATTTATCATGATATAAGGAAATAAAATAATAACTTTATTATTGCCTCTAGGGCATATTTCCTTCAGTCTCCCACTTGCACTAGAGTCAATAATCTAGATTACACAGTAATGATGCTAACACCCATGGAGTATTGGTGCTGATCATGTTTTGCTCGTGGAAGAGGCTTAGTCAATGGGTCTGCTACATTCAGATCCGTATGTATCTTACAAATCTCTATGTCTCCCACCTGGACTAGATCCCGGATGGAATTGAAGCGTCTCTTGATGTGCTTGGTTCTCTTGTCAAATTTGGATTCCTTTGCCAAGGCAATTGCACCAGTATTGTCACAAAAGATTTTCATTGGACCCGATGCACTAGGTATGACACCTAGATCGGATATGAACTCCTTCATCCAGACTCCTTCGTTTGCTGCTTCCGAAGCAGCTATGTATTCCGCTTCACATGTAGATCCCGCCACAACGCTTTGTTTAGAACTGCACCAACTGACAGCTCCACCGTTTAATGTAAACACGTATTCAGTTTGCGACTTAGAATCGTCTGAATCAGTGTCAAAGCTTGCATCAACGTAACCATTTACGATGAGCTCTTTGTCACCTCCATATATGAGAAACATATCCTTAGTCCTTTTTAGGTATTTCAAGATGTTCTTGACTGCTGTCCAGTAATCCACTCCTGGATTACTTTGGTACCTCCCTGCTAGACTTATAGCAAGACACACATCAGGTCTGGTACACAACATTGCATACATGATAGAGCCTATGGCTGAAGCATAGGGAACATCTTTCATTTTCTCTCTATCTTCTGCATTGGTCGGGCATTGAGTCTTACTCAATTTCACACCTTGTAACACAGGCAAGAATCCTTTCTTTGCTTGATCCATTTTGAACTTCTTCAAAACTTTGTCAGGGTATGTGCTTTGTGAAAGTCCAATTAAGCGTCTTGATCTATCTCTATAGATCTTAATGCCCAATATGTAAGCAGCTTCACCGAGGTCTTTCATTGAAAAACTCTTATTCAAGTATCCCTTTATGCTATCCAGAAATTCTATATCATTTCCGATTAGTAATATGTCATCTACATATAATATCAGAAATGCTACAGAGCTCCCACTCACTTTCTTGTAAATACAGGCTTCTCCAAAAGTCTGTACAAAACCAAATGCTTTGATCACACTATCAAAGTGTTTATTCCAACTCCGAGAGGCTTGCACCAGTCCATAAATGGATCGCTGGAGCTTGCACACTTTGTTAGCTCCCTTTGGATCAACAAAACCTTCCGGCTGCATCATATACAACTCTTCTTCCAGAAATCCATTCAGGAATGCAGTTTTGACATCCATCTTCCAAATTTCATAATCATATAATGCGGCAATTGCTAACATGATTCGGACAGACTTAAGCATCGCTACGGGTGAGAAGGTCTCATCGTAGTCAATCCCTTGAACTTGTTGAAAACTTTTTGCGACAAGTCGAGCTTTGTAGACAGTAACATTACCATCAGCGTCAGTCTTCTTCTTGAAGATCCATTTATTCTCAATTGCTTGCTGATCTTTTGGCAAGTCAACCAAAGTCCACACTTTGTTCTCATACATGGATCTCATCTCAGATTTCATGACTTCAAGCCATTTTGCGGAATCTGGGCTCACCATCGCTTCTCCATAGTTCGTAGGTTCATCATGATCTAGTCGCATGACTTCCAGAACAGGATTACCGTACCACTCTGGTGCGGATCTTACTCTGGTTGATCTACAAGGTTCAGTAGTATCTTGTTCTGAAGTTTCATGATCATCATCATTAGCTTCCTCACTAATTGGTGTAGGTGTCACAGAAACTGGTTTCTGTGATGTACTACTTTCCAATAAGGGAGCAGGTACAGTTACCTCATCAAGTTCTACTTTCCACCCACTCACTTCTTTCGAGAGAAACTCCTTCTCTAGAAAGTTTCCGAATTTAGCAACAAAAGTCTTGCCTTCGGATCTGTGATAGAAGGTGTATCCAATAGTTTCCTTTGGATATCCTATGAAGACACATTTCTCCGATTTGGGTTCGAGCTTATCAGGTTGAAGCTTTTTCACATAAGCATCGCAGCCCCAAACTTTCAGAAATGACAACTTCGGTTTCTTGCCAAACCACAGTTCATAAGGCGTCGTCTCAACGGATTTTGATGGTGCCCTATTTAACGTGAATGCGGCCGTCTCTAAAGCATAACCCCAAAACGACAGCGGTAAATTAGTAAGAGACATCATAGATCGCACCATATCAAGTAAAGTACGATTACGACGTTCGGACACACCATTATGCTGTGGTGTTCCGGGTGGCGTGAGTTGCGAAACTATTCCGCATTGTTTCAAATGTACACCAAACTCGTAACTCAAATATTCTCCTCCACGATCAGATCATAGGGATTTTATTTTCTTGTTACGATGATTTTCAACTTCACTCTGAAATTCTTTGAACTTTTCAAAAGTTTCAGACTTATGTTTCATTAAGTAGATATACCCATATCTGCTTAAGTCGTCTGTGAAGGTGAGAAAATAACGATAACCGCCACGAGCCTCAACATTCATCGGACCACATACATCTGTATGTATGATTTCCAACCAATCTGTTGCTCTCTCCATAGTACCGGAGAACGGTGTTTTTGTCATCTTACCCATAAGGCACGGTTCGCAAGTACCAAGTGATTCATAATCAAGTGGTTCCAAAAGTTCATCAGTATGGAGTTTCTTCATGCGCTTTACACCGATATGACCTAAACAGCAGTGCCACAAATAAGTTGCACTATCATTATCAACTCTGCATCTTTTGGTTTCAACATTATGAATGTGTGTGTCACTGCTATCGAGATTTAATAAGAATAGACCATTATTCATGGGTGCATGACCATAAAAGATTTTACTCATATAAATAGAACAACCATTATTCTCTGATTTAAATGAATAACCGTCTCGCACCAAACAAGATCCAGATATAATGTTGATGCTCAACGCTGGCACCAAATAACAATTGTTTAGGTCTAATATTAATCCCGAAGGTAGATGTAGAGGTAGCGTGCCGACCGCGATCACATCAACTTTGGAACCATTTCCCACGCGCATCGTCACCTCATCCTTAGCCAATCTTCGCTTAATCCGTAGTCCCTGTTTCGAGTTGCAAATGTTAGCAATAGAACCAGTATCAAATACCCAGGTGCTACTGCGAGCATTAGTAAGCTACACATCAATAACATGTATATCGCATATACCTTTGTTCACCTTGCCATCCTTCTTATCCGCCAAATACTTGGGGCAGTTCCGCTTCCAGTGACCAGTCTGCTTGCAGTAGAAGCACTCAGTTTCAGGCTTAGGTCCCGATTTGGGTTTCTTCCCTTGAGCAGCAACTTGCTTGCTGTTCTTTTTGAAGTTCCCCTTCTTCTTCCCTTTGCCCTTTTTCTTGAAACTAGTGGTCTTGTTGACCATCAACACTTGATGATCCATCTTGATTTCTACCTCCGCAGCTTTCAGCATTGCGAAGAGCTCGGGAATAGTCTTATTCATCCCTTGCATATTATAGTTCATCACGAAGCTCTTGTAGCTAGGTGGCAGTGATTGGAGAATTCTGTCAATGACGCAATCATCTGGAAGATTAACTCCCAATTGAATCAAGTGATTATTATACCCAGACATTTTGAGTATATGCTCACTGACAGAACTGTTCTCCTCCATCTTGCAGCTATAGAACTTATTGGAGACTTCATATCTCTCAATTCGGGCATTTGCTTGAAATATTAACTTCAACTCCTGGAACATCTCATATGCTCCATGACGTTCAAAACGTCGTTGAAGTCCCGATTCTAAGCCGTAAAGCATGGCACACTAAACTATCGAGTAGTCATCAGCTTTGCTCTACCAGAAGTTCATAACATCTGGTGTTGCTCCAGCAGCAGGCCTGGCACCTAGCGGTGCTTCCAGGACGTAATTCTTCTGTGCAGCAATGAGGATAATCCTCAAGTTACGGACCCAGTCTGTGTAATTGCTACCATCATCTTTCAACTTTGCATTCTCAAGGAACGCATTAAAATTCAACGGAACAACAGCACGGGCCATCTATCTACAATCAAACATAAACAAGCAAGATACTATCAGGTACTAAGTTCATGATAAATTTAAGTTCAATTAATCATATTACTAAAGAACTCCCACTTAGATAAACATCCCTCTAATCCTCTAAGTGATCACGTGATCCAAATCAACTAAACCATGTCCGATCATCACGTGAGATGGAGTAGTTTCATTGGTGAACATCACTATGTTGATCATATCTACTATATGATTCACGCTCGACCTTTCGGTCTCCGCGTTCCAAGGCCATATCTGTATATGCTTGGCTCGTCAAGTATAACCTGAGTATTCCGCGTGTGCAACTGTTTTGCACCCGTTGTATTTGAACGTAGAGCCTATCACACCCGATCATCACGTGGTGTCCCAGCACGAAGAACTTTCGCAACGGTGCATACTCAAGGAGAACACTTCTTGATAATTAGTGAGAGATCATCTTAAAATGCTACCGTCAATCAAAGCAAGATAAGATGTATAAAAGATAAATATCACATGCAATCCATATAAGTGATATGATATGGCCATCATCATCGTGTGCTTGTGATCTCCATCTTTGAAGCATCGTCATGATCACCATCATCACCGGCGTGACACCTTGATCATCATCGTAGCATCTTTGTCGTCTTGCCAATCTTATGCTTCCACGACTATCACTACCGCTTAGTGATAAAGTAAAGCATTACAGCGCAATTGCATTGCATACAATAAAGCAACAACCATATGGCTCCTGCCAGTTGCCGATAACTCAGTTACAAAACATGATCATCTCATACAATAAAATTTAGTATCATTTCTTGACCATATCACATCACAACATGCCCTGCAAAAACAAGTTAGTCGTCCTCTACTTTGTTGTTGCAAGTTTTACGTGGCTGCTACGGGCTTAGCAAGAACCGTTCTTACCTACGCATCAAAACCAAAACGATAGTTTGTCAAGTTGGTGCTGTTTTAACCTTCGCAAGTACCGGGCGTAGCCACACTTGGTTCAACTAAAGTTTGAGAAACTGACACCCGCTAGCCACCTTTGTGCAAAGCACGTCGGGAGCCGGTCTCGCGTAAGCGTACGCGTAATGTCGGTCCGGGCCGCTTCGTCAAACAATACCGCCGAACCAAAGTATGACATGCTGGTAAGCAGTATGACTTATATCACCCACAACTCACTTGTGTTCTACTCGTGCATATAACATCAACGCATAAAACCTAGGCTCGGATGCCACTGTTGGGGACGTAGTAATTTCAAAATTTTCCTATGCACACGCAAGATCATGGTGATGCATAGCAATGAGAGAGGAGAGTGTGATCTACGTACCCTCGTAAACCGACAGCGGAAGCGTTATGACAACGCGGTTGATGTAGTTGTACGTCTTCACGGCCCGACCAATCAAGCACCAAAACTACGGCACCTCCGAGTTCTAGCACACGGTCAGCTCAATGACGATCCCCGGACTCCGATCCAGCAAAGTGTCGGGGAAGAGTTCCGTCAGCACGACGGCATGGTGACGATCTTGATGTTCTACTGTCGCAGGGCTTCGCCTAAGCACCACTACAATATTATCGAGGACTATGGTGGAAGGGGGCACCGCACACGGCTAAGAGAACGATCTTAGAGATCAACTTATTTGTCTAGGGGTGCCCCCTGCCCCATATATAAAGGAGCCAAGGGGGGTGCGGCTGGCCCTAGGAGGAGGCGCGCAGGGGGAGTCCTACTCCTACCGGGAGTAGGACTCCCCCCCTTTCCCTAGTTGGATTAGGACTTGGGAAGAAGGAAGAGAGGGAAGAAAGGAAAAGGGGGGCGCCGCCCCCCTCCTTGTCCAATTCGGACTTGGGGGGGAGGGGCACGCGGCAGCCCCTAGGCCTCCTCTCCTCTTCCTCCACTAGGCCCATTAAGGCCCATTAGGTTACCGGGGGTTCCGGTAACCTCCCGGTACTCCAGTAAAATGCCGATTTCACCCGGAACACTTCCGATGTCCAAACATAGGCTTCCAATATATCAATCTTTATGTCTCGACCATTTCGAGACTCCTCGTCATGTCTGTGATCACATCCGGGACTCCGAACTATCTTTGTTACATCAAAATATATAAACTCATAATGAAACTGTCATCGTAACATTAAGGGTGCGGACCCTACGGGTTCGAGAACAATGTAGACATGACCGAGACATGTCTCCGGTCAATAACCAATAGCGGAACCTGGATGCTCATATTGGCTCCCACATATTCTACGAAGATCTTTTATTGGTCAGACCGCATAACAACATAGTTTGTTCCCTTTGTCATCGGTATGTTACTTGCCCGAGATTCGATCGTCGGTATCTCAATACCTAGTTCAATCTCGTTACCAGCAAGTCTCTTTACTCGTTTCGTAATACATCATTTCACAACTAACTCATTAGTTGCAATGCTTGCAAGGCTTATGTGATGTGCATTACCGAGTGGACCCAGAGATACCTCTCCGACAATCGGAGTGACAAATCCTAATCTCGAAATACGCCAACCCAACATGTACCTTTGGAGAGACCTGTAGAGCTCCTTTATAATCACCCAGTTACGTTGTGACGTTTGGTAGCCCACAAAGTGTTCCTCCGGCAAATGGGAGTTGCATAATCTCATAGTCATAGGAACATGTATAAGTCATGAAGAAAGCAATAGCAACATACTAAATGATCGGGTGCTAAGCTAATGGAATGGGTCATGTCAATCACATCATTCTCCTAATAATGTGATCCCGTTAATCAAATGACAACACATGTCTATGGTTAGGAAACATAACCATCTTTCATTAACGACCTAGTCAAGTAGAGGCATACTAGTGACGTTTAGTTTGTCTATGTATTCACACAAGTATTATGTTTCCGGATAATACAATTCTAGCATGAACAATAAACATTTATCATGATATAAGGAAATAAAATAATAACTTTATTATTGCCTCTAGGGCATATTTCCTTCACACAGTTCTACAGAATTCCACCTTGGTGGCTCCGTATATGGATGAACACAAGAATTTGCTACGCTCCAAACACCCGGAGCGGTCTGATCACTAGATTACACGTGAACAAACCAGGAGTTTCGCTAGCTGGTTGCAGACACGTACCATGCATGACGCCTATATTGAAGATGACATGTACTTGTTGTCCCAGTTACCATCTTCGAATATAATGACTTTCAAAGGGTACAAGATAAATGGTAATACATTTTACACAATCGCCCAAGATAAGAAGAGCACCAACCAAAACAGTGGTGTCGATTTGATGCAGAAACCAAGACGGGAAAGGAAACATATTATGGTTATATACAGGACATATGGGAACTTGACTATCGACGTGGTTTGAAGGTCCCTTTGTTTCGGTGCAAATGGGTCAATATGACACGAGGCGGGGTAACTGAAGACCCGCAGTACGGAATGACAACAGTGGATCTCAACAATCTTGCGTATGCAGATGAACCATTCGTCCTAGCCAATGATGTGGCACAGGTTTTCTATGTGAAGGACATGTCTACCAAGCCGAGAAAAAGAAAAAGATAAGGAAGCGAATGCATCGTACGATGAGCCAAAGCGGCACATAGTTCTTTCTGGGAAGAGAAACATCATGGGAGTGGATGGCAAGACAGACATGTCAGGAGATTATGAAAAGTTTGATGAAATTGCTCCATTCACGGTGAATATTGACCTGAGCATCCAGTTAAATGATGAAGATTTTCCATGGCTACGGCGCAAAGGGACACACGCGAAGAAAAAGTTTCACACCCAAAGATCTGGGATGTGATCGGCTTCACTATCATCACTTTCTTCTATGTTTCACACCAGGAGGGAATCTCTGTAATAGTTAGGGTGGCTAGTTATGTGTTTTGGCATTTGAAACACGAAGAAATTTTATGTGCAAGCAAATTCTTTCATGCATTTACTGATTTTTTCAGCTAAATGACCCTGAAATTGAAAAGCATTTCAAATAAACTCAGAAAAGGTTGAAAGTTGGCATGGTATCATAATTTCACCCACATAGTATGTGCAAAAAAGTAGAGAGGGTTACCACAAAAACTGGATGCACTTCGTGTACAAAATGGACAATCTCTTTCGAAGTATCAGGGTTTCGGACGAAAACTCATCCATTACAAAGGCATTTCATTTTTAAATAACCTAAGCATTACCAAATTGAATATAATGATAAAACACACTAATATTAAACATAAGAAAAAAGAATCACTGCAAAATCTATTTTCAAAGTTAAGTTATTCACAAACTAGTGATTCACACAAATTTCAAATAATTCAAAATTTAAACTATTCAAATTTGTAAACTACCGCTACTAACAGAAAGTTTGTAATTTCTTGTACCTAAAGCAAAAATATTCACAAAGAAACTCTAAATACAGCAAAAAAACAACTCAAAAATAAATAAAACAAAAATAAATAAAGCAAAAAAAAAAAGAAAAAAAGCCCACCTACTGCGCCACAGCGGCCTGCATACGACTAGAAACCCAACCTGTTGTTGGGCCAGGATGCGGGCCCGCGAAGGCCCAGTAGGCCCACAGGGCAGCACAGAACATTTAGGCCTAGTAGGCCTGCTTTGGAGAGGAGCTCGAGGGAGCTACCGCACTGGGGCTTATAAACCAGTGCGGACGCCCCTCGGCTAGCGAGGTGGGACTAAACATTTCGCACCGCACCTGCGCCAGCGCACCCCCTTTAGTACCGGGTGGTGGCTCAAACCGGTACTAAAGGGGGGTCTTTAGTACCGGTTGGAGCCACCACCCGGTACTAAAGGGATACCATTCCAGCCGCTTGGCCTGGCCAAAACAGACCTTTAGTACCGGTTGGTGGCTCCAACCGGTACTAAAGGTTGTTCTATATAAGAAAACACTTCAAAAAAATTATCAGTTTCTCATCTCTCCCTCTGCTTCTTTCTCCTCTGCCCCCTCGCCGCCGCCCCTCGTCGCCGCCCCCGTCGCCGTCCCCGTCCCCGCCCTCCCCGTCGTCGCGCCGCGCCCCGTCGCTGCGCCCCACCCCGTCCTCCCGTCGTCCCCGCCCGGCCCGTCCCTGTCCCCATCGTCGCCACCCCGTCCCCATCGTCGCCGCCCCGTCCTTGTCGCCGTCTCCATCTCCGTCCTCGTCCCCGTCACCGCCCCCCGTCGTCGCGCCTCGCCGGTGAGCTCCTGCCCCGGCCGCCATGTACCACACACACACACACACACAATCTTTCTGTTTTTTAGATATAGAATTATTAGAAATGTTAGTTATATAGAAATGTTTTTTAGTTATAGAAATATTAGAAATGTTAGTTATATAGAAATGTTAGTTATATAGAAATATTAGAAATGTTAGTTATATAGAAATGTTAGTTATATACAAATGTTTTTTAGTTATAGAAATATTAGAAATGTTAGTTTTAGTTATAAAATTTAGAATTTGCATATATGAAATCACAATCCATCATTTAAAAAATGTTACTTTACTTTTGCGGCATATAGTATTTGTTGTCGACGATGCCCGGCCCGCATCCTCGCCGTCGACCCGCTCGCGACGACGTCCTACTTCAGAGGACCCATGTCCGGGACTGGGCTCCACCGGGCTGGCACTGGGAGGTTCTACCTTCAGGGGCGCGACGCTTGGTGAGGAACCCGGCCCCGGGTCCCATCGTCGACCCTCATCTCCTTTGGTGGCGTTCGCGTGGGCCACTTTTGGTGCGGAGGGAGCCGGCCCCGCCGGAGGTGGTACGTCGCCGTGTCAGGGAGGAGGACGAGCACGTCCATCGCTACATGGCTGCTATGGACGTCAGGTTCTCCAATACCTGGCAGGTTCTTTGGGGAGATCACCTGAGCTATGATCCAGTGATGGTTCCTTCACTTTGGTTGTCCACGACCTAGATTACTCTCTAGTATTCGATCTTTATTAGCTAGCTAGCTAGCTAGTGATGTATTCGATATATAATATTCGAGATGATTTATTCAAGATTATATATATTATTCGAGACGATGTATTCGATATTATATCTATTATTCGAGACGATGTATTCGAGATTATATCTATTATTCGAGACGACGTATTCGAGATTATATTTGATGATGCTTATTATGTACTATGATTGATTCAGTTTTTCCTTATTAATTGATTGCATCCATGCATTGTAAATTGAATATATTTCTTTTGGATTAGTTAAATAAAACCTATGGCGGACAATACCGGCAGAGAGGGAGAAGAGGCCCTGTTCAATATCATACGCAATCCTCGCGGGCCAGATGATGATCAGAATGAAGAAGATTATGACGGCTCCGAATATCTAAACAACACCGGGGAGGGTGATATGATATTCGATCGCGACGACCGAATTGATGAAGTCATGAACTATGAACATGACGAAGAAAATGTTGATCTTGAAACAACAAAGACCGGCAAGGTATATATATTTATATAAGCAGGCATCTGGTGATCATCTCATGTTTTAAATGACTTGAAGATATATTAACGAGTCGATCTTTCTTCTTTCAGCCATCCGGATCGAGCAAATCTTCAGGCAACAGGAAACGAGGCCCGAACAAAAAGTTGAAGGAGGGCGTAAAGTACAATATCGAGGCCATCAAACCTAATGGCGAACCATTAGCGCCCAAGAAGATTGCGGACAAGTTCATTCATCAGTGTGAAGTTCTTGTGAAGGACCAACCCCCGATCTCCCTTCAAGAATGGAGAGAGCTAGCAAAGCCACATCCAGGAGTTACTTTTGTCGACGACAGACAAAAACTTCTGCTTTGTGAAACACTATGGAACATTTCACCCTACCAGATCATTTCACAGATGCAGATGTGGAGAAAGTCAAGGACGATGCTCTTAGGAAGATGGCGGTTGCATTCAACAACCACAAGAATCGTGAATAGGCCAAGTACGTCAAGGGAGGAAGGAAGACTCCAGTATTCGAGGGAACACTAGAAAAGCAAAGTGCTCATTGGGACGATTTCGTGAAATTCAAGGATTCGGAATTATCTAAGGAACGATCGAGAATAAACAAGGCCAATGCCGCAAAAAAGGATAAGTTCCATAAGCTGGGGCCAGGTGGCTATGCGGTGGGAATGCCTAAGTGGGTTAAGTCTGAGAAAGAGATGGAGAATGCAGGTGTCACTCCAGAAACATTGAGCTGGCCCCCAGGTGCAGGACTTGGTTCTATGCGCATGGGGGGGAGTTGGACCCGAAGACAGGAAAAGTTTCGAAGAAGGCATGTCTGGACGGAGCCGAAGATAAGCTACTTGTTGCAATAGAAGAGGCTCGATCGGGGGTGTTCCAGCCCAACAGAGAGAACGACGAGCTTACGCGTACCCTGGGAAATCCTGAACACCCGGGAAGAACACGAGGCATGGGCGCTATTCCATGGTATGAGGGGGTTTTCGGACTGGAACGCCGACTACAGAACCCGTGCGAGAAAGAAGATTACGGAGGAGAAGAAGAGGAAGCTGGACTATGAACGCCTTCAAGGCCTAGAATCAGCGCATGCGGACTTGGCAGTCAAATTCCAGCGGCAGCAGGAGCAGATTGACTCACTTAGCCAGCAAAGGGGATCTCAGCAGCTGCAGCAGCTAGCGGATGATCCAGCATTGGATAGCACTGTCCCATCCATGCCGAGAAGCAGCATGGGTTCCGCCCCGGGAGACGCATTGCTGGATAGCTACCCAGTGGATAACATCATGGAGAACACTAACTGCGAGCTACACTTCAAAATGAAGAACATATCCATGAAGGTGGCGGACACCCTTGCTTTTACAAATCCCCCCGAGGCAACCTTCCATTGCAACCCGATTCCAGCGGGCTATGCTCGTGTCTTGGTTGATGAGGTGGTGGACCAATATTCGGGGCTAGAGCTTGACATTTCTGGAGGTGATGATGAGCACACACTAGGAGAGGCCAACCATCGTATCATCCTATGGAGAAAGGATTGCATCATCTTTCAAAGGCCACCGACACCGCGTCATCCGACTCCTCGTCGAAGTCCGCCATCGAGTCAGCAGACCCGCTCCTCCAAGTCCACCAACGCGTCAGGCCACTCCTCCTCCAAGTCCGGCACAGCTTCAGGCCACTCCTCCTCCTCCAAGTCTGGCAAAGCGTCAGGCCACTCCTCCTCCAAGTCCGGCACAGCTTCAGGCCACTCCTCCTCCTCCAACTCAGCCACGTCAGCCATCTTCGTCGCCTCATCAATCACGGAAGAGAGCCACCTCAGCTATGGTGCGTAGCGGTACAAGTCGAGGTAGTACTGGAGGTACAGGCGGAGGCAAGCGATTTCAATATGGTCCAAGCCTCGCGCCTCTTCCGCAGAGGCCTTACGACAAGTCCGAGGAGGAAAACGTAGCCATATCGAAGGCCGAGGTGGAAGCCCGTTTTGCACCAAAACCGCCACCACCGCCAAGGGAGAAAGTGCCTGAGGAAAAGATTGACCACTTCATTCGTATGGCTACAGCACCAGCTCCCAAGCCTGTTGACACAGACTATGAGCGTCACATCAAGAAGTTAAATCAAGCACGTCTACATAAAGAGGCGAGCTCGAGCAAATCAGCTGGCAAAAGGAGCGGTAAAACCGTTCCCCAGCTAGGAGAACAGGCGGCGCAATCAATCCCCCCGCTTGTTGTGCCAACAACACATGAGAGTAGGTGCGCCCAATATTGTTGTGGGCAAACCGTTAACGTTCCCGGGCTGGGCGATGTGGTAATAACCGAGGAGCATATTGAGCAGGCTGAAACGCTCATGATCACTGTTGGACAACTCCTCGATATCGAGCCCATGTCTCCGACTAGAGAGGAGGAAATAAAATGGAAATATGTCCGGGGCCAACCTTTGGTCGAGCCAGACGAGGTCAAGAAGCTCCCAACGAGAATGTATGAATTGCATCAATGGTACATGGACATTACCAAGAATTCCAATCGAGAGTCCCTCATGGTGAATGTCAAGAAGGATCATTACTACCATGAGAAAGTTGTGTCCATTGAGTATTCAGAACTATTTCAGCTATACAATCAAGACGCACTCAACAAATCTATCGTCAGTTGCTATTGTCTGTAAGTGATTTCTTTCTGTAATTTAAGTCTCAAGCTAGCTGTAGTGATCATTTTGATCAATCATTACCTGTAATTATCCTCACTATATTCTTTTATGTGGTATTATGCAGGATGAAGATTTATGAAATGAAAAAAGGTGGATGCTATGGCATTGGGTTCGTTGACCCAAATACCATTAATGAATACACATGGAAATTAGATCCATATTACGAGAAAGTGTAGAGGAAAGCATGCTAGAGTTCTTCAAGCGCCTCAAATACAATGATGATATACTACTTCCTTACAACTTCGAGTGAGTCATACTGTCTTGTACTACAAATTCTGTTTTTTCCTACTAGCTAGCTACATGTTTTTGCTTACATATGCCCGCTTAATTAAGACATGCAAATGTGTGTGCATGCAGATTTTACTGGATCTTGTTAATCATTAAAGTTGATGAAGGAACAGTTGAAGTACTAGACTCACTACTTAAGAAACCAACTGACTACACCATCGTGAAGGGGATAGTCAACAGGTAATTTCAATCATTATTAACTATATCTCGGCCTATTTAATTAGTTCGTCATTTCCTGATAACAACTATTTAATAACCCATTTATTCATTTTCTTTGTTGGCGGGCAGGGCTTGGTCAAAGTTCATCAGCGTCACTCCAGGCCAATGGAAACCAAATCTGAAATGGTATCGACCCCAGGTAAGTAATTAAGTAGTACTAGCTAGCTGCCATCTCTTTAATTACCATGCTTGATTAATTATTATCTGATCAAATTCCATTCTCGTAAAGGCCCTGAAGCAGGCGCGGGGAATAATCTGTGTGCATACTACATTTGCGAGAACATTTGCATGATGGCGTCCAAAAGGAGCAGATCTCAAAGACAGGAGTGGGTACGTTTGTCAGAACACTATTCACAATTTTTACACCATTATCGATATCTAGTCACACAACTAAGACACATGCATATTGATCTCCTTTTTAACAGTTCAAAGAGGTGCAGGAGAAGCTCCTACCAGAGGACCGCATAGAAGCAATTCAAGAGGAAATAGCGGGATTTTTGCTCGACCAGGTCATAGATCCCAAAGGAGAATACTATTACCCGCTACCGCCCACATTAACCACTTCCAATTGTTATCGTGCTCCGAAGGCACCAATTAGGCTAATGCCACTGGCTTCGAAGGCACCAATTAGGAGAAATTGTATATAGCTAGCTAATTGTGTATATATATACATGTGTATATATGTGTGAATTAATTAATGGTGGTTGTGAGACATTCGATGATATATATATATATATATATATATATATATATATATATATATATATATATATGATCGGTTGTACTAGAAATTCTATTTATATATATGCATAACGTGTACAATATGTAGTATCGTAAAATACCAGAAAACGAAAAAGAATTAAATGGAAAACACAAAATTAAATGAAAAAGAAATCATAAACCCAAAACCCCCCAACCTTTTAATACCGGTTGAAGTCACCAACCGGTACTAAAGGGCTCCCTGCCCCCGGAGCTGGCTCGTGCCACGTGGTTGCCCTTTAGCACTGGTTCGTGCTGAACCGGTACTAAAGGGGGGGCCTTTAGTGCCCACACTTTAGTGCCGGTTACCGAACAGGCACTAAAGGGCCTTACGAACCGGTGCTATTGCCCGGTAATGTACTAGTGAAGAACCGTTCTTACCTACGCATCAAAACCACAACGATAGTTCGTCAAGTTAGTGCTATTTTAACCTTCTCAAGGACCGGGCGTAGCCACACTCGGTTCAACTAAAGTTGGAGAAACTGACACCCGCCAGCCACCTATGTGCAAAGCACGTTAGTACAACCAGTCTCGCGTAAGCGTACGCGTAATGTCGGTCCGGGCCGCTTCATCCAACAATACTGCCGAACCAAAGTATAACATGCTGGTAAGCAGTATGACTTGTATCGCCCACGACTCACTTGTGTTCTACTCATGCATATAACATCTACGCATAAAACCAGGCTCGGATGCCACTGTTGGGGAAGGTAGTAATTTCAAAAAAAAATCCTACGCACACGCAAGGATCATGGTGATGCATAGCAATGAGAGGGGAGAGTGTTGTCTACGTACCCTCATAGACCGTAAGCGGAAGCGTTTATCAACGCGGTTGATGTAGTGGCACACCTTCATGATCCGTCCCGATCAAGTACCGAATGTACGGCACCTCCGTGTTCAGCACACGTTCAGCTTGACGGCGTCCTCTCCTTCTCGATCCAGCAAGAGGGGCGAAGTAGTAGATGAGTTCCGGCAGCACGACGGCGTGGTGACGGTGTTGGTGAAGAACAATCTTCGCAGGGCTTCGGCTAAGCACTACGAAAACTATGACGGAGGATAAACTAGAGGGGACGGGGTTGCCGGCACACGGCTTGGTGTTTCTTGATGTGTCTTGGGTGCTAGCCCTACCCCTTTATTTATATGTTGAGCCTTGGGGTCCAAACTTGGAGTAAAAGCCTCCACAAAGTCGGTTTCACCCAAAAGGCAAGAGTCCTTCTCGGACTCCAGGGCCAGACGCCAGGGTTCCCGGCGTCTGGACCCATACGCCAGGGACCCTAGCGTCTGGCCCCTGGACTCCGCAAAACTTCCTTTTGCGCTTTCCAAAAACCTTATGGGCTTTCCCCTTTGGCCCAAATAAAGTGTTCTCGTACCCAAACATTTCGGGAAACATCCGGAACCCCTTCTGGTGAATTCCGGAACCTTCCGGAGACCAAACACTATTATCCCATATATCAAACTTTATCTCCGGACCATTCCGGAGTTCCTCGTCATGTCCGTGATCTTATCCGGAACTCCGAACAACATTCGGTTACCAACATACATAACTCATAAATACTATATCGTCAAAGAATTTTAAGCGTGCGGACCCTACGGGTTCGAGAACTATGTAGACATGACCGAGACACTTCTCTGGTCAATAACCAATAGCGGAACCTGGATGCCCATATTGGCTCCTACATATTCTACGAAGATCTTTATCGGTCAAACCGCATAACAACATACATTGTTCCCTTTATCATCGGTATGTTACTTGCCCGAGGTTCGATCGTCGGTATCTCAATACCTAGTTCAATATCGTTACCGGCAAGTCTCTTTACTCGTTCCGTAATACATCATCCCGCAACTAACTCATTAGTTACAATGCTTGCAAGGCTTATAGTGATGTGCATTACCAAGTGGGCCCAGAGATACCTCTCCGTCAATCGGAGTGACAAATCCTAATCTCGAAATACGCCAACTAAAGAAGTACCTTCGGAGACACCTGTAGAGCACCTTTATAATCACCCAATTATGTTGTGACGTTTGGTAGCACACAAAGTGTTCCTCCGGTAAACGGGAGTTGCATAATCTCATAGTCATAGGAACATGTATAAGTCATGAAGAAAGCAATAGCAATAAACTAAATGATCAAGTGCTAAGTTAACGGAATGGGTCAAGTCAATCACATCATTCTCCTAATGATGTGATCCCGTTAATCAAATGGCAACTCATGTCTATGGTTAGGAAATTTAACCATCTTTGATTAACAAGCTAGTCAAGTATAGGCATACTAGTGACACTATGTTTGTCTATGTATTCACATATGTATTATGTTTCCGGTTAATACAATTCTATCATGAATAATAAACATTTATCATGAAATAAGAAAATAAATAATAACTTTATTATTGCCTCTAGGGCATATTTCCTTCACAAATTACACAGTAATTACCAGTAAACTTACTGTGTAAAAAAGGGCATCGGATTACAGTATAAACATGGGTAAAATTACACTGCAAAATGGTGTAGGGTTACACTGTAACTACCATACAAATTACACAGTAATTATCAGTCAAATTACTGAGTAAAAAAGGCATCGAATTATAGTGCAGATATGGATAAATTTACATTGTAAAAGAGGTCTAGGATTACAATGTAACCACCATACAAAATTACACAAAAATTATCAGTCAAATTACTATGTAAATAGAAGGGGCATTCGTATTACAGTGTAGATATGGGTAAATTTACACGGTAAGAAAGGTGTAGGATTACAGTGTAACTACCATACAAAATTACACAATGATATGGGTAAATTACTGTGTAAAAAAAGGTATCGGATTACAGTGTAGATATGGGTAAATTTACACTGTAAAAAAGGTGTAGGATTACAGTGTAACTATCATAAAAAAATTATACAATGATTATAGGATTACAGTGTAACTACCATACAAATTTCACAGTAATTATCACTCAATAATAAGGGGATTCAGATTACAATTCATATAGGGTAAAATTACACTGTAAAAAAGGGTGTAGGGTTACAGTGTAGCTACCATACAAATGACTCAATGATTAACGAAAGAGAAAAAAATACTTACAACATTCCTTCTGCCAGCAGATGAGAATTTTCTCTTCATTTACTTGACTTTCTGATCAAAAAACAAAAAACATAAATCATCAAACCAACATATAAAAAAATATGGATTAAAACCATCAAACTCTTCATCATCACCAGAAAAATGAAAAAATGGCTTGCATTATTCACATAGAAATTGTAAAGTGCTTTATCAAACTCTTCATCATCACCAGAACAACCTTGCAAAAGGAAAAAAAATCAGAAAACAAGAACAAAAATTAATAAAAAATAGAGAAATAGAAAAGAAAATGAAAATGAAAAGAAGATAAGAAGACAAATAATAACTACCAAAGACATAGCATTAGAACCATCATCAGCAAAATCATTAGGCACATAAGGGTCTTTCAAAGAATCAGCACTCTCGACTGAAGAAACTAGGGGAACATCCTTGCGACAGACTTTTCGCAATCTACCCATTGAGATACTACCGGAAAAACAATAGAGAGAAGAAAATGGGCCTCAAAATATAGAAATGCAAATAGCGAGCTGAGGGAGAAAATACATTGTAAGAAAAATGGGTAAAATTACAATGCACAAATGCATAAAGCACAGGGTGACTAGCATACAAATTACACAATAAAATATGGGAGAAATTACAATGTAAAAACGCATCAGATTACAGTGTAACTAGCATATAAATTACACAGTTATTATGGGTCAAAAATACTGTGGAAAAGCACAACAGATTACGGTGCAAAGGCAGCAGGCTTCCGAATTGGATGCGGACGACAAAACAACCTTCAGCAGAAAACGTGATTTAAAAGATATTTTACAAGCCTCACATCACTAGATACAGCGGTGATGATGATATTGAGCAAAATAGGAAGACAAAATCCCAGAGTTGTTAGCAGAACCAAAATTGACAGACAAATTCCCAAAGAACTTCTGAAGTAGTAGTTCACAGAAGCAAGAGCATTTGTTGCCAAACATGTGACCAGTTTACTGAATCTTACTCGCAGATCAAACATCTGCCACCACACATGAGTGGTCAAAAGCACCATAGGTTTCACAAAATCAAGACTGCACAATCTTATCCATCGAATGCTTGGTAAGGTTCAGAAAATAGACAAACAGAAGTCATGGGATCATTCAGATTTTAATAAAACATCAAGACTGGAGGGCCGCACAACAAACAGGGTGATCTACGAGGCCACTCATGCATAAAGCAGAGGGTGACTAGCATACAAATTATACAATAAAATACAGGAGAAATTATAGTGTAAAAACGCATCAGATTACAGTGTAACTAGCATACAAATTACGGTTATTATGGGTAAAAAATACTGTGCAAAAGCGCAACAGATTACAGTGTAAAATATGGGCAAAATTAAACTGTAAAAAGGGGCATCGAACTACAGTGTAAACATTGGTCGAATTACATAGTAAATCATGGGATAGGATTACACTATAATTTCATAGAAATTATCGGTCAAATTACTATGTAATTTACAATATATCTACCACCCAAACTACGCAGTAATTATCGGTGAAAATACTATGTGAAGCACAACAGGGAAGCTGCATGAAGAGATTGTAGGGGAAAATGATAAAAAGACAAGCTATTCCCACGGTAATTAGAGGGGAAAAGGTTACACAGTGATGAGGTTTAGGCTATAAAACAAGAAACACTGAAACACTTAGAAGCAAAAACATGCTACAGTGAGGCTCTATATAGTAGCTGTAGATCAACTCTGAAAAAAGAATTAGTTACACTAATACTGAGCGCGAATCACTGAACTCGATCCTTCAGCGTTCGACATCTACTGGATCCACCCCTCAAAACTAAACCCTACCACACCTACCTCCACATCAACAACAAGAGAAATCTAGCGTTCTACGCCTACCTCCACATCAAACAGCCACAACACTGCCTCCAAAAAAAATGTCCTACATGATCCTAACCGGGAGGGATTTGGCCTCCGTCCACATCAGGAAAAGGAAGACATGGCGGACTATGCATGGCACGCTGTAACCTCCTACAGACAACCATGACGAACTACAAACACCACGACAAACAAACTTCGCGGATCCACAAAATCCCCTAGATCTGAGACTACACGGCCACGAAACCATGGACAAAATGCGAGACAAGGACAACTAACCAGGGCAGCCGGCGGACAAAGAGAAGAGGGAGAAGAAATCAAAATCCTGCGGTGAATGAGCTCGAAATAGCCATGAACAGAAGCAGTCGCCTCTGATGAAGCTATGTACCTAGGGTAGGATCATAGACCTGACTTAGACATCCTCCCCTAGGACATCACCCTAAAGCCAGGATCATTCAAAGGGTACCATCATCCACTCGACCAGAGACGTTCCACTCGGAAGAATCAATGTCACTCGACCATCGCAGAAGTCACTCGACGGACAGAAGAGCTAAAGCCACTCTGCATGAACAACGGTCGGGCATTTACTTATAGGCTTAATTGTCATTTATAACACTTTAGTGTGGGCGTTACCAGTAACGTTCTCTCTTTAATGTACCTTAAACCCTCTGTGACGTGGGCTGGCTGGGGTCCTGGCGCACTCTATATAAGCCACCCCCTCCACAGACACAAGGGTTCGCACCCCCTGTAACTCACACCCATATCATCTAGTAGACCACCTCTAGGCTCCGAGACGTAGGGTTGTTACTTCCTCTGAGAAGGGCCTGAACTCGTAAAACTCGCGTGCACAACTCCTCCATAGCTAGGATCTTGCCTTTACATTCCTACCCCCATTCTACTGCCAGACTTAGAACCACGACAGTTGGCGCCCACCGTGGGGCAGGTGTCTTAGCGACTTGTTGGAGAAGTTGCGATTTTTCCAATCCCCGTCAACATGGTTTCAGGCAGAGGTTTTGCCGAGGGCCACGAGATCCGTCTCGGCGCGCTCGTATTCGTCGCCGACGACTCCGCTTGGCTCCAAGAAGCGCCACTCGACATCGAGGCGCTCCCCGTCCGCGAGGCAATGCACTGTTGTGCGTGCGTCCTCCTATGGCAGCCGTCGACTCAGTATCGGTCGGCTCTTGTGCTGACCACCCTCCCTGCAACCCACCGGAGCAAACGTTCTGATCGATCGAGGCTTCAATGGTGGGTGAGGCATGCGGTGGCTCGCCAGTCGGCAACCCCCCAAGTCGTGGCGATCGAGCCCGATGAAACTCTCTACGGCCTGTTCGATTGGCTCCGTAGAGACTGCATCCGAGTGCGACAGCAGCGACCCCGCGGCGAAAGTTTTGATGGTCAATGGACCACGCAGTCTGCTGGGGATCGTAGCAGAAATTCAAAAGATTTTCTACGCATCACCAAGACCAATCTATGGAGTAATCTAACAACGAGGGGAAGGAGAGTGCATCTACATACCCTTGTAGATCGCTAAGCGGAAGCGTTCAAGTGAACGGGGTTGATGGAGTCGTACTCATCGTGATTCAAATCACCGATGATCCTAGTGCCGAACGGACGGCACCTCCGTGTTCAACACACGTACAGCCCGGTGACGTCTCCTACGCCTTGATCTAGCAAGGGGAGAAGGAGAGGTTGGGGAAGACTCCATCCAGTAGCAGCACGATGGCGTGGTGGTGGTGGAGGAGTGCGGGACTCCAGCAGGGCTTCGCCAAGCACTACGAGAGACGAGGAGGAAGAGGGGTAGGGCTGCGCCAACAGGAAGATTGAATCGTGTGTTGGGCTGCCCCTTTGCTCAAGTATATATAGGGGAAGGGGAGGGGCTGCGCCCCCACCTAGGGTTCCCTCCCTAGGGTTGGCGGCAGCCCCCAGATCCCATCTGGGAGGCGGCCAAGGGGGAGAGAGAGGGGGGCGCACCTAGGGTGGGCCTTAGGGCCCATCTGCGCCTAGGGTTTGCCCCCTCTCCTCTTGAGGACGCCTTGGGCCTTGGTAGGAGGCGCCCCAGCCCACATAGGGGCTGGTCCCTTCCCACTATTGGCCCATGTAGGCCTCCGGGGCTGGTGGCCCCTTCCGATGGACCCTCGGACCCCTCCGGTGGACCCGGTACACTACCGGTGATGCCCGGAACACTTCCGGTGGCCAAAACCATACTTCCTATATATCGATCTTTACCTCCGGACCATTCCAGAACTCCTCGTGACGTCCAGGATCTCATCCGGGACTCTAAACAACATTCGGTAACTGCGTACATACTTTCCCTATAACCCTAGCATCATCGAACCTTAAGTGTGTAGACCCTACGGGTTCAGGAGTCATGCAGACATGGCCGAGAAAACTCTCCGGTCAATAACCAACAGCAGGATCTGGATACCCATGTTGGCTCCCACATGTTCCACGATGATCTCATCGGATGAACCACGATGTCAAGGATTCAATCAATCCCGTATACAATTCCCTTTGTCCATCGGTATGATACTTGCCCGAGATTCGATCGTCGGTATCCCGATACCTTGTTCAATCTCGTTACCGGCAAGTCTCTTTACTCGTTCCGTAACACATCATCCCATGATCAACTCCTTGGTCACATTGTGCACATTATGATGATGTCCTACCGAGTGGGCCCAGAGATACCTCTCTGTTTACACGGAGTGACAAATCCCAATCTCGATTCGTGCCAACCCAACAGACACTTTCGGAGATACCTGTAGTGTACCTTTATAGCCACCCAGTTACGTTGTGACGTTTGGCACACCCAAAGCATTCCTACGGTATCCGGGAGTTGCACAATCTCATGGTCTAAGGAAATGATACTTGACATTAGAAAAGCTTTAGCATACGAACTACACGATCTTTGTGCTAGGCTTAGGATTGGGTCTTGTCCATCACATCATTCTCCTAATGATGTGATCCCGTTATCAACGACATCCAATGTCCATGGTCAGGAAACCGTAACCATCTATTGATCAACGAGCTAGTCAACTAGAGGCTTACTAGGGACATGGTGTTGTCTATGTATCCACACATGTATCTGAGTTTCCTATCAATACAATTATAGCATGGATAATAAACGATTATCATGAACAATGAAATATAATAATAACCAATTTATTATTGCCTCTAGGGCATATTTCCAACACAGTCCTCCTGGCTTCACCCGTGAAGACGGAGGCGATGAGGGCGGCGATCCGTCGCATGTTCACGAAGGGTACCGCCCCGAACCCCTCTCTTCGCAGCGGAGGGAAGAACTTCGCCGCCGGAACATGGATGCGCTTCACACTCCTATCGTTGGAGAAACCCCTGAGGCCCAGGCCTTGGAGGAGGTGCGCCTTGCCAACTTCGCTGAGCGCACTCGTCTGGAGAACCTCCAGCGCGCACTCGACGAGCGTGCTCGGCAGCGTATCCCCGAGTCCAGTCGACGTCAGCTTTTTCCGCCTCCGACTCAGGTATACCGAACTCCGATCCAGAATCTCGCAGCTGCGGCCCGAATAGCGGAGTCAATTCAACCTTCCCAGTCAGAAGCTGGTCGAGGTTTGGTGCAGATCCGGGCTTTGCTCCGAGCGGCGGGGGGGCAGAATACAGTAGTATCTCAGTCGCGGAATAGGATCCATAGCAGATCCGTGGTTACAGACACAGTCCAGTCGGCTCACAGCCCGAGATCGCCCCCGAGGCGTGAGGGACGTGGGGACCGGCGAGATCAGTACAGAAACCGTGAGCAGTATGATCACCGACTCGATCACGATGATTGTCGTCGAGTGCCCACGCCTCCCCCAAGGAGTGGGTCATACGTGCCTCGGAGCATGATGACATACGTCCTCACAGCGGTGGGCGAAGGATTCCAGTCGACCCTAGAGAACCAGGCTTTGATGCGAGATCTATTCTCGTTCAGGGTCTGGTGGACAGAAACAGAGCTCACACAGAAGGCCATGACAGAGATTTTCCAACCAACAGCAGAGTGCATGTCTCAGGTCCAGAGTGCTTCAGCAGAGCCATCAGGGCTGCGGTGATTCCTCCCAACTTCAGGTTGGCGACTGGAGTCAGTAAGTTCGCTGGTGAGTCCAAGCCTGACACTTGGCTTGAGGATTACCGAGTGGCTGTATAGATTGGTGGTGGCAACGATGAAGTTGCCATGAAGCATCTCCCTCTGATGTTAGAGGGCTCGGCCAGAGCATGGTTGAATCAGTTAGCGCCTGGTAGTATTTATACTTGGGAAGATCTTGCCCGGGTATTTGTCAGAACATTTGAAGGTACTTGCAAACGGCCAGCAGGGCTGACGGAATTACAGTGTTGCATTCAGAAACCGAATGAGACTCTGAGAGATTATATCCAGAGGTGGATCACATTACACCATACGATGGAGAATGTGTCAGACCACCAAGCAATTTGTGCCTTCAAAGAAGGCGTTAAGTATCGGGAATTGAATCTGAAATTCGGTCGAACAGGAGATATGACTCTAACTCGGATGATGGAGATTGCCACCAAATACGCCAATGGTGAAGAGGAAGACCAACTCTGGAGTGGCAAGCACAAAACAGTCGCCCACGAAAACGGAGGAGGGAACTCCAGTCGGAAGCAGAAGCGCAAAGCCGAGCCAGCTGCTCCTAGAGAAGCCTTAGCCATGACTCAAGGAAAGTTCAAAGGGAAACCCAAAGGACCGTGGAACCCCAAGAAAGTAAAAGATCAAGATAGAAATGATGTGCTAGATACCATGCCACATTCACACTAAGAAAGATGAAGAGGGTAATTTCATTTACCCGAAGCATACCACTCGACAGTGTCGACTCCTAATCCAGCAATTCCGAGAGAAACAGCCCAAGGAAAAGGAGAAGGAAACGGACAAAGTTGAGGATGAGGAAGAGGACGCTGATGGTTACCCCCACGTTAATTTCACTCTGATGATTTTCGCTGATGTTGAGAGTAAGAGTCGACTGAAAGTCGTCAACAGAGAGGTGAATATGGTCGCTCCGGTGACACCCAGTTATTTGAAATGGTCTCAGACTGCCATTACATTCGACCAGTCCGATCACCCAGCGCACATAGCCACCCCTGGGAGGCAAGCGCTGGTAGTCGACCCAGTAGTCGAAGGCACTCGATTGACTAAGGTTCTGATGGACGGTGGCAGTGGTCTGAATATACTGTATGCAGAGACGTTGAAAGGAATGGGCATTCTGATGTCCAGACTCAGTGAAAGCAATATGAGTTTCCATGGAGTTATTCCTGGCAAGAAGGTTGCGTCACTCGGCCAGATCGCCCTTGATGTAGTTTTCGGTGATTCCAAGAATTACCGCAAAGAAAAGTTGAATTTGAAGTCGTGGATTTCCAGAGTGCTTATCATGCTATTCTGGGCAGGCCAGCTTATGCATGTTTTATGGCTCGACCATGTTACGTCTACCTCAAATTGAAGATGCCTGGTCCTAAAGGGGTGATCACTATCACTGGCAATCGAAAGAAGGAAGAAGAGTGCTTCCAGAAGGGCTCAAAGATCGCCGATGCACAGATGGCAGTGGTGGAATTGCAGGAGTATAAAAAAATGCAGATCCGAGTGATTTGTTGCGAGTTAAGAAGCCTGCCACAGATTCAGCATTCCAGTTGTCTGGTGAAACGAAGCAGATTCATATTCACCCCATGGATACCAATGCTGCTCCGACTCACATTTCAGCAACAATCGACTCCAAATAGGAAGAAGCGCTCATCCAGTTCCTCTGTGAGAACTGGGACATCTTTGCATGGAAACCTTCTGACATGCCAGGTGTTCCCAGGGGACTGGCTGAGCATCGTTTGCGAGTCGACCCAAAAGAGAAACCAGTAAAAGAACATCTTCGACGGTCCGTCGTACAGAAGAGAAAGGCAATACGTGAAGAAGTGGCTCGGCTTCTAGCAACTGAGTTTATCCGAGAGATTTATCACTCCGAGTGGTTAGCTAATATTGTCATGGTCCCAAAGAAGGACGACTCACTTCGCATGTGCATTGACTTCAAACATATCAATCGGGCCTGCCCGAAAGATCACTTTCCTCTCCCTCGCATCGACCAAATAGTCGACTCGACTGTGGGGTGTGAGTGTTTGTCCTTCCTGGACGCTTATTCTGGGTATCATCAGATCCGTCTATATGGACCCGATGAGATAAAAACAGCTTTCATCACCCCATTTGGGTGCTTCTGTTATGTCACTATTGTTGGGGAACGTAGCAGAAATTTAAAATTTTCTATGCATCACCAAGATCAATCTATGGAGTCATCTAGCAACGAGAGAGAGGGAGTGCATCTTCATACCCTTGAAGATCGCTAAGCGGAAGCGTTCAAGAGAACGGGGTTGATGGAGTCGTACTCGTCGTGATCCAAATCACCGATGATCCTAGGGCCGAACGGACGGCACCTCTGCGTTCAACACACGTACGGAGCGGAGACGTCTCCTCCTTCTTGATCCAGCAAGGGGGGATGAGAAGTTGATGGAGATCCAGCAGCACGACGACGTGGTGGTGGAAGTAGCGGGATCCCGGCAGGGTTTCGCCAAGCACAAGCGGGGACGAAGAGGTGTCACGCGAGGGAGAGAGGTGCCAGGGCTTCAGGTGCGGCTGCCCTCCCTCCCCTCCACTATATATAGGGGCCTAGGGGGGCGCCGGCCCCTTGTAGATCCCATCTAGGGAGGGGGGCGGCAGCCCTAGGGGTGGCTTGGCCTCCGAGCCAAGTGGAGGCGCCCCCACCCCTTAGGGTTTCCAACCCTAGGCGCATGGGAGGCCCAAGGGGGGCGCACCAGCCCACTAGGGGCTTGTTCCCATGCCCCTTCAGCCCATGGGGCCCTCCGGGATAGGTGGCCCCACCCGGTGGACCCCCGGGACCCTTCCGGTGGTCCTGGTACAATACCGATGACTCCCAAAACTCTCCCGGTGGCCGAAACTGGACTTCCTATATATAAATCTTTACCTCCGGACCATTCCGGAACTCCTCGTGACATCCAGGATCTGATCCGGGACTCCGAACAACTTCTGGTTAACCGCATACTAATATCTCTACAACTCTAGCGTCACCGAACCTTAAGTGTGTAGACCCTATGGGCTACGGGTTCGGGAGACATGTAGACATGACCGAGACAAATCTCCGGTCAATAACCAACAGCGGGATCTAGATACCCATGTTGGCTCCCACATGCTCCACGATGATCTCATCGGATGAACCACGATGTCGAGGATTCAATCAATCCCGTATTCAATTCCCTTTGTCTATCGGTACGATACTTGCCCGAGATTCGATCGTCGGTATCCCGATACCTTGTTCAATCTCGTTACCGGCAAGTCTCTTTACTTGTTCCGTAACACATCATCCCGTGATCAACTCCTTGGTCACATTGTGCACATTATGATGATGTCCTACCGAGTGGGCCCAGAGATACCTCTCTATTTACTCGGAGTGACAAATCCCAGTCTCGATTCGTGCCAACCCAACAGACACTTTCGGAGATACCCGCAGTGCACCTTTATAGCCACCCAGTTACGTTGTGACGTTTGGTACACCCAAAGCATTCCTACGGTATCCGGGAGTTGCACAATCTCATGGTCTAAGGAAATGATACTTGACATTAGAAAAGCTTTTAGCATACGAACTACACGATCTTGTGCTATGCTTAGGATTGGGTCTTGTCCATCACATCATTCTCCTAATGATGTGATCCCGTTATCAATGACATCCAATGTCCATGGTCAGGAAACCGTAACCATCTATTGATCAACGAGCTAGTCAACTAGAGGCTTACTAGGGACATGGTGTTGTCTATGTATCCACACATGTATCTAAGTTTCCTACCAATACAATTCTAGCATGGATAACAAACGATTATCATGAACAAGGAAATATAATAATAAGTAATTTATTATTGCCTCTAGGGCATATTTCCAACAGTCTCCCACTTGCACTAGAGTCAATAATCTAGTTCACATCGCTATGTGATTAACACTCAAGGTCACATCCCCATGTGACTAACACCCAAGAGTTTACTAGAGTCAATAATCTAGTTCACATTACCATGTGATTAACATTCAATGAGTTCTGGGTTTGATCATGTTATGCTTGTGAGAGATGTTATAGTCAACGGGTCTGAACCTTTCAGATCCGTGTGTGCTTTACAAATCTCTATGTCATCTTGTAGATGCAGCTACCACGCTCTATTTGGAGCTATTCCAAATAACTGTTCTACTATACGAATCCGGTTTACAACTCAGAATCATCCAGATTAGTGTCAAAGATTGCATTGGCGTAACCCTTTACGACGAACTCTTTTATCACCTCCATAATTGAGAAAATTCCTTAGTCCACTAGTTACTAAGGATAACCTTGACCGTTGTCCTGTGATCCATTCCTAGATCACACTTGTACCCCTTGACTGACTCATGGCTTGGCACACTTCAGGTGCGGTACACAACATAGCATACTATAGAGCCTACGTCTAAAGCATAGGGGACGACCTTCGTCCTTTCTCTCTCTTCTGTCGTGGTCAGGTCTTGAGTCTTACTCAATACTCACACCTTGTAACACAGCCAAGAACTCCTTCTTTGCTGATCTATTTTGAACTCCTTCAAAATCTTGTCACGGTATGTATTCATTTAAAAGTACTATTAAGCATTTTTGATCTATCCTTATAGATCTTGATGCTCAATATTCAAGTAGTTTAATCCAGGTTTTCCATTGAAAAACACTTTTCAAATAACCCTGCATGCTTTCCAGAAATTCTACATCATTTTTTATCAACAATATGTTAACAACATATACTCATCAAAAATTATATAGTTCTCCCACTCACTTCTTTGGAAATACAAGTTTCTCATAAACTTTGTATAAACCCAAAATCTTTGATCATCTCATCAAAGCGTACATTCCAATTCCGAGATGCTTACTCCAGTCCTTAGAAGGATTGCTGGAGCTTTGCATACTTGTCAGCATCTTTCAGGATTGACAAAACCTTCTGGTTGTATCACATACAACCTTTCCTCAAGAAAAACATCGAGGAAACAATGTTTTGACATCCTTTCTGCAAGATTTCATAAATAATGCAGTAACTGCTAACATAATTCCAACAGACTCTTAGCATCGCTACGAGTGAGAAAGTCTCATCGTAGTCAACTCCTTGAACTTGTCGGGAAACATCTTAACGACAAGTCGAGCTTTCTTAATGGTGACACTTACCATCAATGTCTGTCTTCCTTTTAAAATCCATCTGCACCCAATAGCCTTACGATCATCAAGTAGTTCTTTCAAAGTCTATACTTTGTTTTATACATGGATCCTCTCTCAGATTTTATGGCCTCGAGCCATTCGTCGGAATCCGGGCCCACCATCGCTTCTCCATAGCTCGTAGGTTCATTGTTGTCTAGCAACATGACTTCCAAGACAGGATTACGTACCACTCTGAAGTAGTACACATCCTTGTCGACCTATGAGGTTTGGTAGTGACTTGATCCAAAGTTTTATGATCACTATCATAAGCTTCCATTTCAATTGGTGTAGGTGCCATAGGAACAACTTCCTGTGCCCTGCTACACACTAGTTGAAGTGACGGTTCAACAACCTCATCAAGTCTCCACCATCCTCCCACTCAATTCTTTCGAGAGAAACTTTTCCTCGAGAAAGGACCCGTTTCTAGAAACAATCACTTTTTGCTTCCGGATATGAAATAGGAGGTATACCCAACTATTTTCGGGTATTCTATGAAGATGCATTTATCCACTTTGGGTTCGAGCTTATCAGCCTGAAACTTTTTCACATAAGCATCGCAGCCCCAAACTTTTAAGAAACGACAGCTTAGGTTTCTCTAAACCATAGTTCATATGGTGTCGTCTCAACGGAATTGTGTGGTGCCCTATTTAAAGTGAATGTGGTTGTCTCTAATGCCTAACCCATAAACGATAGTGGTAATTCGATAAGAGACATCATGGTATGCACCATATCCAATAGGGTGCAGTTATGATGTTCGGACATACCATCACACTATGGTGGTCCATGCGGTATTAGTTGTGAAACAATTTCCACAATGTCTTAATTGTGTGCCAAACTCGTAACTCAGAATTCATCTCTATGATCATATCATAGACATTCTATCATCTTGTCATGACGATCTTCAACTTCACTCTGAAATTACTTAAACCTTTCAATAATTCAGACTTGTGTTTCATCAAGTAAATATACTTAGCATCTACTCAAATCATATGTGAAGTAAGAACATAACGATATCCACTGCGTGCCTCAGCACTTATTGGACTGCACACATCAAAATGTATTACTTCCAACAAGTTGCTTTCTTGTTCCATCTTACTGAAAACGAGGCCTTTCAGTCATCTTGCCCTTGTGGTATGATTTGCATGTCTCAAGTGATTTCAAAATCAAGTGAGTCCAAACGATCCATCTGCATGGAGTTTCTTCATGCATATCTGCCAATAGACATGGTTCGCATGTCTCAATCTTTTCAAAACGAGTGAGTCCAAAGATCCATCAACATGGAGCTTCTTCATGCGTTTTATACCAATATGACTCAAATGGCAGTGCCACAAGTATGTGGTACTATCATTACTATCTTATATCTTTTGGCATGAACATGTGTATCACTACGATCAAGATTCAATGAACCATTCATTTTAGGTGCAATACCATTGAAGGTATTATTCAAATAAACAGAGTAACCATTATTCTCCTTAAATGAATAATCGTATTGCGATAAACATAATCCAATCATGTCTATGCTCAACACAAACACCAAATAACAATTATTTAGGTTTAACACCAATCTCGATGGTAGAGGGAGCACGCGATGATTGATCACATCAACATTGGAAACACTTCCAACACATATCGTCATCTCACCTTCAGCTAGTCTCCGTTTATTTCGTAGCCTTTTATTTCGAGTTACTAACACTTAGCAACTGAACCGGTATTTTAATACCCTGGTGCTACTAGGAGTACTAGTAAAGTACACATTAATATAACGTATATCCAAAATACTTCTGTCGACCTTGCCAGCCTTCTCATCTACCAAGTATCTAGGGTAGTTCTGCTTCAGTGACCGTTCCCCTTATTATAGAAGCACTTAGTCTCGGGTTTGGTTCAACCTTGGGTTTCTTCACTAGAGCAGTAACTGGTTTGCTGTCTCATGAAGTATCCCTTCTTTCCCTTGCCCTTTTTGAAACTAGTGGTTTAACCATCAACAATTGATGCTCCTACTTGATTTCTACTTTCGCAGTGTCAAACATCGCGAGTTGATCAAGGATCATCATGTCTATCCCTGATATGTTATAGTTCATCACTAAGCTCTAATAGCTTGGTGGCAGTGACTATGGAGAACTATCACTTTCTCATCTGGAAGATTAACTCCCACTTGATTCAAGCGATTGCAGTACTCAGACAATCTGAGCACATGCTCAACGATTGAATTTTTCTCCCTTAGTTTGCAGGCTTAAGAAACTTGTCAGAGGTCTCATACCTCTTGACGTGGGCACTAGTCTGAAATTCCAATTTCAGTCTTTGGAACATCTCATATGTTCTGCGACGTTTCAAAAACGTCTTTGGTGCCACAGTTCTAAACCGTTAGCATTACGCACTGAACTATCACGTAGTCATCAAAACATGTATGTCAGATGTTTCCCAACATCTACAGACGACGCTCGAGGTTCAACGCACTGAGCGGTGCATTAAGGACATAGCCCTTCTGTGCAGCAATGAGGACAATCCTCAGTTCACGGACCCAGTCCGCATAATTGCTACTGTCAACTCTCAACTAAATTTTCTCTAGGAACATATCTAAAACAGTAGAACTATAGCGTAAGCTACGACATGATTTGCAAAGACCTTTTGACTATGTTCATGATAATTAAGTTCATCTAATCAAATTATTTAATGAACTCCCACTTAGATAGACATCCCTCTAGTCATCTAAGTGATACATGATCCGAGTCAACTAGGCCGTGTCCGATCATCACGTGAGACGGACTAGTCATCGTCGGTGAACATCTTCATGTTGATCGTATCTTCTATACGACTCATGTTCGACCTTCGGTTTTCCGTGTTCTGAGGCCATGTCTGTACATGCTAGGCTCGTCAAGTCAACCTAAGTGTATTGCGTGTGTAAATCTGGCTTACACCCATTGTATGCGAATGTTAGAACCTATCACACCCAATCATCACGTGGTGCTTCGGAACAACGGACCTTAGCAACGGTGCACAGTTAGGGGAAACACTTTCTTGAAATTATGGTGAGGGATCATCTTATTTATGCTACCGTCGTTCTAAGCAAATAAGATGTAAAACATGATAAACATCACATGCTATCAAATAGTGACATGATATGGCCAATATCATTTTGCTCCTTTTGATCTGCATCTTCGGGGCGCCATGATCATCGTCATCACCGGCATGACACCATGATCTCCATCATCGTGTCTTCATGAAGTTGTCTCGTCAACTATTACTTCTACTACTATGGCTAACA
Source organism: Triticum dicoccoides (assembly GCF_002162155.2). Lineage (NCBI taxonomy): Eukaryota > Viridiplantae > Streptophyta > Magnoliopsida > Poales > Poaceae > Triticum > Triticum dicoccoides. The sequence goes on along the minus strand of NC_041388.1, from coordinate 420,318,295 downwards.
GTTAGCGATAAAGTAAAGTAATTACATGACGTATAAGTTGACACGCAAGTCATAAATAAATTAAGACAACTCCTATGGCTCCTGCCGGTTGTCATACTCATCGACATGCAAGTCGTGATTCCTATTACAAGAACATGATCAATCTCATACATCACATATATCATTCATCACATCCTTTTGGCCATATCACATCACACGGCATATGCTACAAAAACAAGTTAGACGTCCTCTAATTGTTGTTGCAAGTTTTTATGTGGCTGCTATAGGTTTCTAGCAAGAACGTTTCTTACCTACGCCAAAACCACAACGTGATATGCCAATTTCTATTTAACCTTCATAAGGACCCTTTTCATCAAATCCGATCCGACTAAAGTGGGAGAGATAGACACCCGCTAGCCACCTTATGCAACTAGTGCATGTCAGTCGGTGGAACCAGTCTCACGTAAGCGTACGTGTAAGGTCGGTCCGGGCCGCTTCATCCCACGATGCCGCCGAATCAAGATAAGACTAGTAACGGCAAGTAAATTGACAAAATCAACGCCCACAACAACTTGTGTTCTACTCGTGCATAGAAACTACGCATAGACCTAGCTCATGATGCCACTGTTGGGGAACGTAGCAGAAATTTAAACTTTTCTACGCATCACCAAGATCAATCTATGGAGTCATCTAGCAACGAGAGAGAGGGAGTGCATCTTCATACCCTTGAAGATCGCTAAGCGGAAGCGTTCAAGAGAACGGGGTTGATGGAGTCGTACTCGTCGTGATCCAAATCACCGATGATCCTAGCGCCGAACGGGCGGCACCTCCGCGTTCAACACACGTACGGAGCGGAGACGTCTCCTCCTTCTTGATCCAGCAAGGGCGAGGAGAAGTTGATGGAGATCCAGCAGCACGACGGCGTGGTGGTGGAAGTAGCGGGATCCCGGCAGGGCTTCCCCAAGCACAAGCGGGGAGGAAGAGGTGTCACGGGAGGGAGAGAGGTGCCAGGGCTTCAGGTGCGGCTGCCCTCCCTCCCCTCCACTATATATAGGGGCCTAGGGGGGCGCCGGCCCCTTGTAGATCCCATCTAGGGAGGGGGTGGTAGCCCTAGGGGTGGCTGGCCTCCAAGCCAAGTGGAGGCGCCCCCACCCCTTAGGGTTTCCAACCCTAGGCGCATGGGAGGCCCAAGGGGGGCGCACCAGCCCACCAGGGGCTGGTTCCCACGCCCCTTCAGCCCATGGGGCACTCCGGGAGAGGTGGCCCCACGCGGTGGACCCCCGGGACCCTTCCGGTGATCCCGGTACAATACCGATGACTCCCGAAACTCTCCCGGTGGCCGAAACTGGACTTTCTATATATAAATCTTTACCTCTAGACCATTCCGGAACTCCTCGTGACATCTGGGATCTGATCCGGGACTCCGAACAACTTTCGGTTAACCGCATACTAATATCTCTACAACTCTAGCGTCACCGAACCTTAAGTGTGTAGACCTTACGGGTTCGGGAGACATGTAGACATGACCGAGACAAATCTCCGGTCAATAACCAACAGCGGGATCTGGATACCCATGTTGGCTCCCACGTGCTCCACGATGATCTCATTGGATGAACCACGATGTCGAGGATTCAATCAATCCCGTATTCAATTCCCTTTGTCTATCGGTACGATACTTGCCCGAGATTCGATCGTCGGTAGCCCGATACCTTGTTCAATCTCGTTACTGGCAAGTCTCTTTACTCGTTCCGTAACACATCATCCCGTGATCAACTCCTTGGTCACATTGTGCACATTATGATGATGTCCGACCGAGTGGGCCCAGAGATACCTCTCCATTTACACGGAGTGACAAATCCTAGTCTCGATTCGTGCCAACCCAATAGACACTTTCGGAGATACCCGCAGTGCACCTTTATAGCCACCCAGTTACGTTGTGACGTTTGGTACACCCAAAGCATTCCTACGGTATCCGGGAGTTGCACAATCTCATGGTCTAAGGAAATGATACTTGACATTAGAAAAGCTTTTAGCATACGAACTACATGATCTTGTGCTATGCTTAGGATTGGGTCTTGTCCATCACATCATTCTCCTAATGATGTGATCCCGTTATCAACGACATCCAATGTCCATGGTCAGGAAACCGTAACCATCTATTGATCAACGAGCTAGTCAACTAGAGGCTTACTAGGGACATGGTGTTGTCTATGTATCCACACATGTATCTGAGTTTCCTATCAATACAATTCTAGCATGGATAATAAACGATTATCATGAACAAGGAAATATAATAATGACTAATTTATTATTGCCTCTAGGGCATATTTCCAACAACTATGCCATTCGGCTTGAAGCACGCTGGAGCCACGTTCATGCGGATGATTCAGAAGTGTTTACTCACTCAGATCAGTCGGAATGTAGAAGCATACATGGATGACATTATGGTCAAGTCACGTAAAGGTTCTGACCTACTGGCTGACCTTGCTGAAACCTTTGCTAACCTCAGAAGGTATGATATCAAGCTTAATCCATCAAAGTGCACGTTTGGAGTTCCAGGCGGAAAATTAGTCAGTTTTCTCGTTTCCGAACGAGGGATCGATGCTAACCCAGAGAAAGTGGGTGCCATACTCCGGATGAAACGCCCTGTGCGTGTGCATGATGTCCAGAAGCTTACTGGTTGTTTGGCCGCCCTAAGTCGATTCATTTCTCGCCTTGGTGAAAAGGCACTGCCTCTTTACCGACTGATGAAGAAGTCAGATAAGTTCGAGTGGACTCCTGAAGCTGATGCATCATTTGCAGAGCTTAAAGCCCTGCTTTCCACCCAGCCGGTGCTTGTTGCTCCAATCAGCAAAGAGCCTTTACTGCTTTACATTGCAGCCACTGGACAAGTCGTCAGTACAGTACTTACGGTCGAGCGGGAAGAAGGAAAAGCTTACAAAGTTCAGCGCCCAATATACTATGTTTCTGAAGTTTTGACTCCATCAAAGCAAAGATATCCACATTATCAGAAGCTTGTTTATGGGATTTATATGACCACGAAGAAGGTTGCACATTACTTCTCTGACCACTCCATTACAGTCGTCAGCGACGCTCCATTATCAGAGATTCTGAACAACAGAGATGCAACTGGTCGAGTGGCAAAGTGGGCGATTGAAATCCTTCCCTTAGATATCAAGTTCGAGGCAAAGAAAGCTATCAAGTCCCAAGCAATAGCGGATTTCCTTGCCGAGTGGATCGAATAGCAACGGCCGACTCAAGTTCACTCGGAGCACTGGACCATGTTCTTTGATGGTTCCAAGATGCTGAATGGTTCCGGTGCTGGGGTGGTACGGGTATCCCCCGAGGAGATAAGCTCAGATATGTCCTCCAGATTCACTTTGATTCCTCCAATAATGAAGCAGAATATGAAGCACTCTTGTATGGGTTACGTATGGCCATCTCACTCGGCGTCCGTCGCCTCATGGTCTATGGCGACTCAGATTTGGTAGTCAATCAAGTGATGAAGGAGTGGGATGTTAGAAGCCCAGCCATGACTGGCTACTGTAACGCGGTGAGGAAGTTGGAAAAGAAGTTTGAGGGGTTAGAGCTCCATCATATACCCCGACTGAAAAATCAAGCAACCAATGATTTAGCAAAGATAGGCTCCAATAGAGAAGCCATTCCCAGTAATGTGTTCCTGGAGCATATTCATGCACCTTCAGTTCAAGAAGATCCCTTCACTGAAGAGCCCCCACAGCCAAAGAGTGCCACCGATTCGACTGAAGTCGAGATTCCAGCCATGGTCGACCTAATCATGGATATTTTGGTTATTACTCCCGACTGGACAGTGCCGTACATTGCGTATATCCTTAGGAAGGAACTCCCAGAGGATGAAGAAGAGGCTCGACAGATCGTCCGTCGATGCAAAGCCTTTACTGTGATAAGAGGACAACTGTTTAGGGAAAGTATAACCGGAGTCAGCCAAAAATGCATAACCCCGGAAGAAGGTCTAGCGATCCTCAACGACATCCACTCAGGGACCTGTGGCCACCATGCGTCCTCTAGGACCATCGTGGCTAAAGCATGCCGAGCTGGATTTTATTGGCCACGAGCAAATGAAATGGCGAAAGATATAGTCGACAGATGTGAAGGCTGCCAGTTTTACTCCAATATGTCCCACAAACCTGCATCAGCCCTAAAGACCATTCCACTCGTCTGGCCCTTTGCTGTTTGGGGATTAGATATGGTTGGACCGCTGAGGACTGGTAAGAGCGGCTTCACTCACGTGCTTATAGCAGTCGACAAGTTTACCAAGCCTATCAAGAATCTGGAAGCTAGTACTGCCGTCAGCTTCATCAGAGAATTGACATTCAGATACGGAGTTCCACACAACATCATCACTGACAATGGATCGAACTTTGATTCAGATGAGTTCAGAGCCTTCTGCGCCTCCCAAGGCACGCGAGTCGACTATGCTTCAGTCGCCCATCCCCAGTCGAATGGACAAGCAGAGAGAGTAAATGGCCTGATTCTCAAAGGATTGAGACTCCGACTGATACGAGACCTCAAGCATGCAGCAGGCGCCTAGGTTGATGAACTTCCATCAGTTCTTCGGGGATTGAGGACAACTCCAAATCGGTCGACTGGTCGAACTCCATTCTTCTTGGTCTATGGAGCTGAAGCTATTCTACCGAGTGACTTGCTTCATAATGCACCACGAGTCGAACTCTTCTCTGAAGACGAAGCAGAGCAAGCTCGGCAGGACGCAGTCGACCTCCTAGAGGAGGAAAGAGAGATGGCCTTGATCCGGTCGACCATTTATCAGCAAGACTTGCATCGATTCCACGCCAGAAATGTGAAAGGTCGAGCCTTTCAAGAGGGAGACTTGGTTCTTCGAGTGGATCAGCAGAAACCACACAAGCTCGCTCCTGCTTGGGAAGGCCCCTTCATTGTCACTAGAGTGCTCCACAACGGGGCATACCACCTTTATAATGTCAAGCATAAGAAAGACGAGCCACGGGCTTGGAATGCGGAGTTGCTCCGCCCCTTTTACACTTAAGTACCCATTCGAATAAAATGTAATAATAAGTACCTTTGTAATTTTCTTATCAAAGACAAGAGCTTTCCGGTCCTCTTAGATGATTGTTGTTGCTTTTATTTGCATCTGAAATCCCCCAGTGGGTGACTTAGCTGCGAATCCATTTCGCCTAAGTTTAAAAGAAAATCCTACCGAGTGGTGAGCAAGCCTCCCACTCGGGGGCTTAGCTACGAATCCGTTTCGCCTAAGTTTAAAGGAAAATCCTACCGAGTGGTGAGCAAGCCTCCCACTCGGGGGTTTAGCTGCAGTCCAGTACTCGCCTAAGTTTAAAAAATCCTACCGAGTGGTGAGCAAGCCTCCCACTCGGGGGCTTAGCTGCAGTCCAGTACTCGCCTAATTTTAAAAAGTCATACCGAGTGGTGAGCAAGCCTCCCACTCGGGGGCTTAGCTGCAGTCCAGTACTCGCCTAAGTTTAAAAAATCCTACCGAGTGGTGAGCAAGCCTCCCACTCGGAGGCTTAGCTGCAGTCCAGTACTCGCCTAAGTTGAAAAAATCCT
>NC_041388.1:420293774-420312317 GCF_002162155.2 Triticum dicoccoides | reverse complement strand
GGGCTTAGCTGCAGTCCAGTACTCGCCTAAGTTTAAAAAAATCCTACCGAGTGGTAAGCAAGCCTCCCACTCGGGGGCTTAGCTGCAGTCCAGTACTCGCCTAAATTTGTAAAATCCTACCGAGTGGTGAGCAAGCTTCCCACTCGGGGGCTTAGCTGCAGTCCAGTACTCACCTAAGTTTGTAAAATCCTACCAAGTGATGAGCAACCCTCCCACTCGGAGGCTTAGCTGCAGTCCAGTACTCGCCTAAGTTTGTAAAATCCTACCGAGTGGTGAGCAACCCTCCCACTCGGAGGCTTAGCTGTAGTCCAGTACTCGCCTAAGTTTAGAAAATCCTACCGAGTGGTGGGCGACCCTCCGACTCGGGGGCTTAGCTGTAGTCTAGTACTCGCCTAAGTTTGTAAAATCCTACCGAGTGGTGAGCAACCCTCCCACTTGGAGGCTTAGCTGCAGTCCAGTACTCGCCTAAGTTTAAAAAATCCTACCGAGTGGTGGGCGACCCTCTCACTCGGGGGCTTAGCTGCAGTCCAGTACTCGCCTAAGGTTTAAAGTCCATCCTTATCCGCAAGGACGACGAGGTGCAGGTCGACTAGAACCTTCTCCTTTAGAGCCGCGCCACAAATACAATGTATGCTCCATCCCCATCCGCTAGGACGACGAGGTGCAGGTCGACTGCAACCTTCTCCTTTGGAGCCGCGCCACAAATACAACATGCGCTCCATCCCCATCTGCAAGGATGACGAGGTGTAGGTCGACTACAACCTTCTCCTTGGGAGATGCACCACAAGTACAACGTACGCTCCATCCCTATCCGCAAGGACGACGCGGTATAGGTCGACTGCAACCTTATCCTTCGGGGCTGCGCCACAAATACAATGTGCGCTCCATCTCCATCCGCAAGGACGACGAGGTGCAGGTCGACTGCAACCTTCTCCTTCGGAGCTGCGCCACAAATATAACATGCACTCCACCCCTGTCCGCAAGGACAACGAGATGCAGGTCAAAAGATTATTCAGAGTAAAGAGCAAATCCCACTCGAAGGCAAATACAAGCATATTCAGAAGTAAACCAAGTTCAGACAGATCCTAGAAATTCCAGACGACGGATCAAAAGTATTCGAGAATCAAGCCCGAAGGAGTTTAACGGTTACAACAACCACTCGGCATTCCGAGGCAAATTTAAGGCAGGTTTAAATCTCAAAGTTGGCTCATTCGACAGGAGGAGGGCTGGCAGGTTCGACGAATTCATCCAAGTCAATTCCATCTGCAATCCGAGTGGCAGCGGCGATGAAAGTCTCCATAAAGGACTGGAAATCATGTCTTTTGGTGTTGGCGACCTTGATCGCCGCCAGCTTATCTTCGCGGGCTTCCTTGCAGTGGACTCTTACCAAGGACAATGCCATGTCAGCACCACACCGGGCAGAGGACTTCTTCCATTCTTACACTCGATCAGGGACCTCGTTGAGGCGAGCCATCAGAGACTCGAGGTCATTTTGAAGCGTCGCCCTTGGCCAGAGTGATGAGTCGATCCGTGAAACTGCCACCTTCAGACAAGCGAGGTAACTTGTAACACTGGCAACACGGGATTCCAGTCGAAGCACATTCATGGCAGCCTCGTTGCCGACTGGAGAAACGATAGGATCCAAACCCGTCTCGATTCGTCCAGTCTCCTCATCAAAGTTTTGGCAGAATTCTGCAGTAAGGAGTTAGTGAGTCGACTGGACTGGACTAACTTGCAAGCAGTAAAGCAGTCGGATTAAAAGGAGTATCTTCCAGCATAAGAAAGAGCTTCTTGGCGAGAGTTCTCAGATAAGCTTCCACGTCATTTCTCTTATGAGCCGTGGGTTCCAACTTCTCATTCAGAGCCATCTTATCCTTCTTCAGACGAGTTACCTCTCGGTTGGACTCAGTGAGAGAGGACTTTAGCTTGCTTACTTCTTCTTCCAGCGCTCCGACCGAAGCCAGCTTCTGGCCAGCAAGGGCAGTCTTATCTTGAGCCTCCTTCTGTGCAACTACAAGGTCCAAGTCCTTCTTCTCGAGAGCCAACCTCATTTTCTCTGCAAGATAAGCAATCGGATCAAAGAAGAGATCGAAGAAATATTTTAAAGGACGATCGACGTGAGCAGTCGACAGGCAGTTACCTTCCATACTAGCAGCTTCATCTTGAGCTTTCTTCAATTTTTGTTGGGCCAGCTCCAAGTCAAGGTTGAGTTGCCTCTACTTCTCCTCAAATTCGGCGAACTTGGAAATGAGAGTACAAGATTTCTGCAGAGGGTAAAAGACATATCAATTGACAAGATCAAAGATTATTTACTTCCGAGTGAATAAAACTTAAAAGTTTACTCAGACCCCAGCCGACTGCCCGCAGTCGACCGCGGTATCGAGGACTACACCCAGCGGGTGCACTTGGCGTGCCCCCACTGATTCAAACCCCACTCGACCGGTCCGCTCGGGTAGAGTAAAAAAAAGAAGAAAGAGAGAAGAACTACTCAAACCCCGGCCGACTGCCAACAGTCGACCGCGGTCTCGGGGACTACACCCAGTGGGTGCACTTGACGTGCCCCCACTGGTTCAGATCCCACTCGGCCGGTCTGCCCGTGTCAAGTGGAAGAAAGGAAAGTGAAAAGAAGTACTCAGACCCCAGCCGACTGCCCGTAGTCGACTACGGTCTCGGGGACTACACCCAGTGGGTGCACTTAGCGTGCCCCCATCGGTTCAGATCCCACTCGACCAGGCCGAGTGGAAGAGCGCAAATACTAAAGACAACAAAACACCCAGTGGGTGTACAGATTCGATGCAGACAATAAGAGATTGTATGAAAGAAAATATTTCAGGTAGCATATCCTAATAGAACAAGGTCAATCGAAAGCCAACTTACCTAGACATTGGCCCGAAGAGCCGCGCTGGCATCGTAAGCAGCCTGGTTGTTGTCGTGCACCGTCTTCATCCGCTCCATCATCACGCTAGCCTGACGGATGGCCTCCGCAGCGGCGTCCGACTGGCTTTCCGGAACATGATAGTTGGTGAAGAAGGGAGCAGACGGCCCAGATGCGGCAGCTTGGAGCTCCGAGGCATGAGGTTGGACGGCTGAAGGAAACACTGGTACAATCGACGGTGCGGGCGCTCAATCAACAATGGGACAACAAAAGTTACAGAGGCCCCACCTACATCTTCAGGTTGTTGGACGGTTGGTTCTGTTGTCAGTTCCGGCTGAGATGTCTTGCCAGCCGCTACTTTTTTGTTCTTTCTGGGCCTCGGGGACACATCTTCATCATCATCCGGAAGCTCGATAATGTTGGGTGGGGCTGCAAATAAATCAGTCGACCTCAAGTGAATCACCAGAATTTAATTGACCAAATAATCAAGAACAAGATCACGAGAATTGTACCTGGGTTGGAGGTAACCGCGTCTTCCATTTCCTCGTCTCGGTATTGGCGGGAGGAAGTTCCAGAGGTAGCAGCACTGCAAATGTCAGCATTCGGTCGGTTATGTTCTGTTGCTCGAGTCGACCAAAGGATCAGGTCAGATGGTTACCCAGAGATGGTGGGAATGGTCACTTTGATTCTGGGCAAAGCCTTCGGGGGTTTGGAGGATGCGACCTTCAATGGTTTCGGCGCTGGAGGCGGCACAGTCTTGAGCTGTTTCGATACCTTCTCGGTCGGCACCAGAGAAGACGTCCGAGGGCGCTTTGAAGACTGCCCAGTTGGTGCGGCCACCAGGTCAGGGGTGCTTGCCGGGTCGTGAGCGTGCTTGGACCTCCTTTCTCTGTGAGGAGGCGAGTCGACCTCTTCTTCGTCACTCGGGTCGTCGCTCTCCTCGTCCTCCTCTGCATCCGAGTGCCACTCGCCACTCTCGTCCCCGCTCGCCTCTCCCTCGACATTTTGCTCCTGCACTCCATTGGGCATTGAGTACATATCAACAAGATCCTGAAAGACAAGGAATAAAAGAAAGACAGTCGACCGTCAACAAGATGCTACATAGTAAAACAAGAAGACACTCGACAATGTAGAATCATACCTGTTCCGGCTGGCGCGAATGGTCGAATGGAACCACCCTCCTGGACCCTCGGGGATTATCCTTGTTGCCGGTAATACCTCTCAGCCACTGCTCCACTGTGTCCTCACTGACATCCTCCAGGTGGATTCGAGTGGAATCCTCGAGTCCCGAGTACATCCACATCGGATGGTCACGAGCTTGGAGTGGTTGGATGCGTCGACTAAGGAAGACCTCCAACAGGTCCAGACCGGTCACCCCGTCGCGGACAAGTTGGACAACCCGCTCGACCAACACCTTCACCTGCGCCTTCTCCTCTGGGATCACTCTCAAGGTGGAGGGCTTCTCCACTCGAGCCATGGAAAAGGGGGAAGCCCAGTCGACTGGCCCGTGGTCGGCTGATCCTTGCAATAGAACCAGGTCGACTGCCAACCCCGGACCAAGTCGGGAAGGATCATAGTTGGGAAAGTGCTTTTGTTCCTCATTTGAATTCCAAGACCCCCGCACATCTGTATCATGTGCGTCCTCCCGTCACTCGGGTTGGCCTTCTTGACCGTCTGAGAACGACATGTGAATATGTGCTTAAAGAGACCCCAGTATGGTCGACAACCCAAGAAGTTCTCGCACATGGACACGAAAGCGGCAAGGTACACGATAGTGTTTGGAGAAAAGTGGTGGAGTTGAGCCCCAAAGAAGTTCAAGAAACCACGAAAGAAAGGGTGGGGAGGCAAAAAAACCGCAGTCGACATGGGTGGCAAGGAGAACGCACTCATCCTCCTGCGGCTGCGGCTCAGTTTTGTTCCCCGGGAGCCGCGCCGATTTGTGGGGGATCAGTCCCCCCTCAACCAGGTCGTCGATGTCATCTTGACTGATTGTCGAGCGGATCCAGTCGCCCTGGATCCAGCCAGGCGGCAGGCCGAACCTCGATGAAGATCCGCCCCGGCTGGTCTTCTTCCCTTTCGCCTTCGTCGTCGCCTTCTTCGCACGCTCTAACGCCACCGTCTTCTCCTTCCCCATGGCAGCGAATCAAGTTCGAGCGGGGCGACGACGCCGAGAGCAGAAGCAGGCGCAACGGAGAAATCTGAGGATGAGGAAGAAGAATGGGGGCGCACTGTTCAAAAGCCCCGGTCCGGCGCCTTATATAAGGTCACTTCCGAGTGACTGACTTGTAGGCCCGGATGATCTTATCAAATCCCGCAAACAGTCGCGCGCGCGATACGTGGCAAAAAAGGTGGTGCGAAGATCGAGGCGGCCTGCCTAATCCGTCCCGATTACTACGGCCTCCCCCGCCCGGCACGCTTCCCAAAATCCGAATCCCGTGAAATCCGCAGACGGCAGAACAACCCGTCAGACAGATTTTTTTTTCCATATCAACACTCGAAACTTAACAACGAAAGTTCACTCGACAAAACCAAGAATGGATCAAGGCGACTGAACAAGCAGTTGAAGCCATCATGAATGTTCATTCGACCTCTGTGCGAGACATTCTCAAAGCACAAAAGCTGAATCGGAGAGATTATCAACTCCTTCTCCACTCGAACCCTGAACCATTCGGGGCCTAATGATGAAGCTATGTACCTAGGGTAGGATCATAGACCTGACTTAGACATCCTCCCCTAGGACATCACCGTAAAGCCAGGATCATTCAAAGGGTACCATCATTCACTCGATCAGAGACGTTCCACTCGGAAGAATCAATGTCACTCGACCGTCGCAAAAGTCACTCGACGGACAGAAGAGCTAAAGCCACTCTGCATGAACAACGGTCGGGCATTTACTTATAGGCTTAATTGTCATTTATAACACTTTAGTGTGGGCGTTACCAGTAACGTTCTCTCTTCAATGTACCTTAAACCCTCTGTGACGTGGGCTGGCTGGGGTCCTAGCGCACTCTATATAAGCCACCCCCCTCTCCACAGGCACAAGGGTTCGCACCCCCTCTAACTCACACGCATATCATCCAGTCGACCGCCTCTGGGCTCCGAGACGTAGGGCTGTTACTTCCTCCGAGAAGGGCCTGAACTCGTAAAACTCGCGTGCACAATTCCTCCATAGCTAGGATCTTGCCTTTACATTCCTACCCCCATTCTACTGTAAGACTTAGAACCACGACAGACTCCGCCTCCTCCGTCGCTGGAGCTCTCTCCCTCCGCCTTATCGAAATGAGAAAGGGGGACGACACCCCGCTCACATTCAAAAACGACAAAAACCAACAGTAAACCGGCCGGGGAGGGCGGGGCCAAGGAAAACAGGTTAAAAGCAGAAAACCACGCCCGGTAAGAAAACCAATCCGAAAACCAACACAAAGCAAGACAGGACCGGACGCGAATCTTAGCGCGAGATCGGACACAAAATTGAATAAATGCGAATTGAAAAATAGTCAACTGAAAAATAGCAAATCCGAAAAGAAAACATCTGCCAGCAATGAAGATTGGAAGATTTGGCGGGCCGACTTTGATGTTGTGCCAGCGGGCGGCGGCTTTATCACCTGCCTGTTTACGGAGGACCCGTGACAGCATCGCTTGCCTCCTGGCCTTGGGAAGTCGAAAGACTTTCTGCGAGAAGCAAGAAGCCTATTTTCAGGAGTGCTGCCGGCCGGCCGGCAAAACCAACCGTCCGAGAATGGCCGCCCCCGCCCCCGCCGCCGGGAGCAACCTCCACAGCAAGACCCTCCTCAAGAGCGAGCAGCTCTACCAGGTAAATCAAACCCTCCCTCTTGATCCCAACCAGATCAAATCACCACGCGCCCGAGACTTCCTCGATCCATTTCCTCAAAGCCGTCACATGACCACCAATTTATCCGCCTTCTCTGCTGCCGCAGTACATACTGGAGTCCACGGTGTTCCCGCGCGAGCCCGACTGCCTCTGGGAGCTGCGCGTCGCCACCGCGGCCCACCCCATGTACGGATCCGGTCCGATTCCTGGGATTCCGGCGGTGCGTTTTTTGTGCCGCCCTTGCTCGAATGGTGTTTGACTTTTTGCCCGTACGGGCGTGGGACCCGCTACGTGCAGGGCTCGCATGGCGGCGTCGCCGGACCAGGTGCAGCTGTTCGGCCTGCTGATCGAGATGCTCGGCGCCAGGAACGCCGTCGAGGTCGGCGTGTTCACCGGGTACTCGCTGCTGGCCACCGCCCTCGCCCTCCCCGACGACGGCAAGGTCAGATTTCCACCGTTTGCTGGCTTCCTGGTGTGTGCGCGCACGGCCAGTCCATTTTCTTTGACCTGTGTTACATGTGGTTGATGGCAGGTCGTGGCCATCGACGTTACGCGCGAGAGCTACGACGAGATAGGGGCGCCGGTGGTGGAGAAGGCCGGGATGGCGCACAAGATCGACTTCCGCGTCGGGCTCGCGCTGCCGGTGCTGGATCAGCTCGTCGCCGAGGTGCGTGCGCGGCGCATCCCCCCTGCCTCCGTCCGTGCTCGCTTCGCAGTGTTGCAGCCTAATGACATTGCCATTGCAGGATGGCAACCTGGGCAAGTTCGACTTCGCCTTCGTGGACGCGGACAAGGCCAACTTCCACCACTACCACGAGCGGCTGCTGCGGCTGGTCAGGGTCGGGGGGCTCATCGCCTACGACAACACGCTATGGGGCGGCTCCGTGGCCGCGCCGGACGACGAGGCGCTGTCGGAGCGCGACCGGGAGCTCGTGGGGATCGCCAGGGGGTTCAACGCGGCGCTCACCGCCGACCGCCGTGTCCAGGTGTGCCAGCTCGCCATCTCCGACGGGATCATGCTGTGCCGCCGCGTCGCGTGATCGATCGGCACGTGTGTGTGGTCGATGTTGATGTTGGTGCTCGGTTGGTGTCGATCGGCACGTACTGGATTGGTCTGAATAAGAATAAGCACCTCAGATGTTGCAATAGTGCTGAGCATGAGCTGTGGATAATGGGTTAGGGTGGAATAAACTGTAAAAAAACCACCATAATTGAGGATTCTAATTTAACAAACCACCATCTTTGATTTTCTTTTTCTTCAAAAACCCGTCGCAATTGTGCTGACAGTTTTCAGAAAACACTGATTGACCAATTAGAGTGGTTTAGTGAAAACCTGATGCCTTAAGCCCGCGTGTAAGTGATAACGTGGCAAGAAAAGTCAACAATGTTTGCATAGACCGTTAAGTTGATATAGGCCCACTTGTTAGCATCTCCCGTCTCTCTTCATCCCTTCCCTCGCATTTTGTTGAACAACCGACGAGCTCACCAAAGAGCTCGTTGCCGGCACCTTCGCTCACCCATGGCCACTACTTTGATGGATGATGTAGACCGGCGACGTTGTGGAGGAGCTCTACACCTAAGTCGGCAGCGGCGAGGTCCTGGTTCCAGCTCAGACGAGAAGTAGCATCGGTGCCCATCCCGTCGCGAGGTGCTCCTCGCCGCCTTCCACCCTGTCACCTCCGTCGACGCTCAATGGTCGTTGTCTCGCACGGCGGTCCGCACACACGGCCAAACTCCTATCGCCTCTCCCTGCCGGCCGAGGCTTGACAGCCACAACGGTTCCCGTGCCCCCCTCATCCCCCTTCACAAGCTGGCTTCCTCTGCAGTCATAGTGCTCCCAGATGGAGGCAGGAAAGACTCGGCGGCGGGAGGCAGGGGCACTGCAAAGCAGACTCGCTGGCGGGCGCAAGGCGGTGACGGGTACAAGGCAGGTTCGCTAGCGAGTGCGCGGCGGCACTATAAGGTAGGCTCGTTGGAGGGCGCGGGGCGGCGCAAGAGTGCACTACGGCGTGGCGGCCGTGATTTGGACTAATGATTTGTTTTTTATGAAACTTGAGCCGGTCAAACCTTAGCATCGTGAGTATTCCCTCTGTTTTAAAATAGATAACTTAACTTTATATTAATTTTAGTATAAAATTAGGTCATATATTTTGAAACGGAGGAAATACGTGTGTGACGGGCACAGTTCATACATGTGGTGAGCTTGCAACAACATCGGGAAAATATGATGGCAGCATAAGCTTTATTCTCACCGGAAAGAAAAGTTCGAGAAATAATTGTCTAGTCAGAACATAGGCATATATGCTGCACGCCGGCCAAATAAGAAAGGAACCGGTAGACTTGCTAATCAGAAGCACAATCATTGTTACCTAAACTAAACAATACAACATGGATCTATGTTGCTAAACATGAAGCTTGCTAACTTAGGCCTTATTTGGTTTCAAATAAGTCACCAATTTATAAGTCGAAAAATGAAAAAAATGACTTATTTTGCCAAACAGACTCAACTTATAAGTCATCCCAACTTATAAGTCATAAGTTGCTTTACCCAACTTAAAACTTATAAATCACCCCCTTTTGCATGGGTCTCACCACCTTTACATAAAAAAAACAAGATGGAAAGATGTGCTCAGGTGACTTATAAATCAGGTGACAACCAAACAGACGTGACTTATAAATCATTGGTTTTAAGTCAGCTGATTTATAAGTCAGGTGACTTATTGAAACCAAACAGACCCTTACATTAATATTGCAAAACTTGGGGTTGTGTTGCATAATTAAATGCACCATACTTACCCCTAGAAATTAGTACATGTCGAACCCCTGGAAATTCAATTCCAAAGTGCAAGTGTGTGCTACCTTGGTTTTTTGTTGTTTCTGCACATGCCTCGCTATCGTGCACCGCACTCTTTTCCCTTGGTGAATCTTGAATTTTACCATTTCATACTGGATTACTTGATTTACATAGATCTTGAGGAATCCAGAACATATAAGGATCTACTCCCTCCGTTCGGAATTACTTGTCGCGGAAATGAATGTATCTAGATATATTTTAGTTCTAGATACATCCATATCCGAGACAAGTAATTCCGAACGGAGGGAGTAGTAACTAACAGTTGTATAATCTATGGTTGTACATGAATATACTTTAGTTATATAGTGGATATTGAACAGGAAGATGAAAATCCATAATACAATAGAATTTGGTCTATCGTGGCAGTAAATTTTGGGCATACTCTCTTCCCTCAGTAAATAATGAAATTTATTTTTTTCATCTTTGATTGCCTGATTTATAAAGATTTGAAGGGATCCAATTGAGTTTTTTTTAACACAATACAGACGCAAGCGCTCATATACACGTGCACACACACACCGGAAATCCTGAAATAAATCCAGGATTAAATGCGAGCACCATGATTTGAACCCTGATGGACCGGGGATGTCACAGTCCCTCTAACCATTGAACTACAAGTTGATTCGCATTATCCAATGGAGTTAATACATAAAGAAAGAGCTAGTAATGAAATGGCGGTAAATGCATCCAATATACATGGTGGAAACTGAACATCCCACTATTGCAAACCACCCCATTAGCTGAGATGATGATGAAAACCATAGCACAATGCATCCTAAAATTAAAATTTGGCCTACCATGACAGCAAAAAAACATAGCCTACCCTAACTTGTTTGGGACTAAAGGCTTTGTTGTTGCTATTGTTGTTGTTGATGGCAACAAAAAAAATAAGGCGACTGAGATTAGCTATATATGTCGACATAAGAAAAAAAAATGATCTAATGTAAATTTAGGGCTAGCATCTAGCTTACCTAGTTAGAAATAAGAGGATGGATAAACACAAACATCAAATTGGAGTCCTGGATCATGAAAATCATCCCTCAATCCTCATAATCAAATGAAAATATTAATTAACAGAACAATATGGTATCACTTTTACTCCCTTCGTTCCGAATTACTTGTCTTAGATTTGTCTAGATACGGATGTATCTAGCACTAAAATGAGTCTAGATACATCCGTATCTAGACAAATCAAAGACAAGTAATTTAGAACGGAGGAAGTAGAATATTATGCCGGAAACAACAACTACAGGAAAAAAAAATCTTTTCTTGCATATCAACAAGTAAATGATACCTCTCACAAAGCAAGGTTGAAGAAATGGGCAGTATGTTGGACAACACAACTGATAGATAACAACCCCAGCTTGGCACGTACATAAAACACACCAATTGTCCTTCTTACTCTCGCATAAATGTGGTAGGATGGTAAAAAAGAAATTCACCTGTCTGAAACTAGTTGATTAAGTAATGCAGTAGCAGGTCAATACAAATGATTCCGCAGATTAAGTCCAACATTGCGCCTGTCAAAAAATCAAGCTGATCCTCAACAACACAAACAGAATATTTTTATTGTTGCCATCTTCAAGATATCTATATATACTGCACCACAATATAAAAATAAGATACTAATTGAGATGTCTTATTCATTTGAGCCTCTGACAAATGGAAATCTACCTCCGTTTTTCTTTGTTAAAGAAAAAGAGCCGATTTTTCATTGTTTTTTTCTTCAGTTTTTTTACATTGTTTTTCATGTTTCTTTCTCCATTTTATTTTTTTTCTTTTCTTTGTTTTTTTGGTTTTCTTTGTTTCCTTTCTCGTTTTCACTAGCTTTTCTTTATTTCCCTTCTTTTCATGTTTTTCTTCGGTTTTGTTTATTTTTTCTTGTCTGTTGTTAGTTTTTTTATGTTTTCTCTCGGATTTCCATTTTTATATACATTTTTCGTATATATAGTACATTTTCCTAATATACTTTTAAAATTTTCCAATTACAAGTTTAACATTATCTGAAAAAGAATACAAGTTTAATATTTATTGAATACACAATCAACATTTTTTCTACAAAGATTTACATTTTTCAAATACCGGATTAACATTTTTGGATACATGGTCTACATTTCTTCTATGAACATTTTACTTTTTTTCCAAATCCATGATTAATATTTATCAAATACAAGTTTAACTTTTTTTAATACATGGTCAACATTTTTCTTATACACATTTAACATTTTTTCAAATGCTTTGTTAACATTGTTTCCATAAACATTTTTTTTCAAAGTTGATTAAAATTATCCAAGTAAAAGTTTAACAGACAAAAATGAGGCATTGGCCTCCCGCACACTGGGCTGGCCCATATGCTCGCGCGGCAGCGACACGCTTCAGCGACGCCGGTTACAGTACATACTGTAAACCAGAGCACACCCGTCGCCCCGTTCTAGGCTATAACTTCTCTATTTTCTCTGTTACACAGTGTGGCCGTGCTGGTTCAAACTCACAACCTCAACATTCTAAGGATACAACAACAACCACTAGGATACTCACCCGGTCGTGCACATTATCTTTTTTCCTTTCCCTTTTATTTCTTTCTTCAGTTCACGGGTTTTTTTTTTGGGTTCGCTGGTCATTTTTCTGTATGTTTTTATTTAGTTATTCTTTATTCTTTGGTTTTTCCTTTTTTGTTTTCTTAAATAAGCGGGTCTTGTTTTCAAATTTGTCAACTCTCTCTTTTCAAAACCGATGAACTTCTACTCAAATTTGTTAACTTTTTTTCAAATTTGATGAGACCTTTTTTTAAATCAATGAACCTTTTCAAATTCCATGACTTTTTAGTTATGTGAACTTATTTTCCAAAATAAATGAATGCTTTCCAAAATTGGTGAACTTTTTGCAAAAGTGATGAACTTTTTTTTCAAAATTGATGATTTTTTTTCAAAACTGAATGAGTTTTTTTCCAAAATCAATGAACTTTTTTTTAAAAAGTTATTTTAAAATTGGATAAACTTTTTAAAATTTTACTGAACTTATTTTCAAAATTGATGAACTTTTTTCAAAACAATGAACTTTTTTCTATATTGATTAACATTTTTCAATTAGATGAACATTTTTTCAAAGTAGATGAACATTTATTTCAAAGTTGTTAACCTTTTTAAAATTGATGAACTTTTTTTTCAAAACTGATGAACCCTTTTCAAACTCACTATAGTTTTTCAAAATCGATGATTTTTTCAAATTGACTATAATTTTTAAAATTCTTGTACTTTTTTTCTCAAATTAGTGAACTTTTTTAAAATTTTAATAAATCTTTTTGAATATGCTAGTTTGATTCAAATAGCGCCGCTACAAATCCAAGCATGCGCACTACAAGTAGTCACTAGCACCAAGGTGATACATTGGTAGCCAACCAATTTCACAATTGTTGTGGTTTGAGTTGGATTCCCCGCAACAACTTCCTTTTTGGTGGGTTTTCGCATACATATGCACTAGCGTTCATGAGACGTCCCACTAGATGCTGCGTATGAGCGCCAGTTCGCTTTCGTGACGTTTAAAGCGCGAAATATGAGGTCCCATACCTTGCAACAGGTCGGATGGTAGGAGCAACTAACGAAGGAGTGCTCCTTCGGGAGCCATGCCGGGGTCACCCTTTGGGGCGCTCCCTTCGTTTTTTTTCGCATGCGTTTTTGGCATTTTTTTTGTTTTTCATCTTTTCGGTTTTTCACTGGTCTTTTTAGCTTTTGGACATAAAAATACTTTTTTTGCTTCTACGAGAGGCATGACCGTGTCTCGTGCCTCTCATAAACGAAAAAACACACTTTTTTTCTTCCGTGAGAGGCACGGTTATGCCTCTTGAAAACAGAAAAACATGATTTTTTTTCCTTCTATAAGAGGCATGGATTTGCTTTCGTAAGATGAACGAATTTGCTTCCGCGAGAGACACAGCCGTGTCTCTCAGAAATGAAAAAAAACATGTTTTTTTTGTCTTTTCGCGAGAGGCACGGCTGTGCCTCTTTCGGAAAGAAAAAAGAGTGCTCCTAGTTAGTTTTTTTGTGAAAAAATTTCGTTAAAATCTATTAACATGAAACCTAGTTTTGAAGATTTGGACTGAGAAATTTAACGGTGAAAACGCTTTAAGATTTGGAGCATAGTTTAAGAGATATAATGTTTTGAATAAATTGATCTACGGAAAAAAGGAAAAACTCCCACAAGTAACATACATGTAGTGCTTCACTTGTAGTAACCCGCATATAGTGCGTCACTCATTGAAACCTGAGGAGGCGAGAATCTCTTTTGCAAAGAGTCCTTCTTAATTTGTGATTTCGTCGAATGGTACCATTTTTTAAGCCGGGACTTATGCTTTTTTAGGCATAGTTGGGGCGTATGTGCGTCCTCCGACGAAGCGGATTCCAACTGTTCGTCTTTCGAAAAAGAAAAAAATGTACTCCTGGTTTGTATTTTTGTGAAAAAATATTCGTGAAAATCTATCAACACAAGATCTAGTTTTGAAGATTTGGACGTGAGAAATCCATCGGTGAAACGATTCAAGATTTGCACGCATAATTTAAGAAAGAATGTTTTGAATAAATGAATCTAAAAAAAGAAAAACTGAAATAGTACACATGTAGTGCATCATTTATCGTAACCTGAGAAGGTGGGAGTGACCTTTGCAATGAGTGTTCCTTAATTTGCGATTTCGTCGGATTTTTTCCTTTGAGGGGTACGATGTTTTGAGTAGGGGCGTATGTACGTCCTCCGACGAAGGGATTCCACAGCCCCGTCGTCGCCCGCCTGGGCCTGGACATATGGCCCAATGAAGCCCAATCCCACACAAGAAGGAAAAGCGTCAGTCGGAGTCCTTCCCCACGGACCTCCTCGCGCGTCCCAAAATTGACATATGTTTTTATTTAGTTATTCTTTATTCTTTTCTTTCCTTTTTTGTTTTCTTAAATAAGGGGGCCTTGTTTTCAAATTTGTCAACTCTCTCTTTTCAAAACCGATGAACTTCGATTCAAATTTGTTAACTTTTTTTAAATTTGATAAGACTTTTTTCAAAATCAATGAACTTTTTAAAATTCCATGATTTTTTTATTTATGTGAACTTATTTTCCAAAATAAATGAACTTTTTGCAAAAGTGATGAACATTTTTTTCAAAATTGATGAGTTTTATTTCAAAATTGAATGAGTTTTTGTACAAAATCGATGAACTTTTTTTAAAAAGTTATTTTCAAATTGGGTAAACTTTTTTCAATTTTACTGAACATATTTTGAAAATTGATGAACTTTTTTCAAAACCATGAACTGTTTTCTATATCGATTAACATTTTTCAATTGGATGATTTTTTTTTTCAAAATGGATGAACTTTTTTTTTCAAAGTTGTTAACCTTTTTAAAATTGATGAACTTTTCTTTTCAATACTGATGAACCCTTTTCAAACTCACTATAGTTTTCTGAAATCGATTTTTTTTTCAAATTGACTATAATTTTTTAAATTCTTGTACTTTTTTTCTCAAATTAGTGAAACTTTTTAAAATGTTAATAAACCTTTTTGAATATGCTAGTTTGATTCAAATAGCGCCGCTACAAATCCAAGCATGCGCACTACAAGTAGTCACTAGCACTGAGGTACATTGGTAGCCAACCTATTTCACAATTGTTGTGGTGTGAGTTGGATTCCCCGCGACAACTTCTTTTTTGGTGGGTTTTCGCATACATATGCACTGAGCGTTCATGAGACGTCTCACTAGATGCTGCGTGTGAGCGCCAGTTCACTTCTGCGACGTTTAAAGCGCGGAATAGGAGGTCCCATGCCTTGCAACAGGTCGGACGGTAGGAGCAACTAACGAAGGAGTGCTCCTTCGGGAGCCACGCCAGGGTCACCCTTTGGGGCATTCCCTCCGTTTTTTCCGCATGCGTTTTGGGCTTTATATATATATATGTATGTATATATATGTTTTCCATCTCTTTGGTTTTCCACTGGTCTTTTTAGCTTTTGGACACAAAAAATTCTATATTTTGAACATAAAAATACTTTTTTTTTACTTCCATGATAGGCACGTATTTGCTTCTGCGAGAGGCATGACCGTGCCTCGTGCCTCTCGTAAACGAAACAACATGCTTTTTTCCTTTCACGAGAGACACGGGTGTGCCTCTTGAAAACAGAAAAACGTGATTTTTTTTCCTTCTATAAGAGGCACGGATTTGCTTTCGTAAGATACACGAATTTGCTTCCGCGCGTGTCTATCAGAAATGAAAAAAAAACATGTTTTTTTTGTCTTTTCGCGAGAGGCACGGCTATGCCTCTTCCGGATAGAAAAAAAAAGTGCTCCTAGTTAGGGTTTTTTGTGAAAAAAGTTCGTTAAAATCTATTAATATGGAACCTAGTTTTGAAGATTTGGAAGTGAGAAATTCAACGGTGAAAACTCTTTAAGATTTGGAGCATAGTTTAAGAGATATAATGTTTTGAATAAACTGATCTACGAAAAAAAGGAAAAACTCCCACAAGTAACGTACATGTAGTGCGTCACTTATAGTAATGCGCATATGGTGCGTCACTCATCGAGACCTGAGGAGGCGAGAATCTCTTTTGCAAAGAGTTCTTCTTAATTTGTGATTTCGTCGAATGGTACCATTTTTTTAAGCTGGGGCTTATGTTTTTTTTTGAGGCATAGTTGGGGCGTATGTGCGTCCTCCGACGAAGCGGATTCCAAAGCCCCCGTCGTCGCCCGCCTGGGCCTTGACATATGGCCCAATGAAGCCCAATCCCACACGAGAAGGAAAGCGTCGGTCGGAGTCCTTCCCCACGGACCTCCTCGCGCGTCCCAAAATACCAGGAGAGCCCCCGCCGCCTCTTCGATTCCCCAATCCCCACTTCCCCGTCTCTTCCACGGACCCCCAAAAAATCCCAAATTGCCGGCGGAACCCTAGCTCTGGTGCTACTGCCACCTCCACCGGCGGAATCGGCGGCGGCTCCTTCCCGGCGCCACACCTCGGAGGTTGCGCTGCTCGGCCCGTCCCCGTCGCGTCCTTCCTCCGGCTACACCTTCAGGATTTCGCGCCGCTCTCGTCCGAGGGCTTTGCACCGTCCTCTTACCTCTGTGCACATGTATGATTTTGCCCTTGGTAGCAGTAGTCTCTGTTCTTGGCCCTTCTGTCGTTGGTGTAGGTATGCACCCCCGATGCTATTGCAGCTGATGCTGATCTCCCTAAAAGAAGTTTGGTCCTTATGCAAAGCAATTCATTGAGGGACACAAGTAGTCCCGCAGACCGGCTTCCGATCTCTATTGATTCTGATTCCTTCACCAAGTAGTACTATTAGTATTCTGCGCAATTAGTAATTACAGTATTTTAGATATCAATGGACCATCAAAACTTCAGAGAAAAATTCTTATAAGCTGCTAACTCTTCAATCCTTGCTAGATTGTCTGTCAGCTAATTAATTAGCTGATAACTTGTGATACATGTTCTTGTCATAGATAGATCGGATACATTAGCCATGGCTTCTGGCTATCAATAGAAGCACACAAAAGTTCTCTAAGCACATAACTGATAATATCCAAAATAATAACGTCATGTTAATGGCCGGCTATGTCTGAATACCATATTTAGTCCAAGTACTATTGCTTGTTTACCAGAGTGGCTTTTCTCCCTGGTAATATTTCCAATTCTTTGTTATTTAGATGATGCATGTTATAGTCTCAGGTTTATATTATTGTCCATTGTAGGTGTTATCCGTTCATGTGCAAAGCAGGACGATTACACCATCAACGGGTGTCGGACATGGACTCTTCCACCCTCCTTTGCCAGTGTTGTGTCATGCTCGAGCATGCCATCAACTTGTGCCGGACACGGACTCCACATGAAATCCCTCCTTTGCCACATAATAGGCATCGAGTGCTCTACGGAAGCATCCAATCTCGCTGTTCTACCAACTTCGCCGGAACACCGACCACCGGTGCTCCACCTGAGGTACGCTGGATCACATGCCAAGCTAAATGCGGCTCTGCTGTTTTAAATAAGACATGATTTTTAGCTTCCATCGTTAATACCTTGCCATGTACGGACAATCTTCAGAGTTTGCAAAGAAAAAAGTGAAACCTATAATGATGAGTGATGACTATGGTATTATATCCATCTAATTATCAGAATTAGATAGGCATGTAGTATAGAGAGGGACATATCAAGTTTACTATGAACTCAAACAGGACATGTTTGACAAACAACACATGATCAGGCTCTTTAATTGAGTAGTATTATTTAGGGAGCAAAGATGCACACCTGCCTTTCTTGTGCTTTGCTGGGAGTATATAATTTCATTCTGTTCACCTTGTGGGTTGGTGTGCTAGATTGCCACCCTAACATGTTGTCGATTATATCTAATCAGTATACACTATGTTTCTGTGTTGTTCTAATGGATTGAAATGAACATAAATCAACCAAGTATATTTACATGGCCTTATACTATGCTTTTCGGCTAGGTTGTTTTCAACTGGAGACAAATCAGTGTTATTGTCATGCATCGAAGAAGAGCTCGACCTTATTGCTAACATGTAAGCAGCTGTGTTGCCTTCCTAGTCCGATCATGGATTTTAAGCATACTACTAACAAAATGTTGGTGAGTGTGGCAGGTTTTAACTAATTCAGAACATGGCCAGTACTGAATCTACACTCTAAAATATGTCTATATACATCCGTACGTAGTCCTTATTGAAATCTCTAAAAAGACTTATATTTAGGAACAGAGGGAGTAGTTCTGTATTAGCAGATCCCTCTATGGGTTCTGCAGTTGTATTGCTGATAGGTGTGTGGCTGGATGATTTTGATAGATGATGTATTTGTGGGTCTGGTGCTCATTATAATTGTGTGCTGGTAACAAGGATAAATGAGAAATTCTCCTGAGTTGCGTTTAATGTGAATGACCCTACTCAGCATGAGCTTAACAGTTAGTGTTCTTGTGGTACTTACCTTGCTTGCCATATGTTTTTTTTGAACG
>NC_041388.1:420241538-420293485 GCF_002162155.2 Triticum dicoccoides | reverse complement strand
AATGTACAAGGTATGCTCGCTGTGATATGTCTTAGCACTTCGATAAGCTGACACAAGGTATCCTGATTGTAGTTATATTAATTCAGTTTAACAACAATGGTAGATAGTGTCAAAATTCCATTGTTGTATATAACATCAGGATTTTTACAAGAACTTAACATCTCTTTTCTCAACCAGAATTTCAAATCATAGACGATGGGTGTTGAACTACTAGAATATTTATGTCCTCGTTGCAAAGCATAGGCATATGTGCTAGTTTATTCCAAAGAGAATCATGTTTTTTTAAGGAGGGAGGCTAGCTTCTATAGACTTGCATATGTTTGTAACGTTTCCCTTTGCTACCTTGTCAAAGTGCAAATTTCCAGTTTTTGTGTGTGCCAATCCATTTATAAGCTGTTGTATGCTACAATTTCGAACAAACTATGACAAATGTTGTGGTAATGAATCCTTGTGATTATTTATTGATTTTTTTGCCCTTTCCTCCATCGCTCAGTTCAAAGGTTGGCAGATGTATGTAGGTTTTATTGCAGACCATGCTGTAGAGTCGCACAAACCGCAAGTGCTGCTTTTGCTTTGTGACATTTTCAGATCCGCAGGTAGTTCAAGTATAACTTGCTCATGTGGTTAGGCCATATACCCAATAGATATTCAAATCTTCTATGTGTTGCATGGTAAATGCATTGTCAAGCACCATCATGGTGGTTGCACAGTGTCTAGTTACAATTCTCTGAAGGTCATTAGTAAAACAGGAAGTCTAACTCCCTTTTCCCCTCATTTCCTACAGATAGATCCGCTGATGGATTTAAGTTTTCATTCACCAACTACTCAATTCCTCGGAGATGAGGATCGTTCTGTAGCTCATGTGAGTTCACTCTATAAGCACGATACAGCATGCATGCATATTTGTTCGACACCTTATCATTAATATATTCCTTTTGAAATCGCAAACTAGCTATTTATTAAGTTTTTGTCAAAGTTCGGAAGATTTTTGTATTTTCCATCATGTGATGCATTGGTTGGGATAGATATTGCTTTCTGGAGGATGGTGATAAGTTTAAGGTACACTCTCGTGTTTACGTACGATGTTATAGAGTATAGACATGGGCCAGGCATCTAGTCAAACCTACATAGGATTTCTAAAATGATATAATTACTGTTACATGTCAACCGACATCAAAAGAATCCACAAAACGTGGACTACCAGTGTAGTGAAGAGGATGAGGGGAATCATCGGGGAAGCCTTAGGGGACGAGTGGGGCGAGGTAGCCCGAGGTAACAAACAAGGTGGTGAAGCGACATGTGATGATGGCATTGGGTATACAACAATAGTACAGGAAGACACGGTGGGATGGGTGGATGAGGGCAAATACATGAGAGATAGGTGTATTGAGGAAAGAAATATCGTTAATGTTGGAGGCCAAAGGAGACGATGGACCTGAATAGAAAGGAGACAATGGGTCAAATTAGTATTTGAAGGCCGGTGTTAAAGTTTGCCAAAAAAGGGGATTATCATTTGGGCTTGATAGAGTATGAATATATCTCACTTGGTCCTGTTTGCATCAAAAGCGTGTCCCACTTTGGAGAAGAATACACCAACCATTTTGGTAGTGGGCCTAACTCTTCTCAACAATACTGTTTAGGCCTCATTCCCCTAATACGCTAGTCATTGTCTCCTTTCCCGTATTTTTGTTAATCTCACTCACAAACACTTCATGATTTGAGTGAGGGAATGCTAGCTGCCATGGCGGCATTGTCCCCTCCATGAGATTGAAGGCTCTAGCAACATCGTGTGAGAGGCATGAAGGCTCTGGCGACATCGTGGGAGAGGCATCAACGCTAGTGAGTTTGCCACGACGACAGCCGCGGAGCATATAGTGGAGGGTAGAGGTGCACTTGGACACGGGGCACTGTAGTTTGTTTCTTCTTTCGGGCGAGTGGTAGCTAGATAGACAAGAGTCCTGATAAGATAAACGGTGTTAGATCAGACAAAGTGTCACCATCAACCGCTCATCATTAAGAGCGGCACGAGCAAGATCTTGGATTACTTTTCTTGAGCAAAAAGACCTCAATCCCAAGAAAGTAGCGAAGTGGGCCAAGATTAGACATAAGAAACTGCTCACAAAGATGTGCCTTCACAAAACCAACGGTAGCCATCACAGTGGTAAAACTCTCAAAACCAGGCGCTAGGGCTTGCTTAACGCCATAGAGAGCGACGAAGAAGACATACCATGTCGCCAGGAACAGAATACCCAAGTGGTGGTTGCATATAAACCTTCTCACATAGCTCATTGTTAAGAAAGCCATTCTTAGCATCAAGCTGAGAGACTACATAATTCTCATACTTATCCAATTATTGCAAATCCAACATAATCAGAGAGGCAAAGGAGATGGACCCAGACATCAGAGAGAACAAGGTCCATCTCCTTTGCCATTCTTAGCCATCACGTCATTTTGAGCATGAGCACCAAGAAAAGAGATCTGAGCAACAACTCCCTGCTCAGCAAGGACTCCATGCAAGAGCTTGGAGATATACTCTTTAATAGAGTCATCGCATAACACAATAAGGGTAGAGAACTAAATGTGAACTGTGGCAGCAAAACGTTTATATATTAAGACCTCACTACGAGAAGAAATAAAATATATCCAGGTGTCTGGAGAGAAATCATCTTTAAAGATAATATACTAGCGATGACCTACTTTTGAGGCAAAGGAGATGGACCCAGACATCAGAGAGAACAAGGTCGAAACGACACTGAGACATAGTCTCGCTATGAGTATAAGGTAATTGGACCTGTTTACCAAGCCGACAACCCTGACAGTCTAAAGACATCATCGGAGACGGATCCAAGAGGACCACGTCGAACTAAGGGTGAGAGACGAGGGCCACACAAGTGAGTCAAGGAGATGAAGCAACATCTGAAAATAACTTGTAAACAAGGCAATAGAGGCGGAGAGACTGGCTGTAGTGGCAGCGGATGGACTTGATCCAGCATCCCATGTGCCTGTGCACTCTTCGTTCCCCGCTGATTCGGGTTGGTGTCCTTGTCCTGTTTGTGGATTTTGTGTCACGCACTTGATTAAGCATCCCACGTTCTCCTACAGTGTGCCCTTGGCCTTGGCGATAGGTAGCGCCGTGTTCTCGGGCGTGTCCCGTGCATAAAATCCAGGTATGCGCCGATTGTCGGAGCTCTTGCTCGCCATTGGTGGTGCTCGAGCATGCGGTTATGGTGTCGCCCATAAAGGGAACACGGGATGTGGGATCGAGACAACACACATAGCAATCCGCCACCAGGCAAAGGATGCCCATCCGGACTTATAGGGAGTGGAGGTGGACACAAGGTGGATGAGTGTGCTCATCAGTAAGAGCAACACGAGCAATAAGTCCTGGATATGCTTCTCTTAGGATATAAAGAAGCCATTAGAGGTAGAAGAAACCTCGATCGCAAGTAATGACAAGGACTAAGATCAGAGATAACAAACTCATTATGACGAGCCTTCACAAAGGCAATGTACTTGTGAGTCGTCGCTAGTTGAGACATACCGGCGGTGAACAGAAGCCACGACGAAAAGTCTGCGAAGAGTGGTCATGTTGGCCATTATAGGAGCAAATGTCTCAGCATAGTCATGACCATGTTGTCACCACTAGATGAGCTTTGTAACACTCAAGAGAACCATCAGTCTTAACCTTTTAGATCCACTTAGAAGTGATGAGACGAGCACGAGGAAGAGAAATGAGATCCCACGCGCCGATGTGGTCAAGAGCATCAATCAAGCTTCGACGCCACCACATGCTGCTATTCAAGATGAACAACGTTAGGATATGAAGTCGTCTCAAGAATAGCAATGCCAACGCTTGGAAGACCACAAGTAGGAAGCGTACGAGGACGCAAGCCATAAGTAGGCTGAGATAGGGAAGATGGCACATTAGTAGACACACCCACAACATGCGGACGACGTGTATAAAAGTGAGGAAAAGATAGCAGAGTACGAGCAGGAATTATCGAGACAAATCTCAAGTCATGGTGACAAGGAAGCTACCAGTGATGAAGGTGTATGATAAGCGATGTGAGGAAATCATAGGAGATTATGCTGGATCTGCAATAGTCAAAGAAGCAGGAGGAGTACGATGAATGGATAACGGCTCAACAAGAGTGATAGGAGTGTCGGCAAAGTGAGGAAAGAGATATCCTCCAATAAAGAAGTTGATGAAAATGAGCACGTGTAGAAGGGATGTGACTCATCAAAAGTCACATCCCAAGAAATAGGCATCCAACAACCAATATGATCCCAACAACGATATCCCGTATGCTCATCACTGTATCCTATGAGGACACACTCAACAGACAGGCAGTCAGTTTGGTGCCTTAACAAGGGGCAAGAAGGACATAGCAAACACAACCAAACAATTGAAGCACCGAATAATCAAGAAACAATCAAAGAGACGCTTGAATGGAACACCACCTTGTAGAGCAGTGGATGGTTGAAGGTTAATGAGATAGATGGATATACTTCTCCCAGGAAATAAAGAAACCATTAGATGTAGAAAGAAACCTCAATCTCTAAAAAGTTAATATAATTGCTATGACCTACTTTTGAGGCAAAGGAGATGGACCCAGACATGCGAGAACAAGGTCGAAACGACGCTGAGACATAGTCTCGCTATGAGTATAAGGTAATTGGACCTGTTTACCAAGCCGACAACCCTGACAATCTAAAGACATCACCGGAGACGGATCCAAGAGGACCACGTCGAACTAAGGATGAGAGACGAGGGCCACACAAGTGAGTCAAGGAGATGATGCCACATCTGAAAATAACTTGTAAACAAGGCAATAAAGGCAGAGAGACTGGCGGTAGTGGCAGCAGATGGACTTGATCCAGCATCCCACGTGCCTGTGCACTCTTCGTTCCCCGCTGATTCGGGTTGGTGTCCTTGTCCTGTTTGCGGATTTTGTGTCACGCATTTGATTAAGCATCCCACGTTCTCCTATAGTGTGCCCGTGGCCTTGACGATAGGTAGCGCCGTGTTCTCGGGTGTGTCTCGTGCATAAAATCCAGGTGTGCGCTGATTGTCCGGGCTCTTGCTCGCCATTGGTGGTGCTCGAGCGTGCGGTTATGGTGTCGCCCATAAAGGGAACACGGGATGTGGGATCGAGACAGCACACATAGCAATCCGCCACCAGGCAAAGGAGCCCATCCGGACTTACAGGGAGCGGAGGTGGACACAAGGTGGATGAGTGTGCTCATCAGTAAGAGCAGCACGAGCAATAAGATCCTGGATATGCTTCTCTTAGGAAATAAAGAAGCCATTAGAGGTAGAAGAAACCTTAATCGCAAGTAGTGATGAGGACTAAGATCAGAGATATAAACTCATTATGACGAGCCTTCACAAAGGCAATGTACTTGTGATTCGTCGCCAGTGATGATTCACATATAAAAGAAGTGTTCGACCATGAGTTGAATGGTGGACAGGAAGTGCAGGATCATGAGAACTCACCGAAAAAACCAGCCGCAGTTAGCACTAAGATGAAGTGCTCAAACCAGGCAGGAGGGGTTTACTCAAGACCATATAAAGAGCGATCAAGAGGACAAACAGTGCCATCCGGAAGAGAATACTCATGTAGTGGCTACATGTAGGCATTCTTACATCAAGTTGAGACATACCGGCGGCAAACAGAAGCCACGACGAGAAGTCTGCGAAGAGTGGCCATGTTGGCCATTATAGGAGCCAATGTCTCATCATAGTCATGACCATGTTCTCACCACTAGATGAGCTTTGTAACACTCAAGAGAACCATCAGTCTTAACCTTTTAGATCCACTTAGAAGTGATGAGATGTGCACGAGGAAGAGAAATGAGATCCCACGCGCCGATGTGGTCAAGAGCATCAATCAAGCTTCGACGCCATCACATGCAGCTATTCACGATGAACAACGTCAGGATAAGAAGTCGTCTCAAGAATAGCAGCGCCAACGGTTGGAAGACCACAAGTAGGAAGCGGATGAGGCCGCAAGCCATAAGTAGGCTGAGACAGGGAAGAAGTCACATTAGTAGACACACCCACAACACGCGGATGACGTGTATAAAAGTGAGGAAAAGATAGCAGAGTACGAGCAGGAATCATCGGGACAATCTTAAGTCATGGTGACAAGGAAGCTAGCAGTGATGAAGGTCTGTGATAATCGAGGTGAGGAAATCATAGGAGATGATGTTAGATCTACAATACTCGAAGGAGCAGGAGGACTACGATGAATGAATAACGGCTCAATAGGAATGATAGGAGTGTCGGGAAAGTGAGGAAAGAGATATCCTCCAATAAAGAAGTTGATGAAAATGAGCACGGGTAGAAGGGGTGAGACTCAACAAAAGTCACATCCCTAGAAATAGGCATCCAACAACCAACATATTCCCTAACGATATCTTGTATGCTCATCGTTGTATCCTATGAAGACACACTCAATAGATTGGCAGTCAGTTTGGTGCCTTCACGAGGGGCAAGAAGGACATAACATAGCCAAACAATTGAAGCGCCAAATAATCAAGAAACAGTTAGACAGACGGTTGAAAGGAACACCACCCTATCGAGCGGCGGATGGCTAAAGGTTGATGAGATAGATGGAAGTGCTGACAGACTCGGCCCGAAAGTGCGGCGGAAGAGAGGTGACGACCATCAACACATGAGCCTTCTCAAGGTGACGATGTTTGCGACGCCATTTTGAGCATGAGCAGTTGAGCACCAAGAAAAGAGATTTGAGCAACAACACCCTGCTCAACAAGGACTCCACGCAAGAGCTTGGAGATATACTCTTTAGTAGAGTCATCGCATAACACAATAAGCGTAGAGAACTGAATGTGAACCGTGGCAGCAAAACGCTTATATATAGATAAGACCTCACCATGAGAAGAAATAAAATATATCCAGGTGTGTGGAGAGAAATCATTTATAAAGGTAATATACTGGCGATGAACTAGTTTTGAGGCAGAGGAGATGGACCCAGACATCAGAGAGAACAAGGTCGAAACGACGCTGAGACATAGTCTCGCTATGAGTATAAGGTAATTGGATCTGTTTGCCAAGCCGACAACCCTGACAGTCTAAAGACATCATCGGAGACGGATCCAAGAGAACCACGTTGAACTAAGGATGAGAGACGAGGGCCACACAAGTGAGTCAAGGAGATGATATCTGAAAATAACTTGTAAACAAGGCAATAGAGGCGGAGAGACTGGCTGTAGTGGCAGCGGATGGACTTGATCCAGCATCCCACGTGCCTGTGCACTCTTCGTTCCCCGCTGATTCGGGTTGGTGTCCTTGTCATGTTTGTGGATTTTGTGTCACGCACTTGATTAAGCATCCCACGTTCTCCTACAGTGTGCCCTTGGCCTTGGCGATAGGTAGCGCCGTGTTCTCGGGCGTGTCCCGTGCATAAAATCCAGGTATGCGCCGATTGTCGGAGCTCTTGCTCGCCATTGGTGGTGCTCGAGCGTGCGGTTATGGTGTCGCCCATAAAGGGAACACGGGATGTGGGATCGAGACAGCACACATAGCAATCCGCCACCGGGCAAAGGATGCCCATCCGGACTTGCGGAGGTGGACACAAGGTGGATGAGTGTGCTCATCAGTAAGAGCAGCACGAGCAGTAAGATCCTGGATATGCTTCTCTTAGGATATAAAGAAGCCATTAGAGGTAGAAGAAACCTCAATCGCAAGTAGTGACGTGGACTAAGATTAGAGATAAGTAACTCATTATGACGAGCCTTCACAAAGGCAATGTACTTGTGAGTCGTCGCCAGTTGAGACATACCGGCGGCGAACAGAAGCCACGACGAAAAGTCTGCGAAGAGTGGTCATGTTGGCCATTATAGGAGCAAATGTCTCATCATAGTCATGACCATGTTCTCACCACTAGATGAGCTTTGTAACACTCAAGAGAACCATCAGTCTTAACCTTTTAGATCCACTTAGAAGTGATGAGACGAGCACGAGGAAGAGAAATGAGATCCCACCCGCCGATGTGGTCAAGGGCATCAATCAAGCTTCGACGCCATCACATGCTGCTATTCAGGATGAACAACGTCAGGATATGAAGTCGTCTCAAGAATAGCAACGCCAACGCTTGGAAGACCACAAGTAGGAAGCGGACGAGGCCGCAAGCCACAAGTAGGCTGAGACAGAGAAGATGTCACATTAGTAGACACACCCACAACACGCGGATGACGTGTATAAAAGTGAGGAAAAGATAGCAGAGTACGAGCAGGAATGATCGGGACAATCTTAAGTCATGGTGACAAGGAAGCTAGCAGTGATGAAGGTTTGTGATAATCGAGGTGAGGAAATCATAGGAGATGATGTTGGATCTGCAATAGTCGGAGGAGCAGGAGGAGTACGATGAATGGATAACGGCTCAACAGGAGTGATAGGAGTGTCGGGAAAGTGAGGAAAGAGATATCCTCCAATAAAGAAGTTGTTGAAAATGAGCACGGGTAGAAGGGGTGAGACTCAACAAAAGTCACATCCCTAGAAATAGGCATCCAACAACCAACATGTTCCCTAACGATATCTTGTATGCTCATCGTTGTATCCTATGAAGACACACTCAATAGATTGGCAGTCAGTTTGGTGCCTTCACGAGGGGCAAGAAGGACATAACACAGCCAAACAATTGAAGCGCCAAATAATCAAGAAACAGTTAGAGAGACGCTTGAAAGGAACGCCACCCTATCGAGGAGCTGATGGCTAAAGGTTGATGAGATAGATGGAAGTGTTGACAGGCTCGGCTCGAAAGTGCGGCGGAAGAGAGGTGACGACCATCAAAGCATGAGCCTTCTCAAGGTGACGATGTTTGCGACGCCATTTTGAGCATGAGCAGTTGAGCACCAAGAAAAGAGATTTGAGCAACAACACCCTACTCAACAAGGACTCCACGCAAGAGCTTGGAGATATACTCTTTAGCAGAGTCATCGTATAACACAATAAGCGTAGAGAACTGAATGTGAACCGTGGCAGCAAAACGCTTATATATAGATAAGACCTCACTATGAGACGAAATAAAATATATCCAGGTGTGCGGAGAGAAATCATCTACAAAGATAATATACTAGCGATGACCTACTTTTGAGGCAAAGGAGATGGACCCAGACATCAGAGAGAACAAGGTCGAAACGACGCTGAGACATAGTCTCGCTATGAGTATAAGGTAATTGGACCTGTTTACCAAGCCGACAACCCTGACAGCCTAAAGACATCATCGGAGACGGATCCAAGAGGACCCCGTCGAACTAAGGGTGAGAGATGAGGGCCACACAAGTGAGTCAAGGAGATGATGCAACATCTGAAAATAACTTGTAAACAAGGCAATAGAGGCGGAGAGACTGGCTGTAGTGGCAGCGGATGGACTTGATCCAGCATCCCATGTGCCTGTGCACTCTTCGTTCCCCGCTGATTCGGGTTGGTGTCCTTGTCCTGTTTGTGGATTTTGTGTCACGCACTTGATTAAGCACCCCACGTTCTCCTACAGTGTGCCCTTGGCCTTGGCGATAGGTAGCGTCGTGTTCTCGGGCGTGTCCCGTGCATAAAATCCAGGTATGTGCTGATTGTCGGAGCTCTTGCTCGGCATTGGTGGTGCTCGAGCGTGCGGTTATGGTGTCGCCCATAAAGGGAACACGGGATGTTGGATCGAGACAGCACACATAGCAATCCGCCACCGGGCAAAGGATGCCCATCCGGACTTACAGGGAGCGGAGGTGGACACAAGGTGGATGAGTGTGCTCATCAGTAAGAGCAGCACGAGCAATAAGATCCTGGATATGCTTCTCTTAGGATATAAAGTAGCCATTAGAGGTAGAAGAAACCTCAATCGCAAGTAGTGACGTGGACTAAGATCAGAGATAAGAAACTCATTATGACGAGCCTTCACAAAGGTAATGTACTTGTGAGTCGTAGCCAGTTGAGACATACCGGCGGCGAACAGAAGCCACGACGAAAAGTCTACGAAGAGTGGTCATGTTGGCCATTATAGGAGCAAATGTCTCATCATAGTCATGACCATGTTCTCACCACTAGTGAGCTTTGTAACACTCAAGAGAACCATCAGTCTTACCTTTTATATCCACTTAGAAGTGATGAGACGAGCACGAGGAAGAGAAATGAGATCCCACGCGTTGATGTGGTCAAGAGCATCAATCAAGCTTCGACGCCATCACATGCTGCTATTCAGGATGAACAACGTCAGGATATGAAGTCGTCTCAAGAATAGCAACGCCAACGCTTGGAAGACCACAAGTAGGAAGCGGACAAGGCCGCAAGCCATAAGTAGGCCGAGACAGGGAAGAAGTCACATTAGTAGACACACCCACAACACGCGGATGACGGGTATAAAAGTGAGGAAAAGATAGCAGAGTACGAGCAGGAATGATCGGGACAATCTTAAGTCATGGTGACAAGGAAGCTAGCAGTGATGAAGGTCTGTGATAATCGAGGTGAGGAAATCATAGGAGATGATGTTGGATCTGCAATAGTCGGAGGAGCAGGAGGAGTACGATGAATGGATAACGGCTCAACAGGAGTGATAGGAGTGTCGGGTGTTAGGAATAAGCAACTTGTATTCCCATGAGGCCATAGGCCGATATATATATACATGTACAGGTGTGGAACATATGCAGGAAACCCCTTATATAACGGGATAAATACAAAGGGGTACATGACTTATATTATAACTCTAACACCCCCCCTCAAACTCATGGTGGATGAACAACACTAAGTTTGGAGAGATAAAAGCCATGTTGTGCTCTAGTCTGAGCCTTCGTCAGGAAATCCGCCAACTGTAACTCGGAAGGCACATACTGAAGAGCAATAACCCGATCCTGCACAGCAGCGCGCACATAGAAAGCATCAACACCAATGTGCTTGGTGAGATCATGCTTCACAGGATCGCGTGCAATGCTGATAGCACCTGTACTGTCAGATAAAAGTAGAGTCGGTGTAGTGACAGAAACACCAAAATCCTGAAGTAACCACCGTAACCAAGTCACCTCTGCCGTCAAAAGAGCCATTGCTCGCAACTCAGCCTCGGCACTCGAACGGGAAACTGCAAGCTGTTTCTTCGTCTTCCAGGCAATGAGAGAACCACCAAGAAAAACACAGTAAGCAGAAAGTGAACGGCGATCGGAAGGATTACTAGCCCACGTAGCATCCGAATAGGCCTGGAGCTGTAAAGAACTGGAGCGAGGAAAGAATAGACGGTGAGAGATCGTGCCTCGAAGATATCGAAGAACACGAAGGAGATGACTATAGTGAACCGAGGTGGGGGCAGAGACAAACTGACTCAGAATATGAACCGGATAAAGAGATGTCCGGACGAGTGACAGCTAGATCGACAAGACTGCCAACAAGATGACGATAACGCGTCGGGTCAGGGAGAGGATCACCATCAGTAGCACGGAGGTGAACATTGAGCTCCATAGGAGTCTCAACAACGCGCTCATCAGTAAGAGCAGCACGAGCAAGAAGATCCTGGATATACTTTTTCTGGGATATAAAAAAGCCATCCTATGGAGCGAAGTGTAGAAGAGACTTCAATCCCAAGAAAGTAGCGAAGAGGTCCAAGATCAGACATAAGAAACTGCTCACTAAGACGGGCCTTTACAAAGGCAATATACTCGGGGTCATCCCCCGCGATGATCATGTCATCAACATAAAGAAGAAGAGTCCGACCACGAGGAGAAAGGTGAATAAACAATGCTGGATCATGAGCACTTGCTAAAAAATCAGCAGCAGTGATCACAGAGGCAAAGCGCTCAAACCAGGCGCGGGGGGCTTGCTTAAGGCCATAGAGAGAGCGACGAAGACGACATACCATGCCATCAGGAACAGAATACCCAGGTGGTGGCTGCATGTACACCTCCTCACGCAGCTCACCATTAAGAAAGGCATTCTTAACATCAAGCTGAGATATAGACCAGTGGCGTGCAGAGGCAACGGCAAGAAGTGTACGAATAGTGGTCATATGAGCCACAGGAGCAAAAGTCTCGTCATAATCACGACCATGCTCCTGCTGAAAACCACGAGCCACAAGACGAGCTTTGTGACGCTCAAGAGAACCATCGGAGCGGGTCTTAACCTTATAGACCCACTTACAAGTGATCGGACGGACTCCGGGAGGAAGAGAAACAAGATCCCAGGTACCAGTGCGTTCAAGAGCAGCAATCTCCTCTGCCATCGAAACTGCCATTCAGGATGAACAACAGCCTGACGGTAAGAAGTCGGCTCAAGAACAGCAGCACCAGTGGTGGGAAATCCAAAGCGATCAACAGGCGGACGAGGACGAGAACGCAAGCCATAAGTAGGCTGAGAGGAAGATGACGACCCATCCACAGAGGCATCGACTGGTCGTGGACGACGAGTATAATGCTGAGGAAAAGATGGAATAATAGAAGGAGGAATCGGCAAGGTAGAATCAGGGGGCGGCGACGAAGAAGTCACCGGAGATGAAGGTGTAGAGTCCGGTGACAGGCTGGGGGAGGAGACCGGAGAGGAAGTCACCGGAGAGGAAGGTGGAGAACCCGGTGACATGCGAGGCAAGGAGACCGGGGAGGATGGTGGCTGCAAATCAACGAGATGTGGAGAAGGAGAGGAAGTGGAATGGAGAGGTACAGTCTCGACGGGGGTGATAGGTAAGTCAGGAAAAGTGAGAAAAGAGATATCCTGCACTGAAAAAGTCGAGGAAGATGGGCGTGGGTAGAAGGGACGAGACTCTTCAAAAGTCACATCTCGAGAGATACGCATCCGACGACCAATAGGATCCCAACAACGATAGCCCTTATGCTCATCACTGTAGCCTAAGAAGACACACTCAACAGACTGAGCGGTCAGTTTGGTGCGTTCGCGAGGAGCAAGAAGAACATAGCAAACACAACCAAATGAGCGAAGCATCGAATAATCGGGAGAACGATCAAAAAGTCGCTCGAAAGGAACACCACCCTGTAGAGCAGCGGAAGGTTGTATATTGATAAGATAGGTGGATGTGGAGACGGCCTCAACCCAAAAATGAGGCGGGAGAGAGGCAGCAATCATCAATGCACGAGCCATCTCAAGAAGATGTCGATGCTTTCGCTTAGCCACACCATTCTGAGCATGAGCACCAGGACAAGAGAATTGAGAGAGAGTCCCGTGCTCAGCAAGAACACCACGCAACATCTTAGAGATATACTCGCCAGCGGAGTCAGCACGAAAAACACGAATGGGTGAAGAGAACTGAGTATGAACCATGGCAGCAAAACGCTTATAAATAGACAACACCTCAGAACGAGATGTCATGAAATAAAGCCAGGTGTAACGAGAGAAATCATCTATGAAAATAATATAGTATTTATGACCACCTTTCGAAGCGAAAGGGGCCGGACCCCATACATCAGAATGGACTAAATCGAAAGGACGCTTAGACACTGACTCACTATGTGAATATGGTAATTGAATCTGCTTGCCAAGATGACAACCTTGACACTCTAAAGAGACATCTCCTGAGACAGACCCCAGAAGGCCTCGACGAACTAAAGAAGACAACCGAGAACCACACAGATGACCAAGTCGATGATGCCACTGCTGGAAGGAACCAGTGACGGAGGTGACAGAAGCGGAAGAACTGGCGATGGTGGTGGCAGCAGAAGGAACATGAAGCCAGTCCAACTCCCAAAGACCCTGAGAATCACGGCGGCGAGGGCCAGCCCCAACCAGAGTGTGCGTGTGACGGTCCTGAACAGAACAAGAGTCAACGTCAAGGATGACGCGACAACCAGAATCCGTAAGTTGACCAGCAGAAAACAAATTCATGGTAAGTCGAGGAACATGAGCAACATCAGGAACAGAATAAGGAGTAGTAAGATTGCCTCTACTAGCAACAGAAAGTGGAGTACCATCAGCAGTGAAGACATGAATAGGAGAATCTAGTGATCGAAGAGAGGACAAAGTGGAAGAATGAGAAGACATATGAAAGGAAGCTCCAGAATCCAGAACCCAGGGGGATGTACCTGACGGTGTAGAGGGTGATTGCTCAGTGCGGGAAGCATCAGTCACAGAACCGACAGTACCCGTCGAGGAAGAACCTGAAGCCGCGAGCAGACGCTTAAGTCTCAGAATATCCTGCTCAGTCAAAGCAATGGGTGAAGCTGTCGAGGTAGATGACGAAGTCCCTGAAGATGATGAGCGAGCCTTGCGCAGGTGTTTCTTCTTCGTGTAGCACTGAGACTCAAGATGACCATCATTGTTGCAATAGGTGCAATGTGGACGGGGGCGACCTGAGCCTCCAGAAGGAGTGGGCAAGAGCGACGGAGCACTCGAGCGAGAAGTGGTCGGTGGAGCAAGTGGCGTAGGAGCACGAGTAGCGAGCACAGAGGGAACCTCCAGCAAACCAGCACCACGTAAGCGAGTCTCCTCAGCACGAATCTCAGAAAGCGCCTCCATGAGAGAAATACGGCCACGAGCAAACAACTGAGCACGCCGGGGCTCAAACTCCTTACGGAGCCGAGACAAGAACTCATAGACGCGATGAAACTCCAACTTGGCCTGGACAGCCTGGCAACAGGGGCAGGTACGACACCCAGCACTACAGAGAGAATCAAGCTGGCGCCAGATAGCAGAACTCTGTGCATAGAAGTCATCAACAGTAGAGTCACCCTGCTGAAGAGCATGCTCCTGACGGATCACAGAGAGGTATAAGGCATCACCAGAGGGCTGATAGCGCTCACGAAGACGGGTCCACATCTCAAAGACAGTAGAAAGACCCAGAAATTCAGAAGCAAACTGAGGCAGAGCACTAGCAGTGAGAACAGCTGCAGCACGAGCATCATCATCAAGCCACTGGGTGTAAACAGACAGAGCACCATGATACGTCTGAAGAGCCTCCTCATAAGCCAAAACCCTCTCATCATAAGCACGATCAGCAGCCTCATCAGCAACCTTAGCCGCATCCTTGGCGGCCTGATTAGCATCCGTAGGAAGAACCGATGGAGTTGGCGGAGTAGGGGCCACCGGAGGAACCGGACGTGGCGGACAGCAGACCTCGCCAGAAAGAACACCCCAAAGACGGATGCCACGCATGTGAATGCGCATGAAGCCAGTAAACTCGGTGTAGTTAGTACCATCAAAGATCACCGGACAGCGAGGGACAGCAACATAGCCCGATGCAGCAGACATTTTTTTAGCAGAGATCGATCAAGGGTAGCTGGCAATCGGCGGCTGAAGAACCGCAGGGGTAAGGGCCGGCGGGAGCAGCAGCCAGCCAGCAGGGGCACACGCGGTCGACAGGAAGCAGCAGCGTTGGCCAAGATGAGTTCCAGCTCCAGGCAAACGTGTGCGGACAGAAGCCTGCAACTGCAGGAGAGCAACACGCAGGCTGCTGGAGCTGTACGGGCGGGCCTGCACGTGGAGCGGAGCCTTCCTGGAGCCTGGAGGTGCTTCCAGCCGAGCGCCCCAGCCGAGCGCACAGGAGGCGATCTGCGTTGATTGGGGCCGGCTGGGATCGATCCGGGATGAAGACGATCGGGCCGGCTGGGGAGCGATCCGATCGGGAGATCGAGGAGCCGGACGAGATCGATCCGATCGGGAGACTCCGGGAGATCGAGAGGGGCTTCGATCGTGAACGAGATAAGCCAGAAGAGATAAATAGCACGAGTTGCAGCGTGCAAAAAATTGACCTAGCTCTAATACCATGTTAGGAATAAGCAACTTGTATTCCCATGAGGCCATAGGCCGATATATATATACATGTACAGGTGTGGAACATATGCAGGAAACCCCTTATATAACGGGATAAATACAAAGGGGTACATGACTTATATTATAATTCTAACATCGGGAAAGTGAGGAAAGAGATATCCTCCAATAAAGAAGTTGATGAAAATGAGCACGGGGAGAAGGGGTGAGACTCAACAAAAGTCACATCCCAAGAAATAGGCATCCAACAACCAACATGTTCCCTAACGATATCTTGTATGCTCATCGTTGTATCCTATGAAGACACACTCAATAGATTGGCAGTCAGTTTGGTGCCTTCACGAGGGGCAAGAAGGACATAACACAGCCAAACAATTGAAGCGCCAAATAATCAAGAAACGGCTAGATAGACGCTTGAAAGGAACGCCACCCTATCGAGGAGTTGATGGCTAAAGGTTGATGAGATAGATGGAAGTGCTGACAGGCTCGGCCCGAAAGTGCGGCGGAAGAGAGGTGACGACCATCAAACCATGAGCCTTCTCAAGGTGACGATGTTTGCGACGCCATTTTGAGCATGAGCAGTTGAGCACCAAGAAAAGAGATTTGAGCAACAGCACCCTGCTCAACAAGGACTCCACGCAAGAGCTTGGAGATATACTCTTTAGCAGAGTCATCGTATAACACAATAAGCGTAGAGAACTGAATGTGAACCGTGGCAGCAAAACGCTTATATATAGATAAGACCTCACTATGAGGCGAAATAAAATATATCCAGGTGTGTGGAGAGAAATCATCTACAAAGATAATATACTAGCGATGACCTACTTTTGAGGCAAAGGAGATGGACCCAGACATAAGAGAGAACAAGGTCGAAACGACGCTGAGACATAGTCTCGCTATGAGTATAAGGTAATTGGACCTGTTTACCAAGCCGACAACCCTGACAGTCTAAAGACATCATCGGAGACGGATCCAAGAGGACCACGTCGAACTAAGGGTGAGAGACGAGGGCCACACAAGTGAGTCAAGGAGATGAAGCAACATCTGAAAATAACTTGTAAACAAGGCAATAGAGGCGGAGAGACTGGCTGTAGTGGCAGAGCGGATGGACTTGATCCAGCATCCCATGTGCCTGTGCACTCTTCGTTCCCCGCTGATTCGGGTTGGTGTCCTTGTCCTGTTTGTGGATTTTGTGTCACGCACTTGATTAAGCATCCCACGTTCTCCTACAGTGTGCCCTTGGCCTTGGCGATAGGTAGCGCCGTGTTCTCGGGCGTGTCCCGTGCATAAAATCCAGGTATGCGCCGATTGTCGGAGCTCTTGCTCGCCATTGGTGGTGCTCGAGCGTGCGGTTATGGTGTCGCCCATAAAGGGAACACGGGATGTGGGATCGAGACACCACACATGGCAATCCGCCACCGGGCAAAGGATGCCCATCCGGACTTACAGGGAGCGGAGGTGGACACAAGGTGGATGAGTGTGCTCATCAGTAAGAGCAG
Source organism: Triticum dicoccoides (assembly GCF_002162155.2). Lineage (NCBI taxonomy): Eukaryota > Viridiplantae > Streptophyta > Magnoliopsida > Poales > Poaceae > Triticum > Triticum dicoccoides. Next base: position 420,276,277 of record NC_041388.1, on the reverse strand, counting down.
CACGAGCAATAAGATCCTAGATATGCTTCTCTTAGGATATAAAGTAGCCATTAGAGGTAGAAGAAACCTCAATCGCAAGTAGTGACGTGGACTAAGATCAAAGATAAGAAACTCATTGTGACGAGCCTTCACAAAGGTAATGTACTTGTGAGTCGTCGCCAGTTGAGACATACCGGCGGCGAACAGAAGCCACGATGAAAAGTCTGCGAAGAGTGGTCATGTTGGCCATTATAGGAGCAAATGTCTCATCATAGTCATGACCATGTTCTCACCACTAGTGAGCTTTGTAACACTCAAGAGAACCATCAGTCTTACCTTTTAGATCCACTTAGAAGTGATGAGACGAGCACGAGGAAGAGAAATGAGATCCCACGCGCCGATGTGGTCAAGAGCATCAATCAAGCTTCGATGCCATCACATGCTGCTATTCAGGATGAACAACGTTAGGATATGAAGTCGTCTCAAGAATAGCAGCGCCAACGCTTGGAAGACCATAAGTACGAAGCGGACGAGGCCGCAAGCCATAAGTAGGCCGAGACAGGGAAGAAGTCACATTAGTAGACACACCCACAACACGCGGATGACGTGTATAAAAGTGAGGAAAAGATAGCAGAGTACGAGCAGGAATGATCGGGACAATCTTAAGTCATGGTGACAAGGAAGCTAGCAGTGATGAAGGTCTGTGATAATCGAGGTGAGGATATCATAGGAGATGATGTTGGATCTGCAATAGTCGGAGGAGCAGGAGGAGTACGATGAATGGATAACGGCTCAACATGAGTGATAGGAGTGTCGGGAAAGTGAGGAAAGAGATATCCTCCAATAAAGAAGTTGATGAAAATGAGCACGGGTAGAAGGGGTGAGACTCAACAAAAGTCACATCCCTAGAAATAGGCATCCAACAACCAACATGTTCCCTAACGATATCTTGTATGCTCATCGTTGTATCCTATGAAGACACACTCAATAGATTGGCAGTCAGTTTGGTGCCTTCACGAGGGGCAAGAAGGACATAACACAGCCAAACAATTGAAGCGCCAAATAATCAAGGAACGGTTAGATAGACGCTTGAAAGGAGCGCCACCCTATCGAGGAGCTGATGGCTAAAGGTTGATGAGATAGATGGAAGTGCTGACAGGCTCGGCCCGAAAGTGCGGCGGAAGAGAGGTACGACCATCAAAGCATGAGCCTTCTCAAGGTGACGAGGTTTGCGACGCCATTTTGAGCATGAGCAGTTGAGCACCAAGAAAAGAGATTTGAGCAACAGCACCCTCCTCAACAAGGACTCCACGCAAGAGCTTGGAGATATACTCTTTAGCAGAGTCATCGTATAACATAATAAGCGTAGAGAACTGAATGTGAACCGTGGCAGCAAAACGCTTATATATAGATAAGACCTCACTATGAGACGAAATAAAATATATCCAGGTGTGTGGAGAGAAATCATCTACAAAGATAATATACTAGCGATGACCTACTTTTGAGGCAAAGGAGATGGACCCAGACATAAGAGAGAACAAGGTCGAAACGACGCTGGACATAGTCTCGCTATGAGTATAAGGTAATTGGACCTGTTTACCAAGCCGACAACCCTGACAGTCTAAAGACATCATCGGAGACGGATCCAAGAGGACCACGTCGAACTAAGGGTGAGAGACGAGGGCCACACAAGTGAGTCAAGGAGATGAAGCAACATCTGAAAATAACTTGTAAACAAGGCAATAGAGGCGGAGAGACTGGCTGTAGTGGCAGCGGATGGACTTGATCCAGCATCCCACGTGCCTGTGCACTCTTCGTTTCCCGCTGATTCGGGTTGGTGTCCTTGTCCTGTTTGTGGATTTTGTGTCACGCACTTGATTAAGCATCCCACGTTCTCCTACAGTGTGCCCTTGGCCTTGGCGATAGGTAGCGCCGTGTTCTCGGGCGTGTCCTGTGCATAAAATCCAGGTATGCGCTGATTGTCGGAGCTCTTGCTCGCCATTGGTGGTGCTCGAGCGTGCGGTTATGGTGTCGCCCATAAAGGGAACACGGGATGTGGGATCGAGACAGCACACATGGCAATTCACCACCCGGCAAAGGATGCCCATCCGGACTTACAGGGAGCGGAGGTGGACACAAGGTGGATGAGTGTGCTCATCAGTAAGAGCAGCACGAGCAATAAGATCCTGAATATGCTTCTCTTAGGAAATAAAGAAGCCATTAGTGTAGAAGAAACCTCAATTGCAAGTAGTGACGAGGACCAAGATCAGAGATAAGAAACTCATTATGACGAGCCTTCACAAAGGCAATGTACTTGTGAGTCGTCGCCAGTTGAGACATATCGGCGGCGAACAGAAGCCACGATGAAAAGTCTGCGAAGAGTGGTCATGTTGGCCATTATAGGAGCAAATGTCTCATCATTGTCATGACCATGTTGTCACCACTAGATGAGCTTTGTAACACTCAAGAGAACCATTAGTCTTAACCTTTTAGATCCACTTAGAAGTGATGAGACAAGCACGATGAAGAGAAATGAGATCCCACACGCCGATGTGGTCAAGAGCATCAATCAAGCTTCGACGCCATCACATGCTGCTATTCACGATGAACAACGTTAGGATAAGAAGTCGTCTCAAGAATAGCAGCTTCAACGCTTGGAAGACCACAAGTAGGAAGCAGACGAGGACGCAAGCCATAAGTAGGCTGAGACAGGGAAGATGTCACATTAGTAGACACACCCACAACACGCGGATGACGTGTATTAAAGTGAGGAAAATATAGCGGAGTACGAGCAGGAATCATCGAGACAATCTTAAGTCATGGTGACAAGGAAGCTAGCAGTGATGAAGGTTTGTGATAAGCGATGTGAGGAAATCATATGAGATTATGTTGGATCTGCAACAGTCAAAGAAGCAGGGGGAGTACGATGAATGGATAACGGCTCAACAGGAGTGATAAGAGTGTCGGGAAAGTAAGGAAAGAGATATCCTCCATAAAGAAGTTGATGAAAATGGGCACGTGTAGATCCAACAACAAATATGATCCCAACAACGATATCCCGTATGCTCATCACTGTATCCTATGAGGACATACTCAACAGACTGGCAGTCAGTTTGGTGCCTTAACAAGGGGCAAGAAGGACATAGGAAACACAACCAAACAATTGAAGCACCGAATAATCAAGAAACGATCAAAGAGACGCTTGAATGGAACACCACCTTGCGGAGCAGTGGATGGCTGAAGGTTTATGAGATAGATCGGTATACTTCTCCCAGGAAATAAAGAAACCATTAGATGTAGAAAGAAACCTCAATCTCTAGGAAGTAGTGAAGCGGACCAAGATCGGTCATAAGAAACTCACTATGACAAGCCTTCACAAAGGCAATGAAATTAAGAGTGGTCACTAGTGATGATCGACATATAGAAGTGTTCGACCACAAGTTTTTTGGTAGACTGAAAATGCAGGAACATGAGCATGAGTACCTGGACAAGAGACTGCGCGAGTGGGCCTTGCTTAGCAAGGAATCCGCGTAGCAAATTAGAGATATACTCATGAGCTGAATTTGCATGGAAGATACAGATAGGAGTGGAGAAAATTGGGTATGAACCCCAGCGGCAAACTTCTTATAGATTGATAAGTCCTCACTATAAGGTAGAAAATATGTCCATGCGCATTGAGAGAAATCGTCTATAAAGGTATAGTGGAGATGGCCTCCTTTCGAAGCAAAGGGAGTTGTATCTCAAATATCAAAGCGAACGAGATTGAAAGGACGTCGAGACACAATATCACTATGAGGATAAACTAACCAAACCTATTTACCAAGTTGACAAACCTGATGGTCTAAAGAGACACCGCCAGTCTAAAGACACACTGCCAAAGATAGATCCAAGAAGACCACGTCGAACTAAGGATGGGTGACGAGAGCCACACAAGTGAACAAAACGATGACGCCTCCGAGAGCCGGTAGATGAGGTGAAGTGGAGAGATTGGCGGCGATGGCAGCAGAGGGAAGGTGAAGCCAGTGAAGCTCCTCAAGGCCTTGGGAGTCACAATTCTGAGGGCCAACAAGTAAAGTACTTGTGTGATGACCCTAATCCTAACACGCTTGGCTTCGAGCCCCCGTGACAACGTTTTCACTTCTTTCCCACTCCAAACCCTATTCAACGCTTAAGGCGCCACTTTCTATTGTTTTGGTAGACAGAGCGCACATCCCATTTGACCTTGGGCCTTTGCCAGTTTACTTTTTCGCACCGCACACTCGTATTTTTCTTCTGTCTTTCTTGTCTGGTTTTTGTGCTTTTTTTACATCTGTTTTTTCCTGGTTTTCTATTTGGTCCTTTTTGGTTTTCTTTTTATTTTTTATTTTTGTTTTTCCTCTTAATTTTCATTTTTCCTTCTTCAAACTTGTGAACTTTTTTTTTTGAGTTTGTGACCTTCGTATTCATGATATTTCAAGCTAATGAACTTTTTTCAAGTCCATTTTTCAGTTTCTCAAACTTCTTCCCATATTTGTGTTTCGAGTCCATGAACATTCTCCAAATTCTTCTTCCCAAATTCGTGTTTTGAGTTCTTTTTCAAATTTGTGAACATTTTTTAAATTATTAAACTTTTTCCAAATTTGTGAATATTTTAAAATTTTGTATACTTTTTCCACATTCACGAACCTCTTCCCGAATTTGTGCGTGAACTTTTTTCGAGTTCCTGAACTTATTTTTCAAATATGTGATTTTTATTCCAATTTGTGAACATTTTTCACCTCTCTTCCACGGCGGCGCTCGAGCATTTGGCTATTGCGGCGCCCATCAGGGAACCCATCAAGGGAACACAAACGTGGTACCGAGGCATGGCATAGAGCAACCCGCAACCAGGCAAAGGATGCTAGCGGAGAGTGCATGGGAGGTGTGGAGGAAGAGGGCATTAGGAGGAGAAAGACATTCTTGACATAAAGTTGAGAGATAGACTAGCGACGAGCAGAAGCCACAACGATAGACTAGTGTGGGAAGAGTGGTCATGTGGGCCAAGTCATAGGACACAATACGAGCTTTGTAATGCTCAAGAGAACCATCAGTCTTAACCTTGTAGACCCACTTACAAGTGATGGGACGAGCACAAGATGGAAGGGAAATTACATCCCATGTGATGGTGCGCTCAAGAGTGGTAATCTCTTTTGCCATCACATGTTGCCGTTCAAAATGAACAATGTCGCCATGATAAGAAGTCTTCTTGAGAAGAGGGGCGCCAGAATAACCATATTGGTCAATGGGCGGAAGGGGGTGAGTGTGAAGCCATAAGCAGGTTGAGCTAATTAGATGAAAATGGCACACCAGCAGCATCCACAACATACACACGATCATTGTAGTAAAAGAGGACGAGGAGGAATCATTGGGGAATCCTCATAGGACGAGCGAGGTGAGGTAGCCTCAGGCAATGAACAAGGTGGTGAAGCCACAAGTGATGATAGCATGGGTCCACAACAGTAGTATGGGAAGAAACAATGGGATGGTGGACGAGGGCAATACATGAGTGGTAGGTGTATCGGGGAAATTGAGTAAAGAAATATCTTCAATGGGGAGGCAAAGGAGAGGATGGACGAGGATAGAAGGACGAGACTCATCGAAAGTCACATATCAAGAAATGCATATCCGACTATCGATAGCCCTTGTGCTCATCACTGTAACCGATAAGACACATTCAACAGGCTCAGTACTCAGTTTGGTGCGCTCACGTGGTTCAAGAAGAACGTAGCAAATGCAACGAAACAAGTGATAAATGTCTAGGCGAAGATATCGTAGAACACAAAGGAGGTGACTATGGGTCGAAGCGGGAGCGTAGAAAAACTGACTTAGAATTTGATGGGTTATGAAATGTCTGGACAAGTGCCATCTACTAATAGACAAGACCCTCAACAAGATGACATTAGTGCGTTAGATGAGACAAGGCCAAACCGTTAGAAGTACAGAGGTGGACACTGAGGTCCATAGGAGTCAATAGTGCAAGGCCAAACCGTTAGAAGTACAAAGGTGAACATTGAGGTCCATAGGAGTCAATAGTGCGCTCATCAGCAAGAGCAACATAAGCAAGAAGATCTTGGATATACCTCTCTTGGGAAATAAAGAGCCTCAGAGGTGGAAGAAACCTCAATCTCATGGAAGTAGCGAAGTGGACCAAGATCAGGCATAAGAAACTACTGGGTAATACGAGCCTCCACAAAGGCAATGTACTCAAGAGTCGTCACGAGTGATGATCATGTCATCGACTTATAGGAGAAAATTCTGACAATGAGCGAAAACGTGGATATAAATTGCAGACCATGAGCACTCGCCAAAACCGATCGCAGTCATGCCATCAAGAAGGGGATACCTAGGTGGAGGCTACATGTAGAGCGTGTCATGCAACTCACCCTTAAGAAAGGCATTTTTGAGAGCAGTTGAGAGACAAACTAGTGGTGAATAGAAGCCACAACGAGAAGTGTACGAAGAGTGGTCATCTGGGGCATAGGAGCAAATGTGTCATCACCATGTTCCTGCCTAAAGCCACGGACCACACTACGAGCTTTGTAATGTTCAAGAGAACCATCAAGGTCCTAACCTTGCAAACCCACTTACAAGTGATGGGATGAGTACGATGAGGAAGGGAATTGTGTTACCACGAGTCGGTGCGCTCAAGGGTCGCAATCTATGCCATCGCATGTTGCCACTCAGGATGAGCAACAATGTCACGATAAGAAGTCGTCTCGAGAAGAGCGGCACCAGAACAACGTCAAAAAAATTTGGGGCGGGATTTTCGAATTGGGACGAAAACACACAAAATTAGGCTAGAAACGGAGGGGGAGGACTCCAAATTCGTCATCAACATGGCTTATGATACCATATGATATGGGCTAGACCCGGTTTCAGCCGATCTTTCATGATTGGAGCGGATTCCCGCGAAGAACACGAAGAACACGATGAACACGAGGAAGAATGGAGGAGGGGAAACACTCAAGAACAAGTCCAATCACACATCCACTAGACTAACAAACACATAGTTCCACAAGGTACATGAACAACAAAGGGAAAGATACAAGGTAGAGTTCATCCCAAATCCAAAGGAGATGGGGTCTTGGTATGATCTAGGTAGATCCTTCCCACAAGTGGGGTCTTGAATCCCTCGGGATCTTCTCACATGCTCACATGGAGGTCTTGAACTCCATGGGAGTGGTCTCTCTCTCTCAAGAGAAGAGTAGGTAGGAGCAAAGCTCAACTAAGATGAGCTATCATATTTGCTAACCTTAGAAAGGAGGTGGAGGTGGTCTATTTATAGTCTAAGCCACGAAAGGGTAAGTGGGAGAGGGGTACAAGGCCAAAGGCTCGGCTACGCACAGGCAGTGTTGGAGTTGTCTGGTCGTCCGGAGGGCGTCGGACTTTCGATGTTTCTTCTCTGGACAGGCGTCGCCAGATTTCCGGTAGCGTCCGGTCGTCTGGTGGCTGTAGTGTGTCGGACATCCGGTGTCTCGTCGGTCGTTCGGCCGCTGTAGTGTGCATTGGTTGCGGTTCTTCTGGCTGGCCTGGGCGTGGTCGCGTCGGACGTCCATGGATCATCGGACATCCGGTGGCTGTAGCTTTTGCAGCTCCGTCTTCTCCCGTCTTCGCTTCCAAGCTTCCCTCGCGGATGGTGTAGGTGTTCCTTGGCGCTTGCGCTCCTCGTCGTCGTCAGTGAAGCTCCGGCAATACCTATGCATGCACACGAGAGGAATGTCAAGTAGTATACCATTCTCTAAGGGGTCAAGTGAACACGTGTAAAGGAGATGATTCACCTTTATGTATGTGAAGTAGAGGTCGCACGTGTCACTTGCCAAATGGACTCTTGACATGGTGATGTCCGTAGGATGCTCCGCATCACCAAGGCTCTTACTTCATTTTCTTCCTGTAGCTTTTGCTTCTTCTTCTTTGGCGCCTCATATGCATCCTTACACCGAGCTTGCTGTTCTAGTGTGGCTTGCATGCAACTTGTCACTGACCCTTTGATCTGAGCAATGTGTTGCTTCATCCTAGTCACCCCTCCCGACATCACTTTTCCACAAAGCTTGCACTTGACTCTTTGCAGATCATCTGGATCAATCAGCATAGCAAACTCCCATGCCATGTCATCCGAGTTTCTCTTAAGTCTGGAACTTGTAACCCCAGAAGCATCGGAAGCAGCCATCTGAAAAAAGGGCAACAACATGTATGAGAATCAGACTAATAAAAGGGCAACTTATTCTGTATATGATTGATGATTCTTATTCTGTACATAAAAGAAAAGGGCAATAGCATAGATAGGCAACTTATTCTGTACATGATTCTGGACGTGAATTTTTGGGACATGCAGCCACGCGCTGCCGTAATCCAGTCCATCCACCCGCGCGTCGCGATGCCTACTTATTATAGGCCATTAACAAATACTTGACAGGTTAATTACCAGCTTTATGAATACATCGCGTTATACGCCATGCCGTGTGGCCCAGGGCGTCATTTACATTCGTATGAATACACGAGCCATGCGCGTCCCCGGCGATGGAAAAGGCCGTTGCGTTGATGACACATTAATGGCTTGCTGGGTGCTTTAATGTTTTGCATGGCAGCTGGGTGTATTGATTCCCATCGCATGTCGGCTGGGTCGTTACGTAGTTTAGTAATTAATTTTGCACTGTCTCACGCGATTAGCCGAAGTTAATGCTTCATGCTCACAAACGATGGACATGTATTATTGATAGGGCAGCCTGCTGCGTACGTATGACGCAGCTGGGACTGGCAGATACATGCAGTACATGGAGAAGAAGGGAAGAAGAATACATAAGGGGACTAGAGCGAATCCATCGCCCGTTGGGTACATAGAGGAACTACAACAAATCCATCTCGCCGGGTACATATGGGAACAAGATCAAATCCATCGCACGAGGGGTCGCTTCAGAATTTGTGCATGCAGATCATGGCCATCAGCAGCATGTTCGCAACGCCCAAGATGAAAAGGTTCTTCAGGAGGTGTGGAGATAGGCTGGGACTTTGATGAACACATTGTGGTGGCCTGCGGCACGTGTGAGAAATGAACAAGGAGAACTGATGAAGAAGGGTTGGGCAGCATGAGCATTTCCAAGCAAGCTGGATGTTTGCTATGTTAGGTGGCTCCATCTAGCACTCAAGTACTGTATATACTTGTTCTTCCGCTTCCAAAGTCTGCATCCTCATTTGCGTTAGTCGGACAGAGTGCAAACGATGTATGGAACAGTAGATGATGAACTTACTACACCATGGCAATCACAGCTGTAGAAATGCCTCCCCGGGTTTACTACTGCCTGAAATGAACCAGACCACATGCCCGGCTTTGCACTCAGGGCAACGGATGAGAGGGAGCGAGGCGACCTGGTTGGAGATGACATGAGATGAATGTGGTGGAGAGCTTCCCTTGGACATGGATGAACACATGGTTCTGACCTGCAACGGGAGGATGGTTGCAAGAGAGAGCGAGAACGAGCGCTGAGCAGAATGGTTGGACAACCGAAGCAACAGGGCCGAATGGATTAAAGAGACGGAGGGGAGCGTGGTGCAGGTAGCTGTTGCAACAAATGAGTGATTCAATGCGTCTGGTTTCTTTGCATGCAGCAGACCTGACCTGTCAGACAAAATACGAAAGCTATACAGGTTGGATATGGTGCAGAGAAATGAATATACATGCTCACCGTATAATATATGCACGAATCACTTGGGAATGGGCGGGCGGGATACCGACCTCGCTTGGCACCATGTCCACTCGTGATTTATCGCATGATTCTGCACTATTGTGATTCTGTAGTTGATTTTGTTACACCCAAAACTGACTGAATTTTATCACTAGTGACTGAATGACTGAAGGGCAACAACAACTAGTAGTCAGTAGCTGCAGTTAAACTAAAAAAACGACTGATTTTTATCACTACTAGTAGGTAGTTTTAACTGAAGAAATGACAATTTGCTTGCAACTACAGTTATTGACAATAAGACTTGCTTACAACCACAGTTATTGACTGAAGAAATGACAGCAGCTGGCACTCATTTTTATCGACAGAAGAAATGACAGTAGCTGTAGTTTGAAAGCTTAAAAGAGGAGAGCCGCGTGACAAAGAAACAATACCAGGAGAGGATGGAGCCGTTCGTCTTGCTGCTGGAGAAGGTATGGCGTGTCTAGCTACTGCTGTTCATCGGAGTAGGAAGCAGAGGATGGAGCCGCTCTACTGCTGCTGGGGGAAGGGTGGCAGCGGCGAGCAACACCAGCCGCCGGTGATGGAGATGGCCCCGGTGCTGCGAGAGGAAGAGTGGCGCAGCTCCAGTGCTGGTAGAGGAAGAGGGGCGCAGCTCCGGTGCTGCTGTAGCAAGGCATGGCGACGGGGAGCAGATCCAGCCGTCGGCGATGGGAGTTGCAGAGGAGTCGCGATGGCGATGCAGGAGTTGGAGATGGTTCTGCCGGGCTGCTGGTTGAGGTCCCGTGGAAGAGGAGAGGGGGATCTAGAGGGCGCCTAGCTCGGGTGGTGCTAGCTAGGGCCGCCGGAGGTGAGCAGGGTGCAGCGGCGTGGTGAATCTTGCATTGCGGCCCGGTGGGGAGGCTGAAACCCTAACTGAGTGGGGGAAATCCCAATTATGTGTTGTGGCTATGCGGGAAGGCCACCGAAGGCGCCTTAGGGGAGCCAAAATTTAGCCTTTTGGTATTTCTGACGTTAGGGGCCCAACCCGATTAATCAGGAATCTAACGATTTATCGCCTTTCAGAGCGATAAATCAGTCCGAATGATAAATATCAAAGATAAGGCCTAATCTTAGCGGTCACCACACAATGAGCGATAAATCGACCGATAAGCCGATTTCTTGAACAGTGTATCAGAGGTAATTTAAATGTGATGTCCTCTTCCAATTTGCAGGCTTTGGTTTCCTATATTGTCAGGGCAAAGAAGTTGCCTGTCATTGTAGTTTCCTTTCTTCCTGTCTTTTTCCATTGGTACTGTTCCTCGATTCAACATTGAGTTTATGTTTGTTCTTGAAGACATGCTCTTTTATTATGATTCATTGAAGTCATTTGACAAAGAGAAATGTTCTCTGTATAGTGGATACAAGTACTCATCATAGATCCTTTTACTTGCTAGCAACAAGTACTCTCATTTTTAGAAACTCTACACATAATAGGAAATAATCGATATCGAGAGCGATGGTCTGCTCATAATTGATATTCCTAATCAATCTGCACCTTGGCAGGCGGATCCATCAGCATGGAGAAGTTCCATGATTTTAAGGTATGAGGTCTCTTACTTTCCCCTTCTTTAGCTACTTTATTATAGTTGTTGTTGTTTTGCGTTAGAGCTATTCTTTGTCCTAAATTTGTAGGGCAAATCATTTGATCCCATCTTCTATTTGTGCTTGCAGGTTGGTGACTGGGTTACAGTCAAAGCAACAGTCCCGTCCCCAAAATAGCCATGCTACAGCCGATGAAGTTAGGATAGTTGCGATTCAGGTTTGTGTGGAAAGTAAGCTGGTTTGCTCTACCCGCCATGACTCATTTATTCTGTGCAATTTGACATTTTCCTGGGCCTTCTGTTTGCAGTGTGGCACATACAAAGAGAAGATTAAGAGACTAATTTCTTAATGATTTTGATTGTGCAGCATAAAATAGTTACATGGTTATGTTGAAAATAGCCATGTTTTGCAGAAGATAAACACAAGGACCCACTTCCTATTTTTTTTTCTATGTCATGTGCTTTTCCTACTGCAGGACTTTTGTAGGGAAATTCACCATGGGAATTTAAATAATGGTTCCCTGCCCATCAGTTTACTTTCTTGAATTTATTCTTCATGCTACAGGCCACACTTTTCCTATTTTGTTAAAGAAGTGAACTCATTCCTAAACTTCCACCATATGTACATTAACACTGGGATACTGTGCCAACCCAGCAATACTCTGATCCTTCTTTGTACCACTGATGCTTCTTTGTACCACGTCCATCTATCTGCCTTGAACATATACTGTTGTTTTGACATCTGATTGTACCTTTCTATGTGAAAATGAGAAGTGCTAGGTGCACAGAAACCTGCACTTCATATTTCTTACATGCATGATTTATTATGTATGATCCTTTTTATATTGCTTACACGCGTGATTTATCTGATTGCCAGTAGAACTATTTGTGTTGCCATGTCAGTTTGGTAACTTAATACCTTCCATCTTATTCATTGATAATGCTTTGAAGACACCGACAATAATAATTAAATTAAATTGTGCCTGAACATGTCAATTGCAATGACAGGTTCTCACCTATTAACAAAGGATCTCATTTTAAATCAAAATTGTGGATGCCCAGTAGGTGGTTGGCTGATGGAGAGTGTTGCACTGCTGCTTATTTAATGGTCAGTAGTGCAGCTCCTGATCAAGCCACTTTTCGTTTACCTTCAGTTTCTTTTGATTTATTAGCGTTTTCGTAGTGAAAATATGAAGACACATTTTCTAAATTACTTTAGGATATGTTCGGAAGAATTTGCTAGATTTTGGTCCGATTATATTTTCCCAATTCCTATGTCATCTCTCACATGGCTATGTGCTCTCTCTAATTCAGCTCTCAATTCCTATGTCATTTCTCAGTTCTGGGTGTTTTCCGTATGGATATGTAATTCAGCTTTATCTTATTCTCTGAAGTTTAATGTTGATTCCATAGTTATCTTTCCTTGTGAAGGAAAAACAGCAGGAAGGAAATAGAGCGGGTTGTGTGTCATCGTGCACGCAGTCTGCCTTCCATTGGCGTGCGAGTACTTGCACTTGGATCGCCCAATTGTGTGTGCACAGCAGGGGACCATGCGCTGGAACATCGGATTCAACCTACTCACAAGTTGAAGAGAAGGTTACGTATGCTTTTTGTAAGCAGTACTAGGTAATCTAATAATCTGCTCCTTGCAATCTAAGAAAAATAAATATTCAAGTCATTTCTGGTCAAAGGTCTGGGTATCAACTACTCCCTCCGTCCGGAATTACTTGTCATCGAAATGGATGTATCTAGATGTGTTTTAGTTCTAGATACATCAATTTTCATCCATTTCGATGACAAGTAATTCCGGACGGAGAGAGTTTGTGTTTGTGTCTACAAGCTTTTGACTTTTTTGTCCGGTCTATTGTTTATTTGCAATGTTGGAAACTCTTGCCATTTCTTCTGAATTTTTTTTGTTTGATCGTACTCTCAATATACTCCATATTAACTCTATATTGCAGAATTTTTGAACAATTAGTACTGCACCAGCGGTAATCTGCAGGGAAGGCAAGGATAACTAGATTAAACATTTCACAAGATCCTCCCAATTATAGGCACAATCTCCTTTTCAAGATATTATGAGTGGTTGACTACCGGAGATTATCAGATGGAAAGATGGTATATCCTTTATCTTTATTTAGATGTTTAATTAAATGCACAAGCGTACATGATTCTGTAAGGAAACTATTTATCCTGATGATCTTGATATTCAGTCGTGTATTAGTATAGGCTGCAATTTTTGGCTGGGAATCTTTATATACAGTCATGTAAGAATAGGCTATGCTTGTTTTTCCTTCTGACCAGATTCCTTTTTTGTTTCACAGGTTGTGTGATCTTCGAGGCTGCTGCTTCTTTGTTATGTCGGTCGAGGTTTGTTCCCTCCCTTTCTTGCTAGCTACTGCATGATCTTTGTTAATACTAGGTCGTACGACCTATAAATTCTCACCGGCGAGTTGGAAGGGTGGTGAGAATTTATAGGTCGTTGTTTGTTTAAGGCCATAATCTTAGGGCTTTTTCTGAATTCTCTAGAATGTTGGAACAGCCTTGCTGTTCCAGTTTACATCTGCATGGTCAGTGGAGATGAAGTTCTTTTGGATTAATGCTTCTGCCCTGACGATTTCCTTCCCTTTTATCTCGCAGGCTGTATGATCTCTGCAGGTTGCTGCTTGTTTGTTCTGCCAGTGGAGGTTTGCTCACTTCCTTTTCTATCTAGCTGCTGCATTCTTTTCTTTCGTATGTGTTGTCATGGTCATTAGTTTAGATTGTGTTAACAGTCAGGATTTGGCAGAGTTGTGTTCTGTTTTGGCTCATGCTTGCCGCTGTCTTAAGCGCTCAGTGCATCCATACTGAACTCGAATGTGCGCGCTTCGGAAGAGAAAGTAATGCCAACTACTAACTGTTAGCGTGATTGAACATCTGGTGTTTTTTCTGATCAAAACCATTTGTGTACACTAACTTCCAATCATGAATCATATGCAGATCATAGCCATCATTGAACATTTTTTCCAGATTCCTCTTGCTATCACCACAAGGGGAAATTGCTTACGGTGGCAATATGCTCGTATGCTGTCTGACTCTTTTTATTAAGATGGAGAATAACTTTTAGTTCACTAAGATTAGCTCCTGTTCTCATTGCTCCGTATATAAAAAAGGATCGCTGTGCTGAAATGGTGTATGACATTCTGGCAAAACATTGTTTAGTAAAAAATTATGTAGAGGTGAACTTTAGAGGTGAAATGTTGTGTATGTTCTGACAGGGAGATGATTGGACTAACTTTAACGTCACACCTTATTCAATATCTGGCCATTGTGTTCCTACCAGTGCCATGTGATATTTACTGGACTATAAATCACATGCTTGCAAGTCGTTGTGTCGTCTCTCTCTGTAACCGCCCACCTCCCATCATCTTGGCTTGCAGGTCACCGCCGTGTCTCCGCCCAGTCCGCAATGTATCGTGTGAAGGTGGGATTAACAGGATACATACCCTGCCGCTTCATATTCTACAGCGAGCAGAGCAGGCCCAGGAAAACCTTTCGTGGGCCGGACACCGAGCAGTCCAGGACAGTAAAACCTTAAATACTTTGTAGATACTGTTAGACATGCACATATTTTTTGGCTAATTAATAAAGGAGTAAAGATAATACATGCTTATGCCTAAGTGGTTGCTAAAACCTTTTTTTTACTGAGAAAGACAAACCTTTTCAAAACACTCAGGTTTTGAAAGACAATTCTATCTTAATTTTCATACCAAGGCATGCATTTTCGTTTTAGATTAGACTCTATACTACTAAAATAAGCCGTGTATATCTAGATCACTATACACAACATTCCATCATGTTTCCTGTCATTAGGGGATTAAACACATGGAAATTCTTTTCATCGCGTAAATGGCTTTAGCGTGCCTCTGCGTCATTTGGCTCAACGGATCAACTAGTATTAGAAAGAAGTAAAGAACCTATGCAAAAATCCATCTATGCACCTGAGCGCATCTACTTCTGAGCTCCCTCAAAAGAAAAAAAAATCTGCTCCTAAGCTATAGTAAATTCAAAAAAAAGCTAGAAAAATTCAAAAGACAATTTTTTTATGAAAGATGCTCGAGTGCGTGATGTTACTCTAACCTCAAGTGTGGTGGTTTGGGGTAAATAACTCGTTTAATGCGGCGCTCACCGGCGACTGTCGCATCCAGGTGTGCCAGCTCATCATTTCCGACATGATCATGCTATGCCGACGCGTCGCCTAATCGAACGGCAGGTGCGGCGGATCAATTGATGTCGATATTGCTGTTGCTCGGTTGGTGTCGATCGGCACACACTGAATTGGGTTGGTGTTGATCAGCATATACTGAATTGGTCTGAATAAGAAATAAGCACCCTGGATATTGCAATAGTGTTGAGCAGAACTGTGGATAATAGGTTTGGACGAAGTGAATTGTAAAAAACCACCACAATTGAGGATTCTAATTTAGAAAATCACAATTTTTCGTTTTCTTTTTTTCAAAAACCTGCTGCAATTGTGTTGACAATTTTTAGAAAACACTGATTGACCTATTAGAGCGGCTTCAGTGAAAACCAGACGCCTGCAACCCGCGTGTAAGTGATGGCGTGTCAAGAAAAGTCAACAATGTTTGCATAGCTCGTTAAGTTGATATAGGCCCACTTGTCAGCATCTCCCGTCTCTCTCGATCCCTCTCTAGCATTCCGTCGAGCAGCTCATGAGCTCGCCGGAGAGCTCGCTACCGGCACCTTCGCTCATCCATGGCCGCTACTGTGATGGAAGATGTAGACCGGCGACGTTGTGGAGTAGCTCCTCACCAGAGTCGATGGCGGAGAGGTCCTGGTTCGAGCTCGGATTAGGAGGCGTACCAGTGCTCATCTTGTGGAGAGGTGCTGCCCGCCGCCTTCCACCATGGCGTCCCCGTCGACGCTCAATGGCCGCCGTCCCGCACGATGGTGCGCACGAGCGGCCAAACTCCCGTCGCCTCTCCCTACTGGCCGAGGCCCGGCAGCCACGGCGGTTCCCGTGGCCCCCTCGTCCCCTTTCATAAGTTGGCCGCCTTTGCGGCCCCGGTGCTCCCCGTGGAGACAAGCAAGGCTCTCGGTGGCTGGAGGCAGTGGCGCTGCAAGGCATACTTGCGGGCGGGTGTGCGGCGGCGCTGCAAGGCAGGCTCGCTAGCGGGCGCGGGGCAGCGGCGGGTGCGCTGCGGCATGATGGCTGTGATTTGGAGTTGGACTGATGATTTGCTTTTGCTGCAACGCGAGCTGGTCAAACCTTAGCGTCGTGAGTACATGCGTGACGGGCATCGTCTAAACCCATCCATGTGGCACCTGACAATGGGACCCATTTGTTAAATTTGCATCAAACTTCTCTAATCGATCAATCGGCATTTTCTAAAAACTGTCAGTATAATGATGGTGGTTTTGGAAAAACAAAAACGAAAGATGATGGTTTTTTGAGTTAGGGTCCTCAATTGTGATGATTTTTTGCAGTTTATTTGTTTGGTACGATGCGTTTTTGTCTGCCTGCAGTGTTAATTTGTTCGTTCCACTATCTGCTCAGTTTTTTTCATGTATAAAACCCAAACTGACTATTATTGACCGAATAAATTACTCCGTGGGTGGGTCGGGGTGGTTGGTCAATGTTGATCAACATTCCGTCATCCCGTGGAGTAACTACTAAGGACTGTTTGTTTTTGTCAGCGTCCCAAATACAAAAGCATCCATCGACAGTCAGGAGGTGGCCAGGTCAGACAGGCAGGACAACATGGCAGCAGAAACTCGACCTACAACCAACCAGGGGCAGGAGCGCGTCATCGCCAAGCCACCTCGGATCAAGCATCCGAATCGCCTGTTCGTGGGCCCAGAGTGGGTGAACTATACTTAAGAAAGGCAGCGCGACTGGGAGAGCATCCAGGAGGATCAGGCATCGGCACGGCACGGCACAACTTTTCTTTTTTGCTTTTGCTTTCTTCTTTCCCTTCCCACAAGACAAAGTGGAACTCTCTAAGCTACCTTGTGAGTGTGAGAAATCAGATCGAGATCCATCGCCTAACATCGTGGTATCAGCTAGCCACCCACCACCCTTCCGCCACCAGTCCGCCACCGCCACCGCCACTAGGTCGCTGCCCTGGAAACCCGTCGCCAGAAGCAAGCGCGCGACAACCTCATCGCCAACATGGATCCGGCCCTGAAAAGCGTACCTCGACAAGATGAGCGACGAGGCCGCCGCCCGCGCCAATCGGCAAGAGGAGGACAACAAGGCCATCCTCAAGGCCGTGGCGACGCAGACCGCACGGATCGAAGCCCTCATCTCGTGGAAGCCAGAGTTGGAGGCGCGGTTCGCGCAATTGGAGATCTCGGTTGCCGCGCTCCAGGCCGCATCAGCGTCATCGGCACCACCCACTAGTTCGTCGTTGCCGCCGACTTCTCCGGTCGTTGTGCGCGAGATTCAAGGGCAACCAGGCCACGACGCGTCACTACACCCCGGTGGATCTCCGACGGTGACTTTAGAGTCACCGGCGGTTTCCCCGGTCACGGGTATGGCCATGATCCCATCCTCGAATTCTTCCCCGTTGTCCTCACAAGTACTGACGGCGATGGGGCAAGCACCCCCGCCGATCTCGTTTCCCAATTTCGCGGGCGAGAATCCTCAGCTTTGGAAAACGCTGGCGGAGCAATATTTTCAGATGTTTGCGGTTCAGGAGTCCTATTGGGTACCCATAGCGATTTTGAATTTCTCTGGTTCGGCTGCCATTTGGTTGCAATCAGTACAACACAAGATCGCTGGTCTTGACTGGGAGTCATTCACGGCTCTGTTATGCAGTTGATTCGGTCATGATAAGCACCAATTGCTTATCCATCAGTTTTATGCTATACGGCAGACGGATTCTGTTGCGGATTTCATTGAACGTTTTGAAACTTTAATGAATCACATGATATCATACTCTGAACTGACGCATCCGTATTTTTTCCTTACACGATTCATCGAGGGTCTGCGGGCGGACATACGGGCCGTGGTGCTCATCCAACGCCCGCCCGACCTTGGCACGACATGTTCTCTGGCGCTGCTTCAGGAGGAAGTGGCGGAGGGCGAGGTTGCCAGGCATACGGTGCCCAGTCGCTTCCCAGCACCATGTTTCATGACAACAAGTGCTCCGAGCCTGTCTGTGAGCACTTCACGACCATCAGCACCTGCAACTAGTGCGGAAGATCGCCGAGGAACAGAAGCAGCAAGAGCAGGGACAGATAACAGTAAGATGGCAGCGTTGCGTACTTTCAGAAGAGCTAGAGGTCTCTGTTTTAAGTGTGGCGAACGGTGGGGCAAAGATCACACATGCCCCTCGACCGTCCAGATGCATGTAGTGGAAGAGCTGCTGGAGTTATTTGCAACAGAGGAAGTGTTGGGCTAGCACAATCAAGATCACACGGAGCTTGAGGGAGACAATTTATGCACCATTTCCAAGCAGGCTATTGAAGGGTCAGATGGGCCAGGTGTGATGCAGCTACACGCATGGATACAAGGTAAAGAGATGTCGTTGCTAGTCGATTCAGGCAGTTCAGCATCTTTCGTCGACCATCGCATGGCTGCTAAGTTATCCGGGGTGCGTAAACTGTCCAAAGCTTGCAAAGTTAAGGTTGCGGATGGTGCAGTGTTACACTGTGACAGTTTCATACCTCGGTGCCTGTGGACATCTCATGGACATGATTTTGTCACAGATTTTAAGCTCCTCTCACTTGGGGCTTATGATGCTATCCTAGGAATGGATTGGCTCAAGAAACACAGCCCGATGCATATCGATTGGGAGGCGCAACATATGACAGTGACCACTGACCAAGGGGCTGTGGATCTGCAGGCAGTAACTAAAAACCAGCATCAATGTTCAGCGATTTCGTCTCAGGAGCTTTTAGCTGCTTGTAAACAGGGCTCAGTTGCATATGTGGTCCACCTGAATGATGTGAACGAAGCAGGTGTGCAAGAGGAAGCCATACCAGTAGAAATCCTCAGGGTTTTGGAGCAATACACGAATGTTTTTGAAGAGCCAAAAGGACTTCCACCGAGGCGTGCTTGCGATCGCCGGATCCCACTCATGGAAGGGGCGCAACCTGTCAACCAGCGTCCCTACAGGCACAAACCAGAGCTCAAAAATGAAATTGAGCATCAAGTGAAGGAACTGCTCGATGCAGGCATTATCAGGGAGAGCACCAGTCCATTTTCTTCTCCATCCTTGCTTGTGAAAAAGAAGGACGGGACATGGCGCCTGTGTGTAGATTACAGATGTTTGAACGCAATGACAATTGTCAGCAAGTATCCAGTGCCAATCATTGACGAGTTACTAGATGAGCTGGTAGGTGCTCGATGGTTCTCCAAATTGGACTTACATGCAGGGTACCACCAGATAAGATTGGCAGAGGGAGAGGAGTATAAGACAACCTTTACAACGCACTTAGGCCATTGGGAGTATTTGGTCATGTCATTTGGTTTAGCTGTTGCACCTCCTACTTTCATCGGCGCTGTGACCTGCACTTCGCGACCACTGCTACGGGTATGTGTTATATTGTTCTTTGATGACATCTTGGTTTTCAGTAGAACTCTGAAACAACACGTAGATCATCTTCGTCAGGTATTGCAATTACTCCGGAGGGATCACTGGCAAGTCAAGCAATCTAAGTGTGCTTTCGGACAGCGATAGATTGCTTATCTCGGACATGTTATCAACGAGCAAGGGGTTTCAATAGATCCAGAAAAGATCGAAACTATCAGAAAGTGGCCTGTCCCTAACAACAGCAAAGAAGTGCGCAGCTTCCTCGGCTTGGCCGGCTACTATCAAAAATTTGTCAAGCATTTCAGCATTATTGCAAGACCTCTTTTTAATCTACTCAAGAAGAACCGTCCATTTGTTTGGACTGCTGAAACTGTTGGGGAACGTAGCAGAAATTCAAAAATTTTCCTACGTAACACCAAGATCTATCTATGGAGAGACCAGCAACGAGTAGAAAGGAGAGTGCATCTACATACCCTTGTAGATCGCTAAGCGGAAGCGTTCAAGTGAACGGGGTTGATGGAGTCGTACTCGTCGTGATTCAGATCACCGATGATCAAGTGCCGAACGGACGGCACCTCCGCGTTCAACACACGTACAGCCCGGTGACGTCTCCCATGCCTTGATCCAGCAAGGAGAGAGGGAGAGGTTGAGGAAGACTCCATCCAACAGCAGCACAACGGCGTGGTGGTGGTGGAGGAGCGTGGCAATCCTGCAGGGCTTCGCCAAGCACCTACGGGAGAGGAGGAGGTGTCACGGGAGGGAGGGAGGCGCCAAGGGCTCAGGTATGGATGCCCTCCCTCCCCTCCACTATATATAGGGGCAGGGGAGAAGGGGGAGGCGCAGCCTTGCCCCCTACTCCAAGAAAGGGGTGCGGCTAAGGAGGGGGGAGGAGTCCATCCTCCCCAAGGCACCTCGGAGGTGCCTTCCCCTTTTAGGACTCTCCCCTTTTTCCTATATCTTGGCGCATGGGCCTCTAGGGGCTGGTGCCCTTGGCCCATGTAGGCCAAGCCGCACCCCTACAGCCCATGTGGCCCCCCGGGGCAGGTGGCCCCACCCGGTGGGCCCCCGGGACCCTTCCGGTGGTCCCGGTACAATACCGATGACCCCGAAACTTGTCCCGATGGCCGAAACAGGACTTCCTATATATAAATCTTTACCTCCGGACCATTCCGGAACTCCTCTGACGTCCGGGATCTCATCCGGGACTCCGAACAACATTCGGTTACCACATACAAGCTTCCTTTATAACCCTAGCGTCATCGAACCTTAAGTGTGTAGACCCTACGGGTTCGGGAGACATGTAGACATGACCGAGACGTTCTCCGGTCAATAACCAACAGCGGGATCTGGATACCCATGTTGGCTCCCACATGTTCCACGATGATCTCATCGGATGAACCACGATGTCAAGGACTTAATCAATCCCGTATTCAATTCCCTTTGTCTATCGGTATGTTACTTGCCCGAGATTCGATCGTCGGTATCCAATACCTTGTTCAATCTCGTTACCGGCAAGTCACTTTACTCGTTCCGTAACACATCATCCCGTGATCAACTCCTTGGTCACATTGCGCATATGATGATGTCCTACCGAGTGGGCCCAGAGATACCTCTCCGTTTACACGGAGTGACAAATCCCAGTCTCGATCCGCATAAAACAATAGATACTTTTGGAGATACCTGTAGTGCACCTTTATAGTCACCCAGTTACGTTGTGACGTTTGATACACCCAAAGCACTCCTACGGTATCCAGGAGTTACACGATCTCATGGTCAAAGGAAGAGATACTTGACATTGGCAAAGCTCTAGCAAACGAACTACACGATCTTTGTGCTAAGCTTAGGATTGGGTCTTGTCCATCACATCATTCTCCTAATGATGTGATCCCGTTATCAATGACATCCAATGTCCATAGCCAGGAAACCATGACTATCTGTTGATCACAACGAGCTAGTCAACTAGAGGCTCACTAGGGACATATTGTGGTCTATGTATTCACACGTGTATTGCGATTTCCGGATAATACAGTTATAGCATGAATAAAAGACAATTATCATGAACAAGGAAATATAATAATAATACTTTTATTATTGCCTCTAGGGCATATTTCCAACAGTCTCCCACTTGCACTAGAGTCAATAATCTAGTTCACATCGCCATGTGATTAACATTCACAGGTCACATCGCCATGTGACTAATACCCAAGAGTTTACTAGAGTCAGTAGTCTAGTTCACATCACTATGTGATTGACACTCAATGAGTTTTTATGTTTGATCATGTTGCTTGTGAGAGAGGTTTTAGTCAACGGGTCTGAACCTTTCAGATCCGTGTGTGCTTTACAAATCTCTATGTCATCTCCTAGATGCAGCTACCACGCTCTATTTGGAGCTAATCCAAATAACTGTTCTACTTGGAGCTATTCTAAATTGTTGCTCCATTATATGTATCCGGTATCTCTACTCAGAGCTATCCGGATAGGTGTTAAGCTTGCATCGATGTAACCTTTACGATGAACTCTTTTACCACCTCCATAATCGAGAAAATTCCTTAGTCCACTAGTTACTAAGGATAACTTTGACCGCTGTCCTGTGAGCCATTCTTGGATCACTCTTGTACCCCTTGACTGACTCATGGCAAGGCACACTTCAGGTGCGGTACACAGCATAGCATACTGAAGAGCCTACGTCTTAAGCATAGGGGACGACCTTTGTCCTTTCTCTCTATTCTGCCGTGGTCGAGCTTTAAGTCTTAACTTCGTACCTTACAACTCAGGCAAGAACTCCTTCTTTGACTGGTCCATCTTGAACACCTTCAAGATCATGTCAAGGTATGTGCTCATTTGAAAGTATTATTAAGCATTTTGATCTATCCTTATAGATCTTGATGCTCAACGTTCAAGTAGCTTAATCGAGGCTTTCCATTGAAAAACACTTTCAAAATAACCCTATATGCTTTCCAGAAATTCTACGTCATTTCTGATCAACAATATGTCAACAACATATACTCATCAGAAATTCTATAGTGCTCCCACTCACTTCTTTGGAAATACAAGTTTCTCATAAACTTTGTACAAACCCAAAATCTTTGATCATCTCATCAAAGTGTACATTCCAACTCCGAGATGCCTACTCCAGTCCTTAGAAGGATCGCTGGAGCTAGCATACCTTTTAGCATCCTTAGGATCGACAAAACTTTTCTGATTGTATTGCATACAACCTTTCCTTACGAAAACTAGTAAGGAAACTTGTCTTGACATCCATCTGCCAGATTTCATAAATGTAGCTAATGCTAACATGATTCCGACGGACTTTAAGCATCGCTACGAGTGAGAAAATCTCATCGTAGTCAACTCCTTGAACTTGTCGGAAAACACTTCGCCACAAGTCGAGCTTCATAGATGGTGACATTTCCATCTACGTCCGTCTTCTTCTTAAAAGATCCATTTATCTCAATGGATTGCCGATCATCGGGCAAGTCCATCAAAGTCCATGCTTTGTTCTAATATATGGATACTATCTCGGATTTCATGGCTTCTAACCATTTGTCGGAATTCGGGCCCACCATCGCTTCTCCATAGCTCGTAGGTTCATTGTTGTCTAGCAACATGACCTTCAAGACAGGATCACCTTACCACTCCGAAGTAGTACGTGTCCTTGTCGTCCTACAAGGTTTGGTAGTGACTTGATCCGAAGTTTCATGATCAATATCATAAGCTTCCACTTCAATTGGTGTAGGTGCCACAGGAACAACTTCCTGTGCCCTGCCACACACTAGTTGAAGAGACGGTTCAATAACCTCATCAAGTCTCCACCATCCTCCCACTCAACTCTTTCGAGAGAAACCTTTCCTCGAGAAAGGACCCGATTCAAGAAACAATCCATATTGCTTTCGGATCTGAATTAGGAGGTATACCCAACTGTTTGGGTGTCCTATGAAGATGCATTTTATCCGCTTTGGGTTCGAGCTTAATCCTGAAACTTTTTCACATAAGCGTCGCAGCCCCAAACCTTTAAGAAACGACAACTTAGGTTTCTCTAAACCATAATTCAAACGGTGTCGTCTCAACGGAATTACGCGGTGCCCTATTTAAAGTGAATGTGGTTGTCTCTAATGCCTAACCCATGAACGATAGTGGTAATTCGATAAGAGACATCATGGTACGCACCATATCCAATAGGGTGCAACTATGATGTTCGGACACACCATCACATTATGGTGTTCCAGGCGGTATTAATTGCGAAACAATTTCCACAATGTCTTAATTGTGTGCCAAAACTCGTAACTCAGATATTCATCTCTATGATCATATCATAGACATTTTATCCTCTTGTCACAATGATCTGCTACTTCACTCTGAAATTACTTGAACCATTCAATAATTCAGACTTGTGTTTCATCAAGTAAATATACTCAACATTTACTCGAATCATCTGTGAAGTAAGAACATAATGATATTCACTGCATGCCTCAGCACTCATTCGACTGCACACATCAAAATGTGTTACTTCCAACAAGTTGCTATCTTGTTCCATCTTACTGAAAATGAGGCCTTTCAGTCATCTTGCCCATGTGGTATGATTTGCATATCTCAAGTGATTCAAAATCAAGTGAGTCCGAACGATCCATTTGCATGGAGTTTCTTCATGCATATACACCAATAGACATGGTTCGCATGTCTCAAACTTTTCAAGTGAGTCCAAAGATCCATCAACATGGAGCTTCTTCATGCGTTTTATACCATTATGACTTACATGGCAGTACCACAAGTAAGTGGTACTATCATTACTATCTTATATCTTTTGGCATGAAAATGTGTATCACTACGATCGAGATTCAATAAACCATTCCTTTAGGTGCAAGAGCACTTATTCAGGTTTAATACTAATCTTGATGGTAGAGGGAGCGTGCGATGTTAGATCACATCAAACTTGGAAACACTTCCAACACATATCGTCAGCTCACCTTTAGCCAGTCTCCGTTTTATTCCGTAGCTTTTATTTCGATTTAGCAACCGAACCGGTATCCAATACCCTGGTGCTACTAGGAGTACTAGTAAAGTACACATTAACATAATGTATATCCAATATACTTCTATCGACCTTGCCAGCCTTCTCATCTACCAAGTATCTAGGGTAATCCTGCTCCAGTGGTTGTTCCCCTTATTACAGAAGCACTTAGTCTCGGGTTTGGGTTCAACCTTTGGGTTTCTTCACTTGAGCAGCAGCTGAATTGCCGTTTCATGAAGTATCCCTTTGTTCCCTTGCCCTTCTTGAAACTAGTGGTTTCACCAACCATCAACAATTGATGCTCCTTCTTGATTTCTACTTTCGCGGTGTCAAACATCATGAATATTTCAAGGATCATCATATCTATCCCTGATATGTTATAGTTCATCACGAAGCTCTAGCAGCTCGGTGGCAATGACTTTGGAGAAACATCACTATCTCATCTGGAGGATCAACTCCCACTCGATTCAAGTGATTGTTGCACTCAGACAATCTGAGCACAAGCTCAACGATTGAGCTTTTCTCCCTTAGTTTGCAGGCTAAGAAAATCGTCGGAGGTCTTATACCTCTTGACGTGGGCACGAGCCTGAAATCCCAATTTCAGCCCTCGAAACATCTCTTATGTTCCGTGACGTTTCGAAAACGTCTTTGATGCCTCTACTTAAACCATTTAACTGAACTATCACGTAGTTATCAAAACGTGTATGTTCGATGTTCGAAACATCCACAAACGATGTTTGGGGTTCAGCACACTAAGCGGTGCATTAAGGACATAAGCTTTCTACTGATCGCATAATCGCTACTGTCAACTTTCAACTATATTTTCTCTAGGAACATATCTAAAACAGTAGAACTAAAGCGGGAGCTTACGACATAATTTGCACAAGGTCTTTTGACTATGTTCAGGATAATTAAGTTCATCTTATGAACTCCCACTCAGATAGACATCCCTCTGGTCATCTAAGTGATTACATGATCCGAGTCAACTAGCCCGTGTCCGATCATCACGTGAGACAGACTAGTTAACATTGGTGAACATCTTCATGTTGATCGTATCTACTATACGACTCATGCTCGACCTTTCGGTCTCCGTGTTCCGAGGCCATGTCTGCACATGCTAGGCTCGTCAAGTTAACCCTAAGTGTTTTCGCTGTGTAAAACTGTCTTACACCCGTTGTATGTGAACGTAAGAATCCATCACACCCGATCATCACGTGGTGCTTAGAAGCGACGAACTGTAGCAACGGTGCACAGTTAGGGGAGAACACTTCTTGAAATTTTGTAAGGGATCATCTTATTTACTACCGTCATCCTAAGCAAACAAGATGCATAAACATGATAAACATCACATGCAATCAAATAGTGACATGATATGGCCAATATCATTTTGCTCCTTTTGATCTTCATCTTCGGGGCTCCATGATCATCATCGTCACCGGCATGACACCATGATCTCCATCATCATGATCTCCATCATCGTGTCTTCATGAAGTTGTCACGCCAACGACTACTTCTACTTCTATGACTAACGCGTTTAGCAATAAAGTAAAGTAAGTTACATGGCGTTCTTCAATGACACGCAGGTCATACAAAAAATAAAGACAACTCCTATGGCTCCTGCCGGTTGTCATACTCATCGACATGCAAGTCGTGAATCCTATTACAAGAACATGATCAATCTCATACATCACATATCATTCATCACATTCTTCTTGGCCATATCACATCACATAGCATACCCTGCAAAAACAAGTTAGACGTCCTCTAATTGTTGTTTGCATGTTTTACGTGGCTGCTATGGGTTTCTAGCAAGAACGTTTCTTACCTACGCAAGACCACAACGTGATATGCCAATTGCTATTTACCCTTCATAAGGACCCTTTTCATCGAATCCGTTCCAACTAAAGTGGGAGAGACTGGCACCCGCTAGCCACCTTATGCACCAAGTGCATGTCAATCGGTGGAACCTGTCTCACGTAAGAGTACGTGTAAGGTCGGTCCGGGCCGCTTCATCCCACAATACCGTCGAAACAAGATTGGACTAGTAACGGTAAGCATATTGAACAACATCAACGCCCACAACTACTTTGTGTTCTACTCGTGCAAAGAATCTACGCAATAGACCTAGCTCATGATGCCACTGTTGGGGAACGTAGCAGAAATTCAAAATTTTTCCTACGTAACACCAAGATCTATCTATGGAGAGACCAGCAATGAGTAGAAAGGAGAGTGCATCTACATACCCTTGTAGATCGCTAAGCGGAAGCGTTCAAGTGAACGGGGTTGATGGAGTCGTACTCGTCGTGATTCAGATCACCGATGATCAAGTGCCGAATGGACGGCACCTCCGCGTTCAACACACGTACAGCCCGGTGACGTCTCCCATGCCTTGATCCAGCAAGGAGAGAGGGAGAGGTTGAGGAAGACTCCATCCAACAGCAGCACAACGGCGTGGTGGTGGTGGAGGAGCGTGGCAATCCTGCAGGGCTTCGCCAAGCACCTACGGGAGAGGAGGAGGTGTCACGGGAGGGAGGGAGGCGCCAAGGGCTCAGGTATGGATGCCCTCCCTCCCCTCCACTATATATAGGGGCAGGGGAGAAGGGGGAGGCGCAGCCTTGCCCCCTACTCCAAGAAAGGGGTGCGGCTAAGGAGGGGGGAGGAGTCCATCCTCCCCAAGGCACCTCGGAGGTGCCTTCCCCTTTTAGGACTCTCCCCTTTTTCCTATATCTTGGCGCATGGGCCTCTAGGGGCTGGTGCCCTTGGCCCATGTAGGCCAAGCCGCACCCCTACAGCCCATGTGGCCCCCCGGGGCAGGTGGCCCCACCCGGTGGGCCCCCGGGACCCTTCCGGTGGTCCCGGTACAATACCGATGACCCCGAAACTTGTCCCGATGGCCGAAACAGGACTTCCTATATATAAATCTTTACCTCCGGACCATTCCGGAACTCCTCTGACGTCCGGGATCTCATCCGGGACTCCGAACAACATTCGGTTACCACATACAAGCTTCCTTTATAACCCTAGCGTCATCGAACCTTAAGTGTGTAGACCCTACGGGTTCGGGAGACATGTAGACATGACCGAGACGTTCTCCGGTCAATAACCAACAGCGGGATCTGGATACCCATGTTGGCTCCCACATGTTCCACGATGATCTCATCGGATGAACCACGATGTCAAGGACTTAATCAATCCCGTATTCAATTCCCTTTGTCTATCGGTATGTTACTTGCCCGAGATTCGATCGTCGGTATCCAATACCTTGTTCAATCTCGTTACCGGCAAGTCACTTTACTCGTTCCGTAACACATCATCCCGTGATCAACTCCTTGGTCACATTGCGCATATGATGATGTCCTACCGAGTGGGCCCAGAGATACCTCTCCGTTTACACGGAGTGACAAATCCCAGTCTCGATCCGCATAAAACAATAGATACTTTTGGAGATACCTGTAGTGCACCTTTATAGTCACCCAGTTACGTTGTGACGTTTGATACACCCAAAGCACTCCTACGGTATCCAGGAGTTACACGATCTCATGGTCAAAGGAAGAGATACTTGACATTGGCAAAGCTCTAGCAAACGAACTACACGATCTTTGTGCTAAGCTTAGGATTGGGTCTTGTCCATCACATCATTCTCCTAATGATGTGATCCCGTTATCAATGACATCCAATGTCCATAGCCAGGAAACCATGACTATCTGTTGATCACAACGAGCTAGTCAACTAGAGGCTCACTAGGGACATATTGTGGTCTATGTATTCACACGTGTATTACGATTTCCGGATAATACAGTTATAGCATGAATAAAAGACAATTATCATGAACAAGGAAATATAATAATAA
Source organism: Triticum dicoccoides (assembly GCF_002162155.2). Lineage (NCBI taxonomy): Eukaryota > Viridiplantae > Streptophyta > Magnoliopsida > Poales > Poaceae > Triticum > Triticum dicoccoides. The sequence continues at coordinate 420,247,622 of NC_041388.1, read as the reverse complement.
TACTTTTATTATTGCCTCTAGGGCATATTTCCAACAGAAACTGCCAAGGCATTCGAGCTGCTGCAACAAAGTCTGATTTCTGCACCTGTTCTGCACTTACCAGACTTTACAAAACAATTCATCATTGACACAGACGCGTGTGATTATGAGTAGGAGCAGTGTTACAGTAGGGAGGATATCCGATCGCTTACATGAGCAAACCTTTGGCTCCCAAACACAGGGGGTTGTCCACCTATGAGAAGGAATGTTTAGCTATACTCATGGCAGTAGAGCAATGGCGTCCCTACCTACATCATGATGAATTTTTTATACAGACAGATCAGCGCAGTCTGGTGCATTTGGATGATCAGCAGTTGTCAACGGTATGGCAACAGAAAGCATTTACCAAGCTCTTGGGGTTACGCTACAAAATTTGTTACAGGCAGGGATCCACCAACAATGCTGCAGACGCACTGTCTCGCCGTCGCCATGAGCAAAATCAGGCCATGGCGATTTCCGTCTGCCAACCCACTTGGATTGATGATATAAGGGCCAGCTACACGGATAACCCGCATGCTCGAAAGTTGTTGGAGCAGTTCTTGCAGCAACCAGACCTGAAAGGGTGTTTTTCTGTCTCTGATGGCCTGCTATACTTCAGACAACGGCTGTGGCTGGGGGGTTCGCCTGCAGTCCAACAATCTGTGCTGCGTGCTTTTCATGATAGCACGGTGGGAGGGCATTCAGGTTTCCTAGTGAATTATAGGCGTCTCCGCAGGTTGTTTGCCTGGCCAAAAATGAAGCAGCAGGTTCGTCAGTATGTGCAGGGATGTGCAGTCTGTCAACAAGCTAAACCGGAACAGGTTAAATATCCAGGCTTACTCGAACCAATCCCACTACCGGAAGGGTCCTGGCAAGTGGTGACGATGGATTTCATTGACGGTCTACCGCAATCAGGCAAGGCAAATTGCATTTTGGTGGTGGTGGATAAATTTACACGCTACGCACACTTTCTGCCCCTTCAACATCCATTCACTGCAGCCAGAGTGGCTAGAGCATACTTGGATAACGTCTACAAGCTCCACGGGCTACCAAAAGGCATCATCTCAGACAGAGACCCAGTATTCATGAGCAAATTCTGGCATGAGCTGTTTGCCTGCATTGGAACGGAACTCAAGATGAGCACCCCATACCACCCGCAAACGGATGGGCAATCAGAACGGGTCAATCAGTGTCTCGAGATCTATCTGAGGTGCTTCATTCATGCGTGTCCCAATCACTGGAGCCAATTCCTTTCACTTGCTGAATTTTGGTACAATTCCAGCTACCACTCGGCCCTAGACATGACACCGTTCCAAGTACTGTATGGACATGAACCACGACACTAGGGAATTGAGGCAGCAACGGTGTGCAAAATACCAGCACTGGAAGACTGGCTGGAGGAGAGGAAGACAATGCAGCAAGTACTCAGACAGCATCTGCACCGTGCACGTCACATCATGAAGGTGCAGGCACACACAAAATGGTCTGAACGGGAGTTCACCGTGGGGGACGCAGTGTTTGTTAAGTTGCAGCCGTATGTGCAATCTTCAGTGCATCGCCGAGCCAACCACAAGCTGGCATTCAGGTATTTTGGTCCGTTCAAGGTGTTACGCCGGATCAATCCTGTGGCATATGAATTGGAGCTGCCTCCGCAATCGGAATACATCTAGTCTTCCACGTCTCTCGACTGCGGCAAGCGCTCTCACCAGGTACTCTTGCATCAACTACTCTGCCGATCCCTCGTTCTTCTGAGCTGTTACCTGTAGAGCTCCTGGACAAGCGTTGGCGGCAAACTCCTTCGGGTCGCCGCGAACAATACTTGGTGCGCTGGTCAGATTCTGAGCTGCTAGACACGTCATGGGAGGATGCTCTTGCTCTCAAAGGGCGCCACCCGTCAGTAGCAGCTTGGGGACAAGCGTGCTCTCAAGAAGCAGGGGATGTCAGCGTCCCAAGTACAGAAGCATCCATCGACAGTCAGGAGGTGGCCAGGTCAGACAGGCAGGACAACATGGCAGCAGAAACTCGACCTACAACCTATCAGGGGCAGGAGCGCGTCATCGCCAAGCCACCTCGGATCAAGCATCCGAATCGCCTGTTCATGGGCCCAGAGTGGGTGAACTATACTTAAGAAAGGCAGCGCGACTGGGAGAGCATCCAGGAGGATCAGGCATCGGCATGGCACGGCTTTTCTTTTTTGCTTTTGCTTTCTTCTTTCCTTCCCACAAGACAAAGTGGAACTCTGTAAGCTACCCTATGAGTGTGAGAAATCAGATCGAGGTCCATCGCCTAACAGTTTCAGTTCTAGTTGGCTTCGAATCACTTGTGGATTCACTTCATTAGCAAAGTTACAGAATCAGCTTTGTCACAGAAGTACACTTAAACGGGTTTCAGGAAATCGCATTGTGGCTTGAACCAGCCATCACGTAGGCATATTTCCCCTCCCATGGCCTCGTTTGGACAAACCTGATCATCACTATGTTATCATTAGTACCAAGTTCAGTGGGTCGCTTTCGCCAGTTTACTAGTTGATGGATGGAATTGTACATCCTCACCAAGCTGATGGACCCACCATGTAATTTTTGATAAGTTGCACCAATGCCGCATGTCCTCCTACATTTGGAAGGAAGGGGGTATAGCGTGGGCAATAAGATTTGTCAGCGGTGACACTCTGCGCTGTTCTTCTTCTTGGGGGCATTGTCGTTGAGTTTAGGTGTGCTAGGTTCTAGTGTGAGGACGTTTAGTGCTTCCGGTGCTTGTAGCTGGTAGCGTAGTCGCGTGTGTTCTGCGTTTATCGGATATCTCAGGATCAGCTTTGTAAGAGGGCTACCTTATCATTTTGTATTGTTTGTCCGTGTACTTTCGGTTGTTGCTTTATATATAAAGCGGGATGAAAGCCTGTTTCGAGGAGGAATAAGATTGTCTTGCCTCTTGTGTCTACCTGTGCTGTCCCGCTTTGGACTCGAGTCAAGATTGAGGATATTAATCTCTCATTTTACTACTACTTTTATTTTCAAACCTAAACAGTAGAACAATTGTTTTATGTGTAATTTTCATTAATCTAAAAGTAATATTTACATACAAGGAAAGAAAAAATGAGGTGACTAATATACAGAAATGTTGTGCTACTACTACTTGGTTGATGTGATTGATATGCACAAATGTTATGTTTGACTGAGTAAAGTAAAAGATGCGTTCCGGCAAAAGAAAGGCAAAAAAGGTAAGACATGTGGTTTCAATGAAAATATCCCGATCTTTTCCGAGTGGGCACTATCTAAACGCAGGGGCATCTGCACCCACTTTTAAAAAACTGCATTTTAAGCATGTTTTGAAATGTTAAAAAATATAACAGAAAATTTTATGCATACATGTTTGCAAATATGTGTGCACGGCCCAAAGTTTTGTGAAAAGAATGTCTTTTTGGTTTGCCTCCATAAAAAGACAAATTTCAATGCTTCTAAATAGCGTTTCACGACACAATATTTTGTCTTTTTTGCACAGGCCTCAGAAAAAAATATTTTTCCGTGAAACTTTATGCACGCACATAGAACATGAAGACATACCCGTGCCACCCTTTTCAGATTATTTTGGCATTTAGAAATGTGTTTTTTAAATTGGGTTCATATGTATCCGAGTTCATCTCTGCACTTCCCGATCTTTTCCCAGTGTTGTAGTTGCCCGCAAGCCAAGTATGATAAATCACGCACAATATGTCCTTTCGGTTCTTGATGGTACATACATAGACAGGTCGTCCTTGTTGATTTGCAGTCTCCAACAAAAAATATTTGGGCAGTTGGGCCATACTTTCCGGCCTCCCTCCGTATATATTAGAAAGAAGTAAAGAACCTAGGCGAAAATTATCTTTGCATCCGAGCACATTTGCTCCCATGCCCCCTCAATTTTGTTTCTGCTTTGAGCTACAGTAAATTAAAAAAATGCTACAAAAATAAAAAGAAATTAAATTATATTTGCATGAAAGATGTTCGAGGTCGTGATGTCCAGGCAAAACATCATCTTGTTGGACATCTGAGGAGCTCGCGGGGTTTGCCAGGGGGTTCAATGCGGAGCTCACCGGCGACTGCCACGTCCAGGTGCGCCAGCTCGCCATCTCCGACGGGATCATGTTATGCCACCGCATTGCCTGATTGATCGGCAGGTGCGGAGGATCGATTGATGCCGATGTTGATGCTTAGTTGGTGTCGATCGACACGTATTGGATAAGTCTGAATAAGAATAAGCACGTTGGATGTTGCAATAGTGTTGAAGATAAGTGTGGATAATGGGTTTGGGCGGAGCAAATTGCAAAAAACCACCACAACTGAGGACCTTACTTTAAAAAATCACCACCTTTCGTTTTTATTTTTTATTTTTCTTTAAAAAACCCACCACAATTGTGCTGACAGTTTTCAGAATACATTGATTGACCGATTAGAGCGGTATCAGCGAAAGCCTGACGCTTGGAGCCCAAGTTTAACTGATGATGTGGCAAGAAAAGTCAACAACGTTTGCATAGACCGTTAAGTTGATATAGGCCCACTTGTGAGCGTCTCCCGTCTCTCTCCTTCCCTTCTCTCGCATTCCGCCGAGAAGCTCACGAGCTCGCCGGAGAGCTCGCTGACGGCACCTTGGCTCACCCATGGCCGCTACTCTGATGGACGATGCAGCCGGCGACGTTGTGGAGGAGCTCCACATCGGAGTCAGCGGCGGCGAGGTCCTAGTTCCAGCTCGGACGAGGAGTTGCATGGGTGCCCATCCCGTCATGAGGTGCTCCTTGCCGCCTTACACCCTGCCGTCTCCGTCGACGCTCAATGGCCGCTGTCCCACACAACCAAACTCTCTTCGCCTCTCCCTGTTGGCCGAGGCCCATCAGCCTTGACGGTTCCCGTGCCCCCCTCGTCCCCCTTCACAAGCTGGTCGCTTCTATGTCCTTGGTGCTCCCCGATGGAGGCAGGGAAGGCTCGATGGCTGGAGGCAGTGGCTCTGAAAGGCAGGCTCACCGGCAAGCGTGGGGCGGCAACGGGTGCGCGGCAGCGCTACAAGGGAGGCTCGCTAGCGGGAGCGCGACGACGGTGCAAGGCGGGCTCGCTGGCAGGCACGGGGCGGCGACTGGACTGGTGATGTAATGCCCGGATAGTTAAGCTACAGTAGCTAAATGTTGCCACGTCAGTGGTATTACTGTTGCTAAACTTGCGAAGGTTCAAATCCTATCCAAATTCAAATTTAAATAAAGGCAAACATCAAATTTTTTCAAACGTTAAAACTAAAATGTTCAAAATGGGACAAATAAATCCTAAGTCATAATGGTGGAGGAACCACATTTTTGTAAAAAGATTTAGTGCACTAAACTAATTAAAACAGTAGCTAAAACCATTAATTAAATGCCTTTTATATTTTATAAAATACTAAACTATTTTGTTTGGGGTAAAACTTTTTGTGGCATTGGATTATGTTGTAACACTGATTTAGGGACCCACTTTATAAATTATAAAAATAAAATAGATTAAAAGTAAAAAAAAACAGGAGAAAGGAAAAATGAATAAAAACTAAAACTTAAACAAAGGAAAAAACACTAGACCCCCCACCCCAAAGTGGGCCGACTGGCCCAGTTGGCCAAAGCCGACCTAGCTGGCCGGCCCAGCCGCCCACCACGAGCGCCCTAACCCTAGCGCCGCTCTACTCCTCCCGCACGAGCCCCCCACTCGTCTCGCACGACCCCCACGAACCCCTCTCGCTCCCTCGTCTCCTTCCCTCGACCAGATCTGAAACGGGGCACGGCCCCGTCGCCTCCCCGGCCTCTCTTCCTCCCTCGCACGGCACGGCCCCGTCGCCGTCGCCGCCTGTAGTCCACGCCGACGCCGTCCTGTCCTCGACCTCCTCTTCGTCAGACTCCGCCGACCTCGCCTCATCCCCGCATCGCCCCCGGCGCATGTCGCCGTCCCCTTCGCTACCTTGCCGGTCGTTCCCGGCTTCCCCCTCACCAGAGCCCATCGAGCCTCGACGCCCTTGGTCGTCTACACCGCCGGTGAGGCCCTCTGCCTATTCCCCCCCCCCTCTGCCCTCTTCGCCCCC
>NC_041388.1:420215361-420241185 GCF_002162155.2 Triticum dicoccoides | reverse complement strand
GCGTCCTCCCCCTGGGCGCCCGCTCCGTCTAGCCAGTGCCGCCTCGCTATCGTTGCGGCTCGCTTGCTCCGCCGCCGCGTTTTTCCTCTTCCCCCGCTCCCTGCTGTGAGCTGCAGCTGGATGCCGGTAGCTCGTCCCGGCCGCGTCTCCCCACATGGCCTCTGCCGCTCTGCTGCTTCCCGCGCACCCACGACCGCACCTGGCTGCTCCGCCGCGGCCTCGCGGGGCCCCGCTGCTCGTCCGTCGCCCCGCTGCTCGCCCGTGGCCCCGCCGTGGCCACAGCATCGTCCGCCTCACGCGCCCCCACATGCCGCTCGTCGACTACCCGGACCGCCGCCCCGTGTCCGTCCCGTGGCGGCCCTGCTGCTGCACTGCGCCGGCACGCAGCTCCGACCCCTGCACCGCTTCGGCCGCTCATCGTTGTGGTCGCCGACGCCAAGCGTCGTTTCCTCCCTATCGATCTGGGCGGGTACCCAGCGCCCGCTCCAGGCACCCGCTAGCGCCGAACCCACTATGGCCTCGGGCCAATGACATGTGGGGCCCGCACAGAACGTTTAATAAAAAAGGGAATTTCAAATAATAATAATAATAATAATAATAATAATAATAATAATAATAATAATAATAATTAAAGAATTAATTAACTTAACTAATTTTGATTAATTAAACTAAACAACTAATTAAACTAATTAATCATGATTAGTTAGTCTAGTCAATGACGAATGAGACACACACGTCAGATGACCAGTCAACACCTCTGTTGACTGCTGATGTCATGCTGACGTCAGCGTGCACTATTCTGGATAATGTTGATTTAAAATAATTAAATAAATCCTAAAAATGATTTATATCTTTTAAAATTAATATAAAATAAACCATAGCTCGGATGGAAAAACTTTGTACATGAAAGTTGCTCAAAACGACGAGACGAATCCGGATACGCAGCCCGTTCGTCCGCCACGCATTCCTAGCATAGCGAACACGCAACTTTCACCGTCTGATTCATCTATCCAAAAACGCGAAACACCGGGGATATTTTCCCGGATGTTTCCCCCCTTCACCGGTATCACCTCATACCACGCTAGGGCACCCCTAGCACCGCTACTTGTCATGTCATGCATCGTTATGCATCTGTTTGCATTATATTCATTGTTTCTTCCCCCTCTTCTCTCCGATAGACTATGAGACTGACGCCGCTGCTGGTGCCCCGATCGACTATGATGTTGACGACCCCTCTTTCTTGCCAGAGCAACCAGGCAAGCCCCCCCCCCCCTTGATCACCAGATATCGCCTATTCTTCACTCTACTGCTTGCATTAGAGTAGTGTAGCATGTTACTGCTTTCCGTTAATCCTAGCCTGATGCATAGCCTGTCATTGTTGCTACAGCTATTGATACCTTACCTGCAATCCTAAATGCTTAGTATAGGATGCTAGTTTATCATCAGTGGCCCTACATTCTTATCCGTCTGCCATGCTATACTGAGTGATCACGGGCATATACTTATATACATATTATATGATACTTGTGGTGACTAAAGTTGGGTCGGCTCGTAGAGTACCCACGAGTGATTCACGGATTGGGTCCGAAAGGACGTTTGTCCTGACGGCCCTCTAAGTGGATCTTTGTGGCGGTGCAACAGGGTAGGTTGAGACCACCTAGGAGAGAGGTGGGCCTGGCCCTGGTCGGCATCCATGGTTATTTCAAAATAACATGCTTAACAAGATCTGGGTATTTGATCTGAGTCTGGCCACTGGCCTATACGCACTAACCAACTGTGTGGGAACAGTTATGGGCACTCAACGTCGTGGTATCAGCCGAAGCCTTCGTGACGTCAGCGACTGAGCGGCGTGCGCCGGGTTGGACCGGAACGCCTACTCTTGTATAAGGGAGGCTAGGTCTGCTCGCCGGCTGCGTACGCAACATGCAGGTGTGCAATGGGCGATGGGTAGGGCTGCGACGTGTTGATATTCCGAGGCCGGGCATGACCCAAAAAAGTGTGTCCGGACAAAGGGGATCGAGCGTGTTGGGAAATGTGGTGCACCCCTGCAGGGAAGTTGATCTATTCGAATAGCCGTGTCCCTCGGTAAAAGGACGACCCGGAATTGTACCTCGACCTTATGACAACTAGAACCGGATACTTAATAAAACACACCCTTCCAAGTGCCAGATACAACCGGTGATCGCTCTCTCACAGGGCAAAGATGGGAGGATTGATGTCTACTACACAACCTTCTTCTTGTAGATGTTGTTGGGCCTCCAAGTGCAGAGATTTGTAGGACAGTAGCAAATTTCCCTCAAGTGGATGACCTAAGGTTTATCAATCCGTAGGAGGCGTAGGATGAAGATGGTCTCTCTCAAGCAACCCTGCAACCAAATAACAAAGAGTCTCTTGTGTCCCCAATACACCCAAGACAATGGTAAATTGTATAGGTGCACTAGTTCGGCGAAGAGATGGTGATACAAGTGGTATATAGATGGTAGATAATGTTTTTGTAATCTGAAAATATAAAAACAGCAAGGTAACTAATGATAAAAGTGAGCGTAAACGATATTGCAGTGCTAGGAAACAAGGCCTAGGGTTCATACTTTCACTAGTGCAAGTTCTCTCAACAATAATAACATAATTGGACCACATAACTATCCCTCAACATGCAACAAAGAGTCACTCGTCACTAATAGAGGAGAAAAACGAAAAGATTATGGTAGGGTACGAAGCCACCTCAAAGTTATTCTTTCCAATCAATCCGTTGGGCTATTCCTATAAGTGTCACAAATAGCCCTAGAGTTCGTACTAGAATAACACCTTAAGACACAAATCAACCAAAACCCTAATGTCACCTAGATACTCCAATATCACCTCAAGTATCCGTGGGTATGATTATAGATATGCATCACACAATCTCAGATTCATCTATTCAACCAACACATAGAACCTCAAAGAGTGTCCCAAAGTTTCTACCGGAGAGTCAAGACGAAAACGTGTGCCAACCCCTATGCATAGGTTCATGGGCGGAACCCGCAAGTTGATCACCAAAACATACATCAAGTGGATCAATAGAATACCCCACGCAAGACATACATCAAGTGTTCTCAAATCCTTAAAGACTCAATCTGATAAGATAACTTCAAAGGGAAAACTCAATCCATTACAAGAGAGTAGAGGGGGAGAAACATCATGAGATCCAAATATAATAGCAAAGCTCGCGATACATCAAGATCATATCATCTCAAGAACACGAGAGAGAGATCAAACACATAGCTACTGGTACATACCCTCAGCCTCGAGGGAGAACTACTCCCTCCTCGTCATGGAGAGCACCGGGATGATGAAGGTGGCCACCGGTGAGGGATTCCCCCTCCGACAGGGTGCCGGAACGGGTCTAGATTGGTTTTTGGTGGCTACAGAGGCTTCTGGCAGCGGAACTCCCGATCTATTGTGCTCCCCGATCGTTTTAGGGTATATGGAGATATATAGGCGGAAGAAGTACGTCAGGGGGGCCACGAGGGGCCCACGAGGGTGGAGGGCGTGCCCAGGGGGTGGGCGTGCCCCCTGCCTCGTGGCTTCCTCGTTGAACGCCTTACGTGCACTCCAAGTCTTCTAGGTTGCTTCCGTTCTAAAAATAAGTTCTGTGAAGTTTCAGGTTAATTGGACTCCGTTTGATTTTCCTTTTCTGCGATAGTCTAAAACGAGGAAAAAAACAGAAACTGGCACTGGGCTCTGGGTCAATAGGTTAGTCCCAAAAATAATATAAAAGTGGATAATAAAGCCCAATAATGTCCAAAACAGAAGATAATATAGCATGGAGCAATCAAAAATTATAGATACATTGGAGACGTATCAGCATCCCCAAGCTTAATTCCTGCTCGTCCTCGAGTAGGTAAATGATAAAAACAGAATTTTTGATGCGGAGTGCTACTTGGCATAATTTCAATGTAATTCTTCTTAATTATGGTATGAATATTCAGATCCGAAAGATTCAAGATAAAAGTTCATATTGACATAAAAATAATAATATTTCAAGCATACTAACTAAGCAATTATGTCCTCTCAAAATAACATGGCCAAAGAAAGTTCATCCCTACAAAATCATATAGTTTAGTCATGCTCCATTTTCGTCACACAAGAATGCTCTCATCATGCACAACCCCTATGACAAGCCAAGCAATTGTTTCATACTTTGGTAATATCAAACTTTATAAACCTTCACGCAATACATGAGGGCGAGCCATGGATATAGCACTATGGGTGGAATAGAATATGATGATGGGGGTTATTTGGAGAAGACAAAAAAGAGAAAGTCTCACATCAACGAGGCTAATGAATGGGCTATGGAGATGCCCATCGATTGATGTTAATGCAAGGAGTAGGGATTGCCATGGAACGGATGCACTAGAGCTATAAATGTATGAAAGCTCAACAAAAGAAACTAAGTGGGTGTGCATCCAACTTGCTTGCTCACGAAGACCTAGGGCACTTGAGGAGGCCCATTGTTGGAATGTAAAAGCCAAGTTCTATAATGAAAAATTCCCACTAGTATATGAAAGTGACAACATAAGAGACTCACTATCATGAAGATCATGGTGCTACTTTGAAGCACAAGTGTGATAAAAGGATAGTAGCATTGCCCCTTTTTATTTTCTCTTTTTTTATTTGGCCTTTCCTTTTTTATTTGGCCTCCCCCCTTTTTTTGGGACAATGCTCTATTAATGATGATCATCACACTTCTATTTATTTACAACTCAAAGATTACAACTCGATACTAGAACAAGGCATGACTCTATATGAATGCCTCCGGCGGTGTACCGGGATTGCGATGAATCAAGAGTGACATGTATGAAAAATCATGAACGGTGGCTTTGCCACAAATACGATGTCAACTACATGACCATGCAAAGCAATGTGACAATGATGATGCGTGTCGTAATAAACGGAACGGTGGAAAGTTGCATGGCAATATATCTCGGAATGGCTATGGAAATGCCATAATAGGTAGGTATGGTGGCTGTTTTGAGGAAGATATAAGGAGTTTTATGTGTGAAAGAGCGTATCATATCACGGGGTTTGCATGCACCGACGAAGTTTGCACCAACTCTCAATGTGAGAAAGGGCAATGCACGGTACTGAAGAGGCTAGCAATGATGGAAGGGTGAGAGTGCGTATAATCCATGGACTCAACATTAGTCATAAAGAACTCACATACTTATTGCAAAAATCTACAAGCCACCAAAAACCAAGCACTACGCGCATGCTCCTAGGGGGATAAATTGGAAGGAAAAGACCATCGCTCGTCCCCGACCGCTACTCATAAGGAGGACAATCAAAGAACACCTCATGTTTCAAATTTGTTACACAACGTTTACCATACGTGCATGCTACAGGACTTGCAAACTTCAACACAAGCACTTCTCAAATTCACAACTACTCAACTAGCACGACTTTGATATTATTACCTCCATATCTCAAAACAATCATCAAGTATCAAACTTCTCTTAGTATTCAATGCACTCTATATGAAAGTTTTTACTATTCTTGGATGCCTAGCATATTAGGATTATTTAAGCAAATTACCATGCTATTTAAGAATCTCAAAATAATATGAGTGAAGCATGAGAGTTCGTCTATTTCTTCAAAATAAAACCACCATCGTGCTCTAAAAAGATATAAGTGAAGCACTTAGAGCAAATGACAAACTACTCCGAAAGATATAAGTGACGATCAATGAGTAGTCGAATAATTATGCAACTATGTGAAGACTCTCTAACATTTAAGAATTTCAGATCTTGGAATTTTATTCAAACAGCAAGAAAAACTAAATAAAATAAAATGACGCTCCAAGCAGAACACATATCATGTGGTAAATAAAAATATAGCTCCAAGTAAAGTTACCGATGAACGAAGACGAAAGAGGGGGTGCCTTCCGGGGCATCCCCAAGCTTAGGCTCTTGGTTGTCCTTGAATATTACCTTGGGGTGCCTTGAGCATCCCCAAGCTTAGGCTCTTGCCACTCCTTATTCCATAGTCCATCGAATCTTTACCCAAAACTTGAAAACTTCACAACACAAAACTTAACAGAAAACTCGTAAGCTCCGTTAGCGAAAGAAAACAAAACACCACTTCAAGGTACTGTAATGAACTCATTCTTTATTTATATTGGTGTTAAACCTACTGTATTCCAACTTCTCTATGGTTTATAAACTCTTTTACTAGCCATAGATTCATCAAAATAAGCAAACGACACACGAAAAACAGAATCTGTTAAAAACAGAACAGTCTGTAGTAATCTGTAACTAACGCAAACTTCTGGAACCCCAAAAATTCTAAAATAAATTGTTGGACGTGAGGAATTTATCTATTAATAATCTGCAAAAAGAATTAATAAATAGCACTGTCCAATAAAAATGGCAGCAATTCTCGTGAGCGCTAAAGTTTCTGTTTTTTTACAGCATGATCAACAAGACTTTCCCCAAGTCTTCCCAACGGTTCTTGTCGGTGTCAAAACCAGTGGATCTCGGGTAGGGGGTCCCTAACTGTGCGTCTAGGCTGGATGGTAACAGGAGGCAAGGGACACGAAGTTTTACCCAGGTTCGGGCCCTCTTGATGGAGGTAAAACCCTACGTCCTGCTTGATTAATATTGATGATATGGGTAATACAAGAGTAGATCTACCACGAGATCGGAGAGGCTAAACCCTAGAAGCTAGCCTATGGTATGATTGTTGTTCTGTATGTTGTCCTACGGACTAAAACCCTCCGGTTTATATAGACACCGGAGAGGGTTATGGGTTACAGAAAGTCGGTTACAATGGTAGGAGATCTACATATCCGCATCGCCAAGCTTGCCTTCCACGCCAAGGAAAGTCCCTTCCGGATACGGGACGAAGTCTTCAATCTTGTATCTTCATAGTCCAGCAGTCCGGCTGAAGGTATAGTCCGGCCATCCAGACACCCCCTAATCCAGGACTCCCTCAGTAGCCCCCGAACCAGGCTTCAACGACGATGAGTCCGGCACGCAGATTGTCTTCGGCATTGCAAGGCGGGTTCTCCTCCAAATTCCGTGTACCTGTTGAATAAAGTCCGGTTTCTTGTAAATGTTGCGCTCCTTGGCTTCTACGCCCAATAATGGCCGTCTCCCATGCGTCAAACGAATATGAAAAGTCTGAGTGTTTTTACATCCACACCCCTAGCCGCGTAAATGAGCCGCCCATTTAAGGGGACGAGGATTTAGATCCAAACCACACCTTCTCCCCTTCGGGAGTGTTCATCAGAGCGCATCCGACAAAGGTCCATACCACCATGGCCAGCCGTCGCAACTCCTCCCTTCGCCCTTCCAGCCCTCAGCCTGGATATTGGGAGAGATGCTCCATCCCGCATAGTGAGCTAGTGATGCTCCAGACCAAGGGATTTCTCCCCCCAGCCTATATGGTCCCGGTTCGAGCCGGTCTTGCCATCTATAATGGCGGAGAGCAAGCGGAGAGTGCCCCTAATCCCTCCAAAGGAGAGCGGGTATGCCTCGTCCCTTATTTAATAAGAGGGCTCGGATTTTCCATCCATCCGTTTCTCCGGGGGCTCCTGGAGTTCTATGGCCTCCAGCTACACAATCTTACGCCTGCCTCCGTATTGCATATCGCGGGCTTCGTAGCCCTCTGCGAGCTGTTCTTGGGTGTTGAGGCTCATTTCGGGCTGTGGAAAGAGCTATTCTGCCTTGTGCCCCGTTCTCAGAAGGGGTCGATATATCAAGTGGGCGGAGCCGAAGTGTGGCGCATCACCGGGACCGGATATCTATCCGGAACCCCAAAGAAGGCGTCCGAGGACTGGCCTTCAGAATGGTTTTACATAGAGGACGTCCCGCTGCCGGATCCTGTCCGGATCGGCCTCCGTGAGTTCGACAGCGCTCCACTAAAGAAGTGCCTAAGTTGGCGTCCACGGAGCCCTCAGAGGGAAAGTGACAAGGGCGTCTGTTACCTGATGGGCCGGATAAGATTGTTAGCTCACTCCGGACCAACCATGATCGGGGTCATGGCCGCATGCATCATGCGAGGGGTGCAGCCGCTACAGTACAGAGGCCACCCCATGTGGGATATCAACGGGGAGGACGATGCCACCCGCTACGGCCGTAAGGGACCGGATTCGGTCGCGGCCCTAACAAAGACCTTGTCCGCTTTATACAAGGGAGAAGAGGAGGAATTTCTCCGCGTCAACCCACAGGGTGGATTTTCTATGTACAATCCCCCAAGCTGGGTAAGTGGTTTACTTGCCCATCCGTTTTATATTCCCATTGTTAAATATTCAGTCTAACGACTTTAACGCAGGAACTGCGCCAGGCTATTAAAGAAATAAATAGCCCTCCTCCACAACCCGAGGACCCAGGACGGTCCCTCGCCCCGGCCTCTCAAGAGGATCCGGACTTATCTGTGGAGCTGATTGATGGAGTGTTCCATCAATTGATCAAGGACAACGCCTTGGTGGCCATTACGGCTGATTACCCAGGGCTAATCCTGGCCTCCCAGGTAACTGAGATCGAAGTCCCAGTATCCCGAATAGGGGTCCGCCCTCTCGTGTTTTCAGTTTCTTGATTACAACCGAGCTTTGCACGGGAGGTTTTTGAGACGGGAGGCCGAACCTGCGGCGACAAGCCAACAAGGGGCCGCAGGGCCCCGTGGGTAGAAAAGAAGTGCAGTCCGGAATGAGGCGTCAACGCAAAGGTATGGCGCGCCCCCTTATCCCAGGTGTTATACCTTCAAGGCATATTAACACTCGTGCTCTCTTCAGGACAAAGAGACCTCGCCGGACTATATCCGGAGAGGCTGCCAATCGCGCCTCCACCAGCCAGGCTCCAAAGCCTGGTCCGGAGGCGGAGGCGAACACAATGCGCACACCGGATGCTCCTCCGACAGAGGATGTGGATAGGTTGTTTGCCACCAACTCTGAGGTGGAGAGTGCCATGAACCACAGGCGTCGCCGGACAATTATTCGTGACGCTTGTTTCTCCCGAGAGGCATTAGATGCCTTCAATTCGGGAGATGCGTACCTCCGTGCCGCTCAAAATGGTCTAGCCAGAGCCACGGAGCAATATGTAAAAGACATACGGGTAAGAAAATTTTGGTAATTATATATATATACCAGTAGCCCCCGAGACTTGAAATAGTTAGAATAACTGATTTAAGGATCATTTGTTATGAAGGTTCTTACAGAAAAGAATTCCCTACTGTCCCAGGAGCTGGAAGAGTGCAAAGCCCAACTTGAGGCCGCACTAGCCGCGGTAGGGGAGCCCAAGGAGACCCCCTCTGGTAATATACACTTCGAAAGATAAGTATTTTGCGAAGCACGGCATGGGTGCGAATCTGACAAATGAATTTGCAGATGGCGCCGGATTGAGTCCGGAAAGGCAACAACTCCTACGCCAGCTGAAGGCTGGTGAGAAGGTGCTGACAAAGGTGAGGCGGGATAAGAACGATCTCCAAGATGCCAACACCAAGCTGGGCATCAACCTGAAAGATGTTCGTGCCCAGCTGTCAGACTCCGTTAAGGAGAATTAGCGGCTTCGGCGCGGCACATTTAGTAAGTGCTTGAACAAACCTTTGAAAAAAGGTCCGGCGGGGAAGTCAACTAACAGAGTAATGTCTGTAGGTGTGCTAACAGGTCGTTCTGCAGAGGAGATGCCCGTTTCTACGGGTGACCTTCTTCCCGAGCTCTCGCAACTGCTCGAGCGAGTTCGGCAGGCGATGCAAGGCGTCGCCCACGCCTTGTGGCCATCCATCTCCATGCCCGAAGGTCTTGGAGAGCTTGCGGAGAAGCTAAAGGGAGCATGGCGGCACTTCTGATTGTGGAAGATATCGGCCTGCCGTCAAGGCGCTAGGGAGGCTTGGGCCATGGTGAAGACGCGGTACACAAAGGCTGACCCCAACCACATGGCCGAGGTCGGTCCTGTGGGGCCCGATGGGAAGGAGATCCCTGTAAGCTTAGTATACGGCCAAGTAGAATTGGCCGCAAAGTATTCCCAGCAGGACTGTAAATTAGACAGCCTGTTAGATGGTATTGAAGAGGAATACAATCAGTCAGAATGACTATGTAATTTAATTGACATTTATAATGCCTTCTAGCCGGATTATAGATCGTTTGTCATGGCCGACCTTTTCACTTCAGCCTCGGGACCTGACGGTCCGGAGTGTGTCCGAATTCCCATGCGGTTATATAAGAACCGGGGAATGCATGGAGACCTGGCGTAGGGGTCATTAGTGCATGAACAGACAAGTGCCCGACTAGTTATGTTATATTACATGGTTAGTAAGAAACATCTTCCAGGGAGAATAGTTCCGTTAGGGGTTCCTTTCCCTGGGAGGCATGCCCTAAAGTGCATGCCCATTCTGCGAAAAAGACGCGGGAAAAAGCATCTGGGGGCGCATAAATAAATAAGTGAAAAGATCATCTTTTAGGTCACCGACCGAATATTCCCTTAAGAACGCTAGCTTTCGGCTTCACCCAGTCTGAGGTACACATCCGGCTAATCCGGCAGTAACAATCGCAGAGGTGCTCCCTTTACCACCTAGCCGAATAATCAGGAACGTAGGGGTAAGCACAGGAGCCCGGCAACCCAGCTTGGCCAAAACTTTAGTCATATAATGGTGAAATAAAAGGTACATGCGGAAGTGTAACACATGTGTTGGGCATGAAGCCCGTATAAATAAGCTTCTGTTAAAAGAAGCCCCCAGGTTTAATGAGTGTGAATAGCACGTCATTTGATGAGCCTTTAAAGGCTATAAGAGAAAGGAAGGGGAGAAGGAGAGAAATGCAAGACAGACATTATATAAAAAATGGACAGAGGAA
Source organism: Triticum dicoccoides (assembly GCF_002162155.2). Lineage (NCBI taxonomy): Eukaryota > Viridiplantae > Streptophyta > Magnoliopsida > Poales > Poaceae > Triticum > Triticum dicoccoides. The sequence continues at coordinate 420,230,360 of NC_041388.1, read as the reverse complement.
GGAGACGAACACAGAGTCCCGCGCTAGGCATAGAATCTTTGGAGACGGGCTGCGTTCCATGGGTTCGGCTTGAGTCGGTTATCCGATGCATCTCGCAGGCGGTACGCTCCACCAGTCAGAACTTGGTCAATTATGAAGGGACCTTCCCACTTGGGCTTGAGTTTTTCCTTTTTCTTGTCCGGCAGGCGTAGAACTAATTTGCCAACGTTGTAATTTTTGGCCCGTACTTCTCTGCTTTGGTATCTTCAAGCCTGCTGTTGATAGAATGCGGAACGGGCTTTTGCCACGTCACGCTCCTCCTCCAATGCGTCCAAACTGTACTGCCGATCGAGCTCGGCTTCTCTTTCTTCGTGCATCCGCACTCGAGGTGAGTCATGAATTATGTCGCAAGGCAAAACTGCCTTTGCGCCGTACACCATAAAGAATGGTGTGTATCCGGTGGTGCGATTCGGCGTGGTCCGCAGCCCCCAGAGTACGGAGTTGAGCTCCTCTACCCAGTGTGTGTTAGATTCCTTGAGGGCCGCACTAATCTGGGTTTGATGCCTCTCATGATAAGACCATCTGCACGTTCGACCTGGCCGTTAGTTTGTGGGTGATAGACGGAAGCATAATCGAGCTTGATGCCCATGTTTTTGCACTAGAGTTTTACCTCATCGGCCGTAAAGTTCGTGCCATTTATCAGTGATGATGCTGTGGGGGGCGCCGTAACGGTGTACAACCCCGGATATAAAGTCTATCACCAGTCTGGATTCGGCCGTCTTAACAGGCTTGGCTTCTATCCATTTGGTGAACTTATCCACCATGACCAGTAAGTATTTTTGCTTGTGGGTTCCACCTTTAAGGGGTCCAACCATGTCAAGCCCCCACACCGCAAAGGGCCAAGTGATGGGGATAGTTTGGACGGCGGTGGGTGGCATATGGCTTTGGTTTATAAAGATCTGGCAACCGACGCATCGTTGGACTAAGTCCTGGGCGTCTACCCAGGCCGTCGGCCAATAAAAGCCTGTACGGAATGCCTTGCTTACAAGGAACCGAGCTGCAGCGTGATGACCGCCGAGTCTGGCATGAATTTCAGCCAGGAGGTTCCGCCCTTCCTCTTCGGAGATGTACCTTTGAAGGACACCGGTAGTGCTTTTCTTATAAAGCTCTCCCTCTTGGACTTTGTAGGCTTTGGATCGCTGCACTATGCAGCGTGCCTCATTTTAGTCCTCGGGGAGTTCCTTCCTAGTAAGGTAGGCGAGGAATGGTTCTATCCACGGGGCGATGACGGCCATTATTACGTGGGCTGAAGGTGTTATTTCATTGGCAGAGCCTCCGATCGTGTCAGAATGTTTGGTGTCGGGCAGTGCGGTTGGGTCCGGGCTGTTATTGTTCGGCTCCCCTTCCCATACTACGGATGGCTTGAACAAGTTTTCCAAGAAGATGTTGGGGGGACTACATCGTGTTTTGCGCCGATGCGTGCCAGAACATCTGCCGCATGATTATTTTCCCGGGCTATATGGTGAAATTCGAGCCCTTCGAACCGAGCTGACATTTTTAGGACGGCGTTGCGGTAAGCTGCCATTTTTGGATCCTTGGCATCAAAGTCTCCATTTATTTGGGATATTGCGAGGTTCGAGTCCCCGCGCACCTCTAGGCGTTGAATGCCCATGGATACTGCCATCCGGAGACCATGTAAAAGGGCCTCATATTCGGCTGCATTGTTGGAGTCTGTGTACATAATCTGGAGTACGTATTGAACTGTGTCTCCTGTGGGGGACGTCAAAATGACGCCAGCCCCTAGTCCGGCCAACATCTTGGAGCCGTCGAAATGCATGATCCAATTTGAATATGTGCCGTACTCTTTAGGGAGTTTGGCCTCCGTCCATTCTGCGATGAAGTCGGCCAAAACTTGCGACTTGATGGCTCGCCGTGGCTTATAAGTTATGTCGAACGGGAGGAGCTCAATGGCCCATTTTGCAATCCGGCCCATTGCGTCACGGTTGTTTATAATATCGTTAAGTGGTACTTCCGAGGCTATTGTTATTGAACACTCTTGAAAGTAGTGTCGTAGCTTCCGGGATGCCATGAATACCGCGTACGCGATCTTTTGATAATGCGGGTACCGTGATTTGCACGGAGTGAGGACAGTGGACACATAATAGACCGAATTTTGAAGGGGGGATTTGTGTCCGTCCGTTTCTCGTTCGATGACGAGCACTGCGCTTACAACCTGATGTGTTGCTGCAATGTACAATAGCATTGATTCGCCAATGTTTGGCGCGGCCAGGACTGGGTTTGTTGCCAATATGGCTTTTATTTCATCGAGTCTAGCCGTGGCTGCATCCGTCCATTCGAAGTGTTCGGTGCACCGAAGGAGGCGGTAAAGGGGTAGGGCCTTTTCTCCCAAGCGGGAGATAAAGCGGCTTAGAGCCGCCACGCATCCGATTAACTATTGTATTTGTTTGAGGTCCTTTGGGATATCCAATTGTGACAGAGCTCGGATCTTGGCTGGATTTGCTTCAATTCCTCTACCGGATACAATGAAGCCCAAGAGCTTTCTGGCTGGGACACCGAAAATGCATTTTTCCGGGTTGAGCTTGATGTCGTATGTTCGGAGGTTATCGAATGTGAGCCTCAAGTCGCCTACTAGAGATTCAACATGTCTTGTTTTGACGACCACATCATCTACATATGCCTCCACTGTTTTGCCGATCTGGTTTGCCAGACATGTCTGAATCATGCGCTGATATGTTGCGCCTGCGTTTTTGAGCCTGAAGGGCATTGTGTTGAAGCAGAATGGGTCGTATGGTGTGATAAATGCCGTTGCGGCTTGGTCTGACTCTGCCATCTTGATTTGATGGTAGCCGGAATATGCATCGAGGAAACACAACGAATCGTGTCCTGCGGTAGCGTCGATAATTTGATCGATGCGGGGTAGGGGGAAGGGATCCTTTGGGCAAGCCTTGTTAAGGTCTTTAAAATCAACGCACATGCGCCAGGATTTGTCCTTCTTTGGTACCATCACCAGGTTTGCTAGCCAGTCCAGATGTTTTATATCTCTGATGAATCCGGCCTCCAATAGCTTTGCTAGCTCCTCTCCCATGGCCTGTCTCTTAGGTTCGGAAAAACGCCGAAGAGCTTGTTTGACAGGTTTGAATCCTTTTAGGATATTTAAGCTGTGCTCGGCCAGCCTATGTGGGATTCCTGGCATGTCTGAAGGGTGCCAGGCGAAAATGTCCCAGTTCTCTCGTAGGAACTCTCGCAGTGCGGCGTCTACATCAGGGTTTAACTGTGCCCCGATGGAAGCTGTTTTATTGGGGTCCCTTGGATGGACCTGGAATTTGACTATTTCGTCCGCCGATTTAAAGGAGGTGGACTTGGATCTTTTGTCGAGTACCACATTGTCCCTATTCACCGTGGAGCGCAGCGCAGTCAGTTCTTCGGCCGCTAGGGCTTTGGATAGTGCCTCGAGGGCCAGTGCGGCTGTCTTGTTTTCGGCGCGGAGTGCTATGTCCGGATCACTAGCGAGAGTGATGATCCCGTTAGGCCCGGGCATCTTGAACTTCATGTACCCGTAATGGGGTATTGCTTGGAAGATTGTAAACGCTTCCCGCCCTAGCAGAGCGTGATAACCGCTGCTGAACGGAGCCACATGGAACGTGACCTCTTCGGACCTGTAATTATCCGGCGTGCCGAAAACCACATCTAGTGTGATTTTTCCTGTACAGCGCGCTTCCCGACTGGGGATTATTCCTCTAAAGGTTGTGCTGCTTCGCTCAATGCGGTTCCAGTCTATTTCTATTTTTTGAAGGGTTTCCTCATAAATGAGGTTCAATCCGCTGCCGCCGTCCATGAGTACCTTGGTAAGACGAAAGTCGTCCACTATTGGACTGAGGACCAATGCGGCTGGTGCTCGGGCTGTTCGGAATTTAGGTTCATCACTGGCGTTAAAGGTAATAGCCGTGTCACTCCATGGATTTATTGTTGCTATTTGGTAGACTTTAGCAAGGCTGCAGAGTGTCCTTTTTCACATATTATTTGATGCGAAAGTCTCGAAGACTGTTAATACCGTATTGGTGTCTCTGGGGTGGCTTTCTGTTGCCTCCGGAATTAGGAGATCTTCGCCAATTTTGGCCACCTGCCGGAGTATCCAACATGCTCTAAGGTTGTGAGTTGGTGTGACGTCCTCTGTACTGTGAATTTTACAGGGTCCATTAAGCCATCCTTCCAGTACGGTTCCATGCCCTGTAGAGGGTTTTTGCTTTTTGGTGTTTGACCCGGGTGTCTGGTGATGATGCACCCTTTTATTTCGGACTGGGTTTGTATTCAGGGCCGGATCGTCCCAAAATTTTATTTCGGTTTTCCAGGCGCTTTCCATCGCACAGTACTTTAGTACAATGGACGCTAAGTCAGCGAAGCGTGTAATATCACGGCGACTTATGGCGTTGAGGATTCCCCTGTCCGTGCAATTATTGCAGAAGATTGAGATTGCGTCTTCCTCGCAGCAGTCCCTTATCCTGTTCCTAACCAGGAGGAATCTGGCCCAGTAATGATGTACTGTTTCATCGGGCTCTTGCCTGATTTGGGATAGATCGCTTATGTTCGGGTGGGTGGGTGGAATTAAATCCGAAGCCTCACCCAATCTGAGGCTCAGAGGCCGAGGAATTTCCGAACTCGAAAATTTAGATTCCTGGATGTTGTCCAATGAATCCATCCCCGCGCCTGACTCTAAGTTCAGGTCTTGAGTGATATCCTCCCCTCCGCGGGTATCCGTCTTGGAGGGATCAGGAATCAGGACGTAGCTAGTCCTTAAGATAGACGAGGGGTCGCCGCACTGTCCCTCTACCACGGCAACGTGATGGGTGACTTGGGGAGAGTTAATCTCTCTCAGATCGGGTTTAGGCCCAATCTGGTCGTAATCCGTAGCAACTCCCAGGGCGGCGATGCGATCCAAGAGCTCGTTTATGGAGGAGAGCTCCATTGGATCTAACTGCTCGGCGAGTTCCAAGCTGACATGAAGATTGTTTTTGATGGCACGAGAGGTCATCGTCGGCGTAGAAGCCGAACAGGCGGTCATAAGAAAACCACCTAGCCGGAGGGTTTGGCCGACAGCCAAAGCTCCCTTAGCAACGGTGCCGTCTTTAAAGACGGGATGAGGCATCCTTCCTAATGGCGACGACACAGAGGAACTCTCAATGAAAGCACCAATGTTGGTGTCAAAACCGGCGGATCTCGGGTAGGGAGTCCCGAACTGTGCGTCTAGGCCGGATGGTAACAGGAGGCAAGGGACACGAAGTTTTACCCAGGTTCGGGCCCTCTTGATGGAGGTAAAACCCTACGTCCTGCTTGATTAATATTGATGATATGGGTAGTACAAGAGTAGATCTACCACGAGATCGGAGAGGCTAAACCCTAGAAGCTAGCCTATGGTATGATTGTTGTTCTATATGTTGTCCTACGGACTAAAACCCTCCGGTTTATATAGACACCGGAGAGGGTTAGGGTTGCAGAAAGTCGGTTACAATGGTAGGAGATCTACATATCCGTATCGCCAAGCTTGCCTTCCACGCCAAGGAAAGTCCCTTCCGGACACGGGACGGAGTCTTCAATCTTGTATCTTCATGGTCCAGGAGTCCGGCTGAAGGTATAGTCCGGCCATCCGAACACCCCCTAATCCAGGACTCCCTCAGTTCTACTTGGCACAAGCACTAATTAAAACATAAAACCACATCTAAACAAAGTCTAGATTAATTATTTATTACTAAACAGGAGCAAAAAGCAAGGAACAAGAATAAAATTGGGTTGCCTCCCAACAAGCGCTATCGTTTAACGCCCCTAGCTAGGCATGATGATTTCAATGATGCTCTCATAAAAGATAAGAATTGTAACATAAAGAGGGCATCATGAAGAATATGACTAGCACATTTAAGTCTAACCCACTTCCTATGCATAGGGATTTTGTGAGCAAACAACTTATGGGAACAAGAATCAACTTGCATAGGAAGGTAAAGCAAGCAAAACTTCAAAATTTTAAGCACATAGAGAGGAAACTTGATATTATTGCAATTCCTACAAGCATATGGTCCTCCCTCATAATAACTTTTAGTAGCATCATGAATGAATTCAACAATATAACCATCACACAAAGCATTTTTTTCACGATCTACAAGCATCGAATTTTTATTACTCTCTTCATAAGCAAAATTCTTCTCATTCGGAATAGTAGGAGTATCATAAGAGACTTGAATACTATAAATTGTGTCCACGTTAAAGGAGTAATGTTCAGAGAAAGGGTACTCATAATCATGACAAGTTTTATAAATATAATCATCACTACTCTTTATAGCATAAGTTTTATCACAATAATCATCATAAGTAGCAACTTTGTTCTCATCATAATCGATTGAAACCTCTTCCGAAATAGTGGATACATCACTAAATAAAGTCATGACCTCTCCAAATCAACTTTCATAAATATTATAAGATTCAACATCCTCCAAAATAGTGGGATCATTACTTCCTAAAGTTGACACTCTTCCAAACCCACTTTCATCAATATAATCATCATAGGCAGAAGGCATGCTATCATCATTATAAATTTGCATATCAAAACTTGGGAGACTAAAAATATCATCTTCACTAAACGTAGCATCCCCAAGATTGGGACAAACATTAATTGCAGCAAATATATTCTCAAAAACATCATATTCATCAAACATAGCATCCCCAAGCTTCGGCCTTTTCATATCATAAGCATAATCACTCTCATCATTAATAGTATGGATAGCACCAATAGTATAGCAATTATCATATTCTTCCAAGCAAGTGCCAAAAAGATTTTCAAGATCATAAGAAGTATCATTATCTTCCACAATTATATTTTCATGAGGCACAATAGTAATAGGAGCAGCATTATTTGGGAGAGATATCTTTTTACCTCTCTTCCTTTTTCTTTTCTTCTTCTTCACCACATCATGTGTGGATTCAATCCTCTTTTTGGAGCTCCTTATTAATGAGATTGGTTGAATAGGAGGCTCCTCCTCGTTACCTGATTCATCATGAGAAATAATAGGAGGGTATTGGGAAGTCTCTTCCCTTTCATTAGTGTTCTCTTCATCTTCTATTTGTTTTCTTTTCTTTATGTAATTGGCAATATAAGGATTTTCAATGCAATTCACCGCACAATACATACAAATTTCCTCTAGATCAAATCCAAGAAGTTTATAACGGGAAAATTCTGGAAGATAGTTAGTTATACGTTTCATTTCTTCATAGCCCATAAGCAAACTAAGTTCATTATAATGTGCAAGGAAAATCAAGTCATCACAATTTTTGGACACGATTAGATCATGAAACAATTTGCATCGGATAGCTAAATGACCCCGTTCATTGCAAAGTCCAGAAGTACGGCCAAGAAAATTTAAATTTTTAGCACAATCATCTAGCCTTTCTTGCAACAATTTAGTTTCTAAGTACTTATGCCTCATGCAATATCTATCTTCCCTATTTGGTGTCTACTTACAAACCCAATGCACTCCACAAAAATTGACACGTTTATAGGAGACATTTTCATCATAACTAGTGCAATCACCATTAGTACTATGTATATTCAAGGGATTCATACTAACAACATTGCAATCATGCTCATCATTCAAATATTTAGTGCCGAACATTCTAATGCATTCTTCTTCTAGCACTTGAGCATAATTTTCCTTTCCATCATACTCACGAAAGATATTAAAAAGATGAAGCGTATGAGGTAGACTCAATTCCATTTTTTTTGTAATTTTCTTTTATAGACTAAACTAGTGATAAAACAAGAAACTAAAAGACTTGATTGCAAGATCTAAATATGTACCTTCAAGCACTCACCTCCCCGGCAACGGCGCCAGAAAAGAGCTTGATGTCTACTACATAACCTTCTTCTTGTAGACGTTGTTGGGCCTCCAAGTGCAGAGGTTTGTAGGACAGTAGCAAATTTCCCTCAAGTGGATGACCTAAGGTTTATCAATCCGTAGGAGGCGTAGGATGAAGATGGTCTCTCTCAAGCAACCCTGCAACCAAATAACAAAGAGTCTCTTGTGTCCCCAACACACCCAATACAATGGTAAATTGTATAGGTGCACTCGGTGAAGAGATGGTGTTACAAGTGTTATATGGATGGTAGATAATAGTTTTTGTAATCTGAAAATATAAAAACAGCAAGGTAACTAATGATAAAAGTGAGCGTAAACGGTATTACAATGATAGGAAACAAGGCCTAGGGTTCATACTTTCACTAGTGCAAGTTCTCTCAACAATAATAACATAATTGGATCACATAACTATCCCTCAACATGCAACAAAGAGTCACTCCAAAGTCACTAATAGCATAGAACAAACGAAGAGATTATGGGGGTACGAAACCACCTCAAAGTTATTCTTTCCAATCAATCCGTTGGGCTATTCCTATAAGTGTCACAAACAGCCCTAGAGTTCGTACTAGAATAACACCTTAAGACACAAATCAACCAAAACCCTAATGCCACCTAGATACTCCAATGTCACCTCAAGTATCCGTGGGTATGATTATACGATATGCATCACACAATCTCAGATTCATCTATTCAACCAACACATAGAACCTCAAAGAGTGCCCCAAAGTTTCTACCGGAGAGTCAAGACGAAAACGTGTGCCAACCCCTATGCATAGGTTCATGAGCGGAACCCGCAAGTTGATCACCAAAACATACATCAAGTGGATCAATAGAATACCCCATTGTCACCACGGGTATCCCACACAAGACATACATCAAGTGTTCTCAAATCCTTAAAGACTCAATCCGATAAGATAACTTCAAAGGGAAAACTCAATCCATTACAAGAGAGTAGAGGGGGAGAAACATCATGAGATCCAAATATAATAGCAAAGCTCGTGATACATCAAGATCGTATCATCTCAAGAACACGAGAGAGAGATCAAACACATAGCTACTGACACATACCCTCAGCCCCGAGGGAGAACTACTCCCTCCTCATCATGGAGAGCACCGGGATGATGAAGATGGCCACTGGTGAGGGATTCCCCCTCCGGCAGGGTGCCGGAACGGGTCTAGATTGGTTTTCGGTGGCTACGGAGGCTTTTGGCAATGAAACTCCTGATCTATTGTGCTCCCCGATCGTTTTAGGGTATATGGAGATATATAGGCGGAAGAAGTACGTCAGGGGGGCCACGAGGGGCCCACGAGGGTGGAGGGCGCGCCCAGAGGGGTGGGCGTGCCCCCCTGCCTCGTGGCTTCCTCGTTGATCCCCTGACGTGCACTCCAAGTCTTCTGGGTTGCTTCCCTTCCAAAAATAAGTTCTGTGAAGTCTCAGGTCAATTAGACTCCGTTTGATTTTCCTTTTCTGCGATACTCTAAAACAAGGAAAAAAAACAGAAACTGGCACTGGGCTCTGGGTCAATAGGTTAGTCCCAAAAATAATATAAAAGTGGATAATAAAGCCCAATAATGTCCAAAACAGAAGATAATATAGCTTGGAGCAATCAAAAATTATAGATAAGTTGGAGACGTATCAAGGATCACCGGGTAGGATTATGCTATGCGATGATACTTGGTTAACTTACCATCTACTCTCTTCTTCTGCTGCTAGATGGAGGTTGCCAGAAGCGTAGTCTTCGATAGGACTAGCTACCCCCCTCTTATTTTGGCATTCTGCAGTTCAGTCCACATATGCTACTCCTTTTCCATTTGATACCAATGCATGCATATGTAGTGTAGCTCCTTACTTGCCAGTACTTTGGATGAGTACTCATGGTTGATTTGCTCCCCCTTTTCCCCCTTTCTATACCCTATTGTTGCGACCAGACGATGGAGTCCAGGAGCTAGACGCCACCGTCGACGATGACTCCTACCACACTGGAGGTGCCTACTACTACGTGCAGGCCGCTGACGACGACCAGGAGTAGTTTAGGAGGATCCCAGGCAGGAGGCCCACGCCTCTTTCGATATGTATCCCCGTTTGTGCTAACCTTCTTAAGGCCAACTTGTTTAACTTATGTCTGTACCCAGATATTGTTGCTTCCGCTGACTCGTCCATGATCGAGCTCTTGTATTCGAGCCCTCGAGGCTCTGGCTTGTAATATGATGCTTGTATGACTTATTTTATTTGTAGAGTTGTGTTGTGATATCTTCCCATGAGTCCCTGATCTTGATCGTACACGTTTGCGTGTATGATTAGTGTATGTTTGAATCGGGGGAGTCACAAGTTGGTATCAGAGCCGACTGCCTGTAGGAATCCCCCTTCCACACTCCTTGGCCGAAGTTGAGTCTAGACATTGCAAAACTTTTTACTAACATGGTTGTGTGTCTTGCGGGCCCACGTCGCCATTTGGGTGGTATTAGGATCTTTTACTCCTCGTCTATACTCTGGGACTCTGATCTCTCTTCTATTCAGGTTAAATGATTTTACTAATTCTGACTCTAGGTTCTCGTAACTACTTCTTTCGAAGAGCCCCTTATCATAGATGATCGCCTACTGCACCAGAAGATTTTGAAGATACTCTTCGATCATTCCCGAGACCCTTGTGCCCTCTGCCTTTTCAATTCCCTATTACCGATATATCCATATGGATAATGACATACACTTGTTGTTCATACAATTACTCTGAGTTTCTCCTGTTATTACAAGATGCATCGAATTGCTCTCCGACTCTTAAGAATCCCTTGTACCACTGCATTGTAGTTCCTTGCCGCAGAAATACCCATACTGATAATTCCTCGCACTTATCGAGTATCCACTCATTCCCAGTTGTTCTTGTGTTCCCCAAAAGACTTCGAAATACTATTTGATCTTTCGAAAATCCTCAACAACCTGTTGTTCTGGGAATGCTTGCGTACTTGCATTCCGGTTAATTCCATTGGTCTAGCAATTTACTTTAAAAACCTTTGTGATTGTCATTCCGATCCTTTTGATTCAACATGTGTGTGAATGCACACAATCATCAGTTGTTCCCTGGAATTTATCCTTCCGATTCAGACGTCATTCCGGACATGAGCTGGATCTCGACCAATCAAATTGTCATCGATTGTACCCCTAAGGCTATTCAGCTTATCCATACCTAATCAGAGCATTGCTTCTGATCCCTTGTCTTGGAATTCATAATTTCTTTGCATTTGAGCTTTCAGTTATTCAGTTATTTCTATAATCTGATGCACTTGCATTCCTTCTTCCTTTGATAGAGTACCGATACTCACATCAGCTCCGCTGTAGACCACCAGACCTCTTGTTGGATTATTATCCGACAGTGTCCTTCATATTCAGATAACCTTTCGAGTCTTTCCACGGATGTATAAAGCCTTTGGTAAATTATATCCTCTGCTTTCTCAACCATGCTCTGTTTTCGAGCTGGTGGTATTTACTATTGAAGCTTGTGGTATATGTTTCCATGATACCATGATGGGTTGAACCTATGCCTTCCTTAATATGTGTGAACTCAAAAGTTTTCATGAGTCATACTCTTCTGGTACTTTGCTAGATAAAATTTCAACACTACAACTTTTCGAAGGTGAGAGGTGAATGGAAGGCTATACATTAAAGAAGTGGGAGTCGACCTTGAACTTTGTGTTCATGCCCATGGACATGATGTAGATCCTACCATAGAAGCTTCTTGTAATAATAACTATTTCGTTGATATAATATCATCTGGTATCTGTGAATTGATCCTATGCAATCGTGGTTCCGACCATATTTTCTCTTTGATCCCATTTCTCGGACAAGTTAAAGCACTTGTCTTTTGCAAGTCAATACACCAGTCCAACCTCTACCTTGATCTATCATCGAGTATTACCCTATGGTATCTCGAGAATATCTAAGAACTGTGATGCATCTTATGAGTCTTCATCAGCTATTATTTCTCACTGATTCCAATTTTCATGGGTTCTGAGTTGTTAGTCGCTCAAGAACACCGGTAAGTGAACCGATTCCGCACTCTGGTTCGATAACTCTAAGTAATATTCGTTTCTTATGCGTTTAATAATCCTTCAAGTCATTCCTAGCCTGATCGGCTATATCATTATTGTGCTAAATTTCAACTGTGCTACCTGGTCCTTCTTTCCCGAGCACAATTTTCGACGATGAGCTAACCTTACGTCGATCTTCCCCCTCATATGATTTCGCCTTAAAAACAGAAAGCTTGATTTCGAGTTTGTGTCCTATCTGTGGCTCCAATAATCTTTTGTTGCATCAGTCCTTTTGCTTGATGCAGTCGCTGTTCAATTGCTTCTTCGTGGATCCTCTCGACAACAAATTGTCGTGATCATCATCAACATTTTGACTCCTTCCAGGATATCAATGGAATTCTTGATGATAAGTGCCATCCTCGTTCCTTGGTAATTTGAGTTACCATCAACAACATCCTTACCTTCCTTTCATCACAAACTTGTTCATGTTATGGATGCAACTTGCTATCCAGCTCGTATTATGATCTACCTTGAAGTATTACTGCCTTTTTGTCAAGGATGTTGTGATAATTTCACCACCTCTTAAGAATTCTTGATAAAGTTATGCTACTTGCCATCACCATTCTTCTTGGTCCCCATGTTGTTTCTAACCGGAAAACCGACAATTGAACTATGATGTGCGACTTCAAAACTTCTAGTAACCCTATTGCTTTGAAGTTAATGGTTGATATTTCATTCTTAGACCGTTGGTTATCGAATCACCATTCTAACATTGATCATTCTACCTAAGCCCATATTTCGAGTGCACCATTCAACCAATGTTTAATTGTGGATGTTTTCCTCGAACATACATCATTATATTGTACCGTTTGATCTGACAAATGTTTTCTCCTTGTTCACATAATTATGGAAATCCATCTTGTTGGAAATCTCGAGGATTGTCGTTGAGTCCATCAGCCACCCCCTCATCCTATCTTTGGCTTAATGATGAACTCTTGTTTCGGAACTCGCTTCCATGGTTCATTTCCCAAGAATCTTACAATGTCATCTTATCAATTGTCTTGCACCTCTCTGTTTCAGGCACCCTGAGTCTGAGGTATCCTGACACCAATCAAATCTGAATCTCGGTCAGATATGATGGCTGGAACATATTTCCAAGAGTTATAACGTTGGTCTTTATATGACCCGGTAAGGTGATGTCATGCTTAGCACACTGGGTTGGAGGACCTATTGTTATAGTTTCCTTTTTAGCAAGGTTAGCCATTCTTCCATGAGGATACTGTCGGACTTATTCTATGAGTTGTTCCTGATGGATCCTTTGTGTATCCAAAGTCCGATCTTTGATTGGAGACCATGCCAATGCTATCTCGAAGCATGTCTGTGGTATTCCGATTTTCAACAAGAACATTTGAAGCCAATGATAAATGTTTCCTGCTCAATTATCCAAACACCGTTGTATGGGTAATGTCATGAAATTTCTCCCCCCTACCTAAAGAGTTTTCTACATTATATCCTGTCATGGATATCATGCTCTACTTGTCCTTGGGAAGGATATACCCGTGAAATATGTGTTTAATCACATTTTCCTTCCCATTCTTCTGTTTAATCTGAGAATCACATTTTCCTTTCCATTGTTTTGTTTAACCTTTCTTGTGATCTATATGATATAAGCAATAATATTTCCCTGCTTATGTAAACACCTCGGTACAACCTTGTCAAGTATAACCCTATTACTATTGTTGATGACATTCTGTAACCACCGATGGATGAGAACTTTGCCTATTGGTCCGCCTCGTTCAACGAGCAGGAAAATGGTTCTCCTCGTCCCTCGCCCTTAGTACCAACGTTGTTGCCAACATAACTGACCGGTTATTCTCTGACATACCCTGCTAATTTAACCATGCAAGATGTCACCGCTCTTTCTACTTTTAAAACAACATGGTGGGCCCATAACCCATAGTTCCACAGGATCGAAACCTGACTCTCCTGTACACCCTTGTTTGCCATAGTTATTCCTCGTGTTTGACCGGGTCACCTTCCTAGAGATGATCTATTCTGGTATCACACACAATACTTATTCCCGTGGCTCAAAACCCCTTTTTAGGCCCGGTTACAGGCATCGAATAATTGCCTATGCGCTTGAAACTTCTATTTTGCACCTTCTTACTTTGCTCTCGATAATTTCTTAAGTTTCAATTCGAGAGATACTTTCCGCCACCTTCCCCGACATTATCTACCAGATAAGCAACCTTGTAGAGGTCCGTCCTTTCAAAGCCACCCCTTATCCTTTTCGTAAGTACGATGAAGATCCTGAAGAAAGGATGCGTACTACATCATGTTGACCTGAAGCAGAGAAAGGAAGACATCAAAGTAATGGATCGACCTCTTCGAGAAGGGCAATCAAGACCGAGAAGATTCGTTAGAATTTCGTAACCAGATCTTTCCCCCTCACTTCCCCTCCTAAATCTCAGGACGAGATTTCTTGTAGTAGAGGAGAATTGTAACGCCCGAATAGTTAAGCTACAGTAACCTTCTGCTAAATGTTGCCACGTCAATGGTATTACTGTTGCTAAACTTGCGAAGGTTCAAATCCTATCCAAATTCAAATTTAAATAAAGGCAAACATCAAAAGTTTTCAAACATTAAAACTAAAATGTTCAAAATGGGACAAATAAATTCTAAGTCATAATGGTGGAGGAACCACATTTTTGTAAAAAGATTTAGTGCACTAAACTAATTAAAACAGTAGCTAAAACCATTCATTAAATGCCTTTTATATTTTATAAAATACTAAACTATTTTGTTTGGGGTAAAACTTTTTGTGGCATTAGATTATGTTGTAACACTGAATTAGGGATCCACTTTATAAATTATAAAAATAAAATAGATTAAAAGTTAAAAGAAAAGAGGAAAAAGGAAAAATGAATAAAAACTAAAAGTCAAACAAAGAAAAAAAACACTAGACCCCCCCCCCAGTGGGCCGACTGGCCCAGTTGGCCAAAGCCGGCCTAGCTGGCCGGCCGAGCCGCCCACCACTTGCACCCTAACCCTAGCGCCGCTCTACTCCTCGCGCAGCAT
>NC_041388.1:420207275-420214797 GCF_002162155.2 Triticum dicoccoides | reverse complement strand
TCTCGCTCCCTCGTCTCCTTCCCTCGACCAGATCTGAAACGGGGCACGGCCCCGTCGCCCCCCCGGCCTCTCTTCCTCCCTCGCACGGCACGGCCCCGTCGCCGTCGCCGCCTGTAGTCCACGCCGACGCCGTCCCGTCCTCGACCTCCTCTTCGTCAGACTCCGCCGACCTCGCCTCATCCCCGCATCGCCCCCGGCGCATGTCGCCGTCCCCTTCGCTACCTCGCCGGTCATCCCCGGCTTCCCCCTCATCGGACCCCATCGAGCCTCGCCGCTGCTGGTCGTCTACACCGCCAGTGAGGCCCTGTGCCTATTCCCCCCTCTGCCCTCTTCGCCCCCCGTCTGGTCACCACAGGCCGACCGCGCGCGCTCACCGTCGCCCCGCGCACGCTGGCTCCTGCGCCCGTGCGCATCGACTCCGTCCTCCCCGTGGGCGCCCGCTCCATCTTGCCAGCGCTGCGCCGCTACCGCTGCGGCTCGCTTGCTCCGCCGCCGCGTTTTGCCTCTTCCCCCGCTCCCTGCTGCGAGCTGCAGTTGGATGCCGGTAGCTCGTCTCGGCCGCGTCTCCCCCGCAAGGCCTCTGCCGCCCTGCTGCTTCCCATGCGCCCACAACCGCACCGGGCTGCTCCGCCGCGGCCTCGCGGGGCCCCGCTGCTCATCCGCCGCCCCGCTGCTCGCCCGTCGCCCCGCCGTGGCCATAGCCTCGTCCGCCTCACGCGCCCCCACAGGCCGCTCGTCGACTACCCGGACCGCCGCCTCGTGTCCGTCCCATGGCGGCCCTGCTGCTGCACCACGCCGGCACGCAGCTCCGACCCCTGCGCCGCTTCGGCTGCTCGTCGTTGTGGCCGCCAGCTTCCAGCGCCGTTTCCTCCATGTCGACCTGGGCAGGTACCTAGCGCCCGCTCCAGGCACCCACTAGCGCCGAACCCACTATGGCCTCGGGCCAATGACCTATGGGGCCCTGCCCCAGAACGTTTAATAAAAAATGGGAATTTAAAATAATAATAAATAATAATAATTAAAATAATTAAATATTTAATAAGTAAATTAATTAAAGAATTAATTAACGTAATTGATTTTGATTAATTAAACTAAAAACTAATTAAACTAATTAATCATGATTAGTTAGTCTAGTCAATGACGAACGGGACCCACACGTCAGTTGACCAGTCAACACCTCTGTTGACTGCTGACATCAGCACGCACTGTTCTGGATAATGTTGATTTAAAATAATTAAATAGATCCTAAAAATGATTTATATCTTTTAAAATTAATATAAAATAAATCGTAGCTCAGATGAAAAAACTTTGTACATGAAAGTTGCTCAGAACGACAAGACGAATTTGGATACGCAGCCTGTTCGTCCGCCATGCATCCCTAGCATAGCGAACATACAACTTCCACCCTCCGATTCATCTGTCCGAAAACACGAAACATCGGGGATATTTTCCTGGATGTTTCCCCCTTCACCGGTATCACCTCATACCGCGCTAAGGCACCCCTAGCACCGCTACTTGTCATGTCATGCATCGCTATGCATCTGTTTGCATTATATTCATTGTTTCTTCCCCTCTTCTCTCCGATAGACTACAAGACTGACGCCGCTGCTGGTGCCCTGATCGACTACACTGTTGACGACCCCTCTTTCTTGCCAGAGCAACCAGGCAAGCCCCCCCTCCCCCTTGATCACCAGATATCGCCTATTCTTCCCTCTACTGCATGCATTAGAGTAGTGTAGCATGTTACCGCTTTCCGTTAATCCTAGCCTGATGCATAGCCTGTCATTGTTGCTACAGTTATTGACACCTTACCTGCAATCCTAAATGCTTAGTATAGGATGCTAGTTTATCATCAGTGGCCCTACATTCTTGTCCGTCTGCCATGCTATACTATCGGGCCGTGATCACTCGGGAGTGATCACGAGCATATACTTATATACATATTATATGATACTTGTGGTGACTAAAGTCGGGTCCGCTCGTAGAGTATCCGCGAGTGATTCACGGATTGGGTCCGAAAGGACGTTTGTCCCGACGGCCCTCTGAGTGGATCTTTGTGGCGGAGCGACAGGGTAGGTTGAGACCACCTAGGAGAGATGTGGGTCTGGCCCTGGTCGGTGTCCGCGGTTATTTTAAAATAACACGCTTAACGAGATCTGGGTATTTGATCTGAGTCTGGCCACTGGCCTATACGAACTAACCAACTACGCGGGAACAATTATGGGCACTCGACGTCGTGGTATCAGCCGAAGCCTTCGTGACGTCAGCGACTGAGCGGCGCGCACTGGGTTGGACTGAGACGTCTTCTCTTGTATAAGGGAGGCTAGGTCTGCTCGCCGGCCGCGTACGCAACATGCAGGTGTGCAATGGGCGATGGGCCCAGACCCCTGCACCATAGGATTTAGACCAGTGTGCTGACCTCTCTGTTGTGCCTATGTAGGGCTACGGCGTGTTGATCTTCCGAGGCCGGGCATGACCCAGAAAAGTGTGTCCGGACAAAGGGGATCGAGCATGTTGGGAAATGTGGTGCACTCCTGTAGGGAAGTTGATCTATTCGAATAGTCGTGTCCCTCGGTAAAAGGACGACCCGGAGTTGTACCTTGACCTTATGACAACTAGAACCGGATACTTAATAAAACACACCCTTCCAAGTGCTAGATACAACCGGTGATCGCTCTCTCACAGGGCGACGAGGGGAGGATCACCGGGTAGGATTATGCTATGCGATGATACTTGGTTAACTTACCATCTACTCTCTTCTTCTGCTGCAAGATGGAGGTTGCCAGAAGCGTAGTCTTCGATAGGAATAGTTATCCCCCTCTTATTCCGGCGTTCTGCAGTTCAGTCCACATATGCTACTCATTTTCCATTTGATACCAATGCATGCATATGTAGTGTAGCTCTTTGCTTGCGAGTACTTTGGATGAGTACTCATGGTTGCTTTGCTCCCCCTTTCTCCCCTTTCTATACCCGATTATTGTGACCAGACGATGGAGTCCAGGAGCCAGACGCCACCGTTGACGACGACTCCTACCACACTAGAGGTTCCTACTACTACGTGCAGGCCGCTGACGACGACCATGAGTAGTTTAAGAGGATCCCAGGCAGGAGGCATGCGCCTCTTTCAATATGTATCCCCGTTTGTGCTAGCCTTCTTAAGGCAAACTTGTTTAACTTATGTCTGTACCCAGATATTGTTGCTTCTGCTGACTCGTCCATGATCGAGCTCTTGTATTCGAGCCCTCGAGGCCCTGGCTTGTAATATGATGCTTGTATGACTTATTTTATTTGTAGAGTTGTGTTGTGATATCTTCCCGTGAGTCCCTGATCTTGACCGTACACGTTTGTGTGTATGATTAGTGTACGATTGAATCGGGGACGTCGCAGGTGATTTGTTTTTCATGAAACGTGAGCTGGTCAAACCTTAGTGTCGTGAGTACGTGTGTGACGGGCGCCGTCTAAACCCCAGCCACGTGGCATCTGACAGTGGGATCCATATGTCAGATTTTGCATCAAACTCGTCTAATCAATCAATCGGCATTTTTTGAAAACTGTTAGTATAATGATGGTGGTTTTCGAGTTAGGGTCCTCTATCGTGGTGCTTTTTTGCGGTTTATTTGTTTGATACGATGTGTTCCTGTCTACCTACAGTATTAATTTGTTCGTTTCACTGTTCACATAGTTTTTTTGAAACACAAACTGACTTTATTATTGTCTAAATAAATTACTCCGTGGGATGGGTCGTGGTGGTTGGTAAATCTTGATCAACATTTCGTCATTCCGTGGAGTAACTGCTAAGGCCTGATTGTTTCAGTTCTAGTTGGCTTTTGAATCACTCGTGGATTCGCTTCACTAGCAAAGTTACAGAATCAGCTTTGTCGCTGAAGTACACTTAAACGTGTTTCAGGCAATTGTATTGTGGCATGAACAAGCCTCACGTAGGCATATATCCCCTCGCGTGGCCTCTTTTGGACTAAACTGATCACCACTGTGTTATCATTAGTGCCAAGTTTAGTGGGTCACTTTTGCCATTTTACTAGTTGATGGATGGAATTGTTGTACATCCTCACCAAGTTGATGGATCCACCACGTAATTTTCTCGATAAACTGCATCAATGTCGCTTGTCCTCTTACATTTGGAAGGATGGGGGACACTGTGGGCAATAAGATTTGTCAACGGCGATGCTCCGCGCCGTTCTCCCTCTTTGATGAGTTGTCGTGGAGCTTAGATGTGCTAAGTCTTAGCGTGTGTGTGTTTAGTGCTGCGGTGCTTGTAGCTGGTAGTGTAATCGTGTGCGTTTTGCGTTTGCCGGATATCTCAGGATCAACTTTATAAGAGGGCTACCTCATCATCTTGTATTGGCCGGCCGTATACTTTCGGTTGCTGCTTTATATATAAAATGAGACAAAAACCTGTTCCGAGGAGCAATAAGATTGTCTTGCCTCTTGTGTAGTATGTTGTCCTGTTTTGGACTCAAGATACTAATCTCTCATGTTACTACTACTTTTTCTTTCGAATCCGAGCCGTAGAACAATTGTTTTATATGTAATTTTCATTAATATAAAAGTAATATTTACAGACAAGAAAAGCTGGTGACTGATATACAGAAATGTTGTGCTACTACTACTTGTTTGGTGTGACTGATATGCACGAATGTTGTGTTTGACTGAGTGAAGTAAAAAATGTGTTCCCCAAAAAGAAAAGAAAAAGGTAAAAGATCTGGTTTCGATGAAAATGTCCAGATCTTTTCCCAGTGTCAGTTGTAGCTGCCTGCAAGCCGAGTTTGAAGAATCACGCACAATATGTCCTCTTGGTTCTTGACGGTACGTACATAGGCAGATCGTCCTTGCTGATTTGCAGTCTCCAACAGAAAATATTTATGCAGTTGGGCCATACATTCCGACCTCCCTCCGTATGTATTAGAAAGAAGTAAAGAACCTAGGCAAGAATCCATCTCTGCACCTGAGCACCTAAAAAAAAAATTCCTGCTCCCGAGCAGTAAATAAAAAAACTAAAAAATTCAAAAAAACTGATTTTTTTTTTGCATTAAAGATGTCTAGTGCGTGATGTCCGGACAAAAATTTGTTTTGTTTGGACATCTGAGGAACTTCTGGCAAAAAAGAGAATAGTGCATGCACAGTAAACTTACTGACAAAGCCGAATTTTGTCTTTTTTGTCGCGTGCTTCTCGAATGTCCGAACTCCACCAAATTTTGCACGAACATGACGCACACGAGCATCTTGTTTGCCAAAAAAATTCAGATTTTTTTATTTTCTATTTTTAGCGATTTTTGGATTTTGCCTGGGCTCATGTGAGCCCGGGAACAGTGGCGGAGGCAGCAGTAATGCTACAGTTACGTAGAGATAGCTACGTACTTTACGTAATTAGCAACATGGCTAATGATCATTGGGGAAGGGGCCCAGCCACCTGAAAATGGGGGGGGGGGGTGCAGAGAAGTATATTTAGGAAGATTACGTAAACCCTTTCGCAGCTGTACGTGGATATATAATTATCGGTGGAGGCAGGGGGTGCTGGCAAGGGCCTTGGCCCCCCTTATGCTCTTATAAATACAACTATATGGGTTGCTAATCCCTTATTTGTCAAACAAAATTAGCAAGGTTTAGATGATTTGGTCCCGTCTAACATTATATGACATGTTTGGCCTTCTCTATATTTTGTTTCTGGCTCCGCCGCTGCCCGGGAGCAGAAATGCGTGGGGAGGGGATGTGAATTACTTATAAATTTATAGGGCATTTCTTCCCTTTTTCGTGGATAGATGTCCGTGATTTATCTGATCTGATTAACGCAGCGGTATTATCAAAGATTCAAAGAGGTGTTCAAAGAAAAAAGATTCCAAGAGAAGACGCGAATTTAGATGTAAGGCCTAAAGAACTTATTACAGTGATGTTTAAGCAAAAAATGTAGACTAGAGCTTGCACGCTGACAAAAACTGGAACTAGACTGAACTACACTACAGGATACAGAATATTAAAGCGACGACACTGGGTCTTTTCTTTTTGCCAGGTGATCAACAGCAACGTACTGAGAAACAGGGCACGGCTGCACTTTCATAAACTAATCACCCTTGCATGGCGGGCGGCGGTGGTGACCACGGCTCATGATCCACGGGAGTTGGTGTTGTCGGTAGTCCTCTGGCCGGACGAGGCAGACGAGGAAGCGGCCGGGCGAGTGACCGCGGTTCATGATCCGCCGGAGCTGGGTGCGTTGGCAGTCCTCTGGCAGGACGATGCAGACGATGAAGCGCCGGGGACGAGTTGGCGGCGACCGACGGGGGCACTGCTCCGGCTGTACAAAGAAACCCCAGAAATTTGTTCATATCGAGAAAAGAGCGAGGAAACAATCGAAACATAGCTAGCTGTTCCCAAGAGTTCGCAAGTAGTAGTAGTAGTACCGTGCATGCGAGGGGCGCCATCTGCAGTGGGGACGCAGGATGGCTGCGCCGTGGCTCCTGACCGCGCTCCGACGGTGGCCGCCATGGCCAGGAGCATCACAAAGATGATGCCATGTTCCATTTCTCTCGGTCTCGACTCTACCTAGCCAGCTCGCTGCCCTGGGCATCGATGCTTTCTTCGCATTCGGCATTGCGAATATATAAGTGTTAGACTATGTATAGCTTCTGTACCTATGTACGTATATGGTACATATTGTAACACAACCATTATATATAATGAGATAAGCCACCCCTAGAGGGTTGTGCTGGTTCCCCAAAACTTATTGTCTTACATGGTATCACGCTAGGTTACGATCGCTTCCGCTTCTAAACCCTAATACCCGCACCGCCGCCGCAGCCGCCGCCGCCTTCACCGCCGCCACCGATCGCGCCGCCACCACCGGTTCCACTGCTGCGGGCTTCCTCCCGGCCTCTCTTGCGGCTCTGCTCAACCTCCCGCTCGATGCCGTCTCTGTTCCGGCTCCGATCGGGACAAGGAGCATCGGCTCCGTCTTCTCCACGCCGCCGGCGCCCTCGCTTGGGCGTGACCTCGTGGTCCACACCGCGGCGCCGCCGTCCGCAGCGGACTCCGCAGGCGTCGTCCCGCCGCTCCTGCCGCAAGCGGATCACACTGCCCCGCTGGCGGGGTTGGCGGCGTCCGCCCCGGCCGCGGGCCTTGCGGCGTCCGCACCGGCCGCGAGCTTTGCGGCGCCCGCCCTGGCTGCGGTCCCGCCTCCTCCCGCATCGGCTTCGGTGCCTCCGGCTGCCTCCATGGTGTTTGCACCCCAGGCAGCCTCCTCGATGGGATTGTCTTCGCCGCCGCCGTTTCACTTCGGTCATCTCATCACCATCAAGCTCTCCGCCGACAACTACATCTTCTGGCGTGCGCAGGTTCTCCCGCTCTTGGGGAGTCACTACCTGCTAGGCTACGTCGACGGATCGCTTCCCTGCCCACCCGCGCTGGTAGACAGCATGCACGGTCCGGTCTACAATCCGGCCCATCGCGTCTGGACGGGGCAGGACCAGGCGAACCTCTCCTCCATCCAGGGGTCGCTCTCGCCGGCAGTTGC
>NC_041388.1:420176635-420207265 GCF_002162155.2 Triticum dicoccoides | reverse complement strand
TCTCATCACCATCAAGCTCTCCGCCGACAACTACATCTTCTGGCGTGCGCAGGTTCTCCCGCTCTTGGGGAGTCACTACCTGCTAGGCTACGTCGACGGATCGCTTCCCTGCCCACCCGCGCTGGTAGACAGCGTGCACGGTCCGGTCTACAATCCGGCCCATCGCGTCTGGACGGGGCAGGACCAGGCGAACCTCTCCTCCATCCAGGGGTCGCTCTCGCCGGCAGTTGCCGGCCTTGTTGTCTTCGCGAAGACGTCTCATGAGGCCTGGACCATCCTTGAGCGCACCTTTGCAGCGCAGTCCCAGGCTCGTGTCTCTGCACTCCGTCGTCAGCTTGGAGAGTGTCAGAAGCTTGACTCCACTGCCACTGAGTTCTACAACAAGGTCAAGGGCCTCGCCGACACATTGGCCTCCATTGGACAACCGCTCACCGACTCCGAGTTCAACTCGTTTATTGTCAATGGTCTTGATGAGGAGTATGATGCCTTAGTCGAGATCATCAACGAGCGGGGCAACTCGACACCCATGCTGGCACACGAGGTTTTCTCTCGGCTCCTTCTCACTGAGCAACGGGTCGAGACTCGCCGCACCAGGGGCACTGGCTCCCTCTGGGCCAACGCCGCCACCAAGGGTGGCCGCTCTTCTTCATCACCCCGGTCTCCCTTGGGGCTGCCACCGTCGCCCGCCTCGGCCCCCCCACCTACTGCGACCTTACCGGGGGCTGGCGGTCCACGTGTGTGTCAGCTTTGTGGCCGAGATGGGCACTGGGCCTCCAAGTGTCATAAGCGCTTCCAGCGAAGCTTCCTTGGTCTTGGCAATGACGGCAAAGATACACGCAACAATGCCCGTCAGGTCGCCATGGCTGATCGTCCCGCGCCGCAGAAGCAACAGGGACACACTCAGTCCTACTCCATCGATCCACACTGGTACATGGACTCTGGGGCGACAGAGCATCTAACCAGCGAGATGGGGAAGCTTCACACTCGTGAACCCTATCATGGCTCCGACAAGATCCACACCGCCAATGGAGCAGGTATGCACATCTCTCATATTGGTCAAGCATCTCTTCTCACTAGACATGCCAATAGGAGTCTTCAGCTTCGCAATGTTCTTTGAGTTCCATCTGTGACCCGTAATCTTCTTTCAGTTCCTAAACTCACACGTGATAATAATGTGCTTTGTGAATTTCACCCTTTTGATCTTTTTATTAAGGATCGGGGCACGAGGGACATTCTTCTTAGTGGGCGGTTGTGCCAGGGCCTCTACCGTCTGGAGCATCCTGGTGTCGCTCGTGTTTTCAGTGGAGTTCGGGTCTCTCCGTCACAGTGGCATGCTCGTCTTGGTCACCCGGCCACACCTATTGTCCGTCATATTTTGCGTCGTCATGAGCTTCCTAGTTTGTCTAGTCATAAAGATGTAGCAGTGTGTGATGCTTGTCAGCAGGGGAAGAGTCATCAACTTCCTTTTTCGGAGTCCAGTCGTGAGGTGAAACATCCTTTAGAACTTGTGTTTTCAGATGTATGGGGTCCTGCTCAGACTTCTGTCAGTGGTCATAATTACTATATCAGTTTCGTTGATGCTTATAGTCACTTTACCTGGCTTTACCTTATTAAACGCAAATCTGATGTGTTTGATATTTTTGTTCAGTTTCAAAAACATGTTGAACGTCTTCTCAAGCACAAAATTGTTCATGTCCAGTCAGACTGGGGGGGCGAGTATCGCAACCTCAACTCTTTCTTTCAGTCGCTTGGGATAGCTCATCGTTTAGCATGTCCACATACACATCAGCAGAATGGTTCAGTCGAACGTAAGCATCGTCATATTGTTGAAGCTGGTCTTACTCTTTTGGCCCATGCATCTGTTCCGTTTCGGTTTTGGAGTGATGCTTTCACCACTGCATGCTTTCTCATCAACCGTACTCCTACTCGTGTTTTAAACATGAAGACTCCCATTGAGGTTCTCCTTAATGAACAACTTGATTATACCTTTCTCAAGGTATTTGGGTGTGCTTGCTGGCCGCATCTCCGTCCATATAACAAGCGCAAGCTTGAGTTTCGTTCTAAGAAGTGTGTTTTTCTTGGCTATAGCTCTCTTCATAAAGGTTACAAATGTCTTCATGTTCCCACTAATCGTGTCTATATATCTCGGGACGTCGTGTTTGATGAGCATGTTTTTCCCTTTGCCAACCTTCCTGTGTCCACTGTCGAACCACCATCCCTGCATTCATCCTCGGTTGCTTCTGACCAATTTGATGATGTTGCATACTCTCCTTTGCTGTTACCTAACCATGGTGCAGGAACCGGACGTGGAGCTCGTTTGGAGCTGTTGGAGGATTCACCATCATCATCGTCGTCTTCTGGTGGGCACGTCGATCGCCCTATGTTGCATGGCATCGATTCGCGTGCCCATGCATGGTCACCCGACGAGCCCGTCGTGCCGAGCATCTCCACTGCTTGGTCCGTTTCGCCAGCGGCCGCCGAGTCGCCCGCGGCTCGGCCCGTCACGCCGTCTTCGCCTGCGGCTCGGCCCGTCACGCCGTCTTCGCCCGCGGCTCGGGTCCTCACGTCGCCTTCATCAGCGGATCGGCCCGCGACACCGGCCGCGCCACGGCCCACTATGCCGAGCTCGCCATCGGCCCGGTCTGTGATGCCGGAGTCGCCAGCTGCTTCGTCTGCTCTGCCGGTTTCGCCGGTGGGTCGGTCTTCTTCGCCAACCGAGTCCGAGGCTACCGTGACTGGCTCCTCGTCACCGGCTGACTCGTCAACATCGCCGTCCTCCAGCCCGTTGCAGGCTGCTCCGTCGACCTCGGTGGTTCCTGTGTCCCAACCACATACACGCAGTCGCAGTGGCATTTTCAAACCTAAGGAACGTAAGGATGGTACGGTTGCTTGGTTCGCTGCTTGTTTGGCTGCTGCTGTTGCGGATCCATCTTCTGAGCCTCGCTCATATCAGGCTGCCCTGCGCATTCCACATTGGCGAGAGGCTATGGAGCAGGAGTTTCATGCTCTTCTTCGTAACAAGACATGGACTCTCGTTCCTCCACCACCACGGGTAAATGTTATTGACTCAAAATGGGTATTCAAAGTGAAGAAGCATTCGGATGGATCTATTGAGCGTTACAAAGCGCGACTTGTTGCTCGCGGTTTTCGGCAGCGTCATGGTCTTGACTATGAGGACACCTTCAGTCCTGTCGTCAAGCCTACCACTATTCGGCTTCTTCTCTCCATTGCTGTTTCTCGTGGTTGGTCACTTCGTCAACTTGATGTGCAGAATGCTTTTCTACATGGATTTTTGGAGGAAGAGGTTTATATGAAACAGCCGTCTGGTTTCTCTGATCCTGATCGTCCTGACTATATCTGTCGTCTTTCCAAAGCACTATATGGTTTGAAGCAAGCTCCTCGTGCCTGGCATGCCCGCCTTGCCTCTGCCCTTCGTGCTCATGGGTTTGTGCCGTCTACTGCTGACACTTCGTTATTTCTTCTACAGAAGCCAGAAGTCACTATGTATCTTTTGGTATATGTCGATGATATTATCCTTGTCAGCTCTTCTCAGTATGCTGCTGATGCTCTTGTCTGCTCTCTTGGTGCTGATTTTGCGGTCAAAGATCTTGGGAAGCTTCACTACTTTCTTGGAGTTGAGGTCACTTCTCGTGCTACTGGTCTTGTCCTTACGCAGAAGAAGTACTCCTTGGAGTTGTTACAGAGAGCTGGCATGCTGAAGTGCAAACCGACCACCACACCCATGTCGTCTACCGACAAGATAACAGCTGTTGATGGCGAGCTTTTGTCTCCTGCGGATGCCACAGAGTACATGAGCATTGTTGGTGGACTTCAGTACTTGACGATCACGAGACCAGATATCTCTTATGCTGTTAACAGGGTTTGTCAGTATCTTCAGGCTCCCAGAGATACTCATTGGGCTGCTGTTAAACGCATTCTTCGTTATGTTCAGTTCACCCTGACATTTGGTATGCATATTCGGCCGACTTCCTCTCGGGTCCTTTCGGCCTTCTCTGATGCAGATTGGGCTGGTAGCCCAGATGACAGGCGATCCACGGGGGGTTATGCAGTATTCTTTGGCTCTAATTTGATCGCCTGGAGTGCTCGGAAACAGGCTACTGTGTCACGTAGCAGTACTGAAGCTGAGTACAAGGCTGTGGCTAATGCTACTGCAGAGATTATTTGGGTGCAGTCTTTGCTTCAGGAGTTAGGTTTGTCTCAACCACAGCCTCCTATTCTTTGGTGTGATAACATCGGTGCTACATACCTTTCTGCAAATCCAGTATTTCATGCCCGAATGAAACACATTGAAGTTGACTATCACTTTGTACGGGAACGTGTATCACAGAAGCAACTCCAGATCAAGTTTATCTCATCTAAGGATCAACTTGCAGACATCTTCACTAAGCCTTTACCGCTGCCACAGTTTGAGGCTTGTAGGCGCAATCTTACCCTTCTCAGTTCTTTAGAAAGTGGCTAAGATTGAGGGAGGGTGTTAGACTATGTATAGCTTCTGTACCTATGTACGTATATGGTACATATTGTAACACAACCATTATATATAATGAGATAAGCCACCCCTAGAGGGTTGTGCTGGTTCCCCAAAACTTATTGTCTTACAATAAGACAGCCTTACTGCTTTCCATGAGCAAGGACGAGCACTAACAGAAAGGCAGCCTGGCTCGCGTGGAACAACCACCCTTTTTTTACACAAGGGCGAACGATTCATTCGGTTGCTACACGAGGGCCGCATGTATTTTTTTTAGATAAACGAAAACTTTATTCATTAGAGATAGCAAGTACATCGTCTGTGAGGGTCATTACAATTTCATTTACAAGTTTCTCAAACCATTCAGAAACCAATGAAAATCTAGCTAAACTCGCAAGCTTATGAGCTACTTTATTTGCTTTTCTGTTGCAGTGTTCGAATCTACTAGCAACGAAGTCACAAGCATAATGAAAACAATCGTCGAAAATTGCCGCCGCCGCACCCATCGATTGTCCTCCGTTCTTCATGATATCAATCACCTCCAGGTTGTCCGAGTTAATAATAAGGCGATTACATCCCGCCCTTTGCGCCAATGTTATACCAAATTTAAGAGCTGAGGCTTCCGCCATCAACACATCATCGCAATAGTCAATCTTCCCGTTTCCCCCCGCGATAAACCTACCTTTTTCATCTCTCAAAACCGCCCCCATCGTGCCCTTAAGTAGGTCATGGTCAAAAGAAGCGTCAAAGTTAAATTTCACAAAACCCCTAGGAGGACATGACCATCCCCCCTTTTTCATAGTAGCCTTGGGGGATGATGCATTTACGAAGTTTGACGTAAGCGCTAGAATCCCCATTGAAACCTGAAGTGCATTCTGAGTTGTCTCCTTGTGCACTAACTTCCTTCTTTCCCACCATAGATACCATGCTGAAATAGCAATCATTTCACGCACATTGTGATGACCCATTATCCTCAACTCTTGGTCTGGCAGAAGTAGTAGGTATTCCAGCACCGCCTCTCCAGCAAGGTCAACCTTGCAAGCTTTATCAATGATATCATCCATCCCCAGCCTGGTCCAAACCTCCTTTGCTCTACTGCAAAGGAAAAGCATATGCTTTGTATCTTCAGAACCCTCAGAGCAAGTAGGGCAAATGGGTGTGACCTTCATATGTCTATTTGCGAGCGTAACCCGACATGGAAGCGTTCCATGTAATGTACGCCATATAAAAATTTTGACTTTTGCCGGACACGATAACTTCCATATCTTACTCCAAATAGGATTAACTGTGCTTCGCCCCATCCCGTTAGAATGTCTTAGTCTACTTCCGTACTGGTGGTTCCACTCCACAAAATAAGCAGACTGAACCGAGAACATACCATTTTTCGTATAACTCCAAACAATGAAATATGGCATATCATGTTGCGATATTGGAATTGAGAGAATCTGTTGAACATCAATGGGCCACATTGTTTGTGTAATCAGATCTTCGTCCCAAGAATTTGAAATAGGATCAATCAAATCACCCACCTTAGTTAACAGTTGTCCCCCCCTAGGTGTCACAAATTTTCTAGTATCACAATTTGGGATCCAGACATCTTCCCAAATATTTATATTTTGTCCATTCCCCACACGCCAAATATAGCCACGTTTCAGAGAATTTATGCCAGCCATAATACTTTGCCAGGTGAAAGAAGAGCCTTTCTTTTGCTTAGAATTTAACAAATCGCCATCAGAATAGTATTTAGCCCTTAGAATTGTGGCACACAAAGAATCAGGATTATCCAGAAGGCGCCATGCCTGTTTGGCGAGCAGTGCTAGATTGAAACAGTGAATATCACGAAATCCCATCCCTCCTTGGTTTTTAGGTACGCACATTTTCCACCAGGCCATCCAGTGTATCCTCCTCTAGTTCTCCTCGTCTCCCCACCAGAAATGCGCTATCGCGTCAATGATTCCTTTACAATTTTTTTAGGAATTTTAAAGACCGACATTGCATAGGTGGGTATGGCTTGGATCACAGCCTTGAGCAGGATCTCCTTTCCCCCGGCAGACAATAATTTTTCCTTCCAGCCACTAATTTTCTTGACAATCCGTTCAATCAGAAATTGGAAACAGTCTGTTTTATCTACACCCACGTTTGCTGGCAAGCCCAAATATTTGTCACTGAGGGCCTCTGTCATTATATTCAGCGTTATACACAATTGTTCCCTAATCTCCACCTTCATGTTTGGGCTAAAGAAAATGCTGGATTTTTCAATGCTTACCAATTGTCCCGATGCCTGACAATATAAAGCTAACGCTGTTTTCAGAGCTTCCGCATTGTGTTGGTTGGCTTTCATGAGAATCAAAGAATCATCCACAAAGAGAAGGGCCGCATGTATGTGTTGCATTGCATGAGCAAAGAGCATCTGCAACCAGACTAGGCAAATTCAAACCCTAAACATTGGACCGCACATCCGCTTTTAAAACCTTAAATATATGCAGACACATGCGCATTGATCATTTGATGATACAACTGCACGTAACAATGAATGCCACACAGTAATAATATTTATTCGTACATAAAAATACATAGTTCAAACATAGAATTTATTGATTTCCACCAACATATGTTTCACAAGATCATTGGATAGTTGCACATATTGATCTAGAAGTTGTCGATGT
Source organism: Triticum dicoccoides (assembly GCF_002162155.2). Taxonomy (NCBI): domain Eukaryota; kingdom Viridiplantae; phylum Streptophyta; class Magnoliopsida; order Poales; family Poaceae; genus Triticum; species Triticum dicoccoides. The sequence continues at coordinate 420,200,110 of NC_041388.1, read as the reverse complement.
ATTTCTAGAAAGTTCACAACATACTTCCCATTTTCTTCCGTGCATGGACCGGACCTGTACTTCGGGATTCTCAAATTAAATCGTGTGTGCGGGCTGTCTCTTCGCCCCCATTCTCCACAATGCAAGATTACACAACATGTCGTTAGCTGTCACAATGTCTTCGGTTCCCACACCTTTTCAGCTCCATGAATAATACCCCGCAAGCTTGGAGGACCCGGTATGCCCTCTTCATATTCTTCCTAACACCTTCTTGTATTTGTGCAAAGAGACATTCTTTCCTACCTCCTAGCTCGAATATAGTCTTCACAAACGCCTCTCGCTAAGGATAGATACCATCGGCAAGGTAGTATCTCATTTTATAGTTGTGTCTGTTGACGGTCTAGTTGTATGTCAAAGCATTCACGTCACAAAGTCGCTTGAACAACGGAGATCGCTAGAGCACATTGATATCATTGTGAGAACCAGTCATGTCAAAGAAAGCATGCCAAATCCAAAAGTCCTTCAATGTCACTGCTTCAAGTATGATGGTGCCTTCTTTGGTGTGATCTTGGTAACTGCTCGCGCAAACCTTTTGGGCACTTCTTCCATTGCTCATGAATGTAATCAACTGAACACTACATATCCGGGAAACCGCTTGATACTCCAATTGTCAGTAATTTTTCTATGTACTCAATAGTTGGTTTTCTCAGGTACTCCGATCCAAACACCTTCATCACAGTGAGGGCAAATTTTATAGGGGCCTACAAGCATTTGGTTTCTTGCATTCGGATTTCAGCATCAACTATAACTTTGCCATAAGCAAGCATCCTGAGCAGCCGTACATTTGTGTAGAGGAAAGTTGGAAAGTTTTCCGCAACAATCTTTTCTCAGCTTGAAGTAGTTATCAGCCTCTTCCATGTCATCACTACTAGGGAAAAGTCTATACACAGAATCTTATTAGCAGCACGCTTTAAAATAAGGCGCTGTTGCTAAGTAGCGGTAGCGCGCGCACAAACCTCGCTGCTGAAATAAATGTATCAATAGGGTGTTTGAAAAAAAATCATTCCATTCCACCAACTAAACATGAAGATGTAACCGTTTCATTCCACCTAACTGTTCATACCAAACACAGAGATGGAACCATTTCATTTTTATGAAATGGAACCATTACATTACATTCCACTTGGTTCTTCAACCAAACACACCCTTAGAAACCAGACTCTGTTGCATGCACAATTGCACCATCTTTCTAGATCTCCTAGGGCATCCCAAGTCTTATTGGCTGACGTATGGCCAGGCGATGACATCAGACAATGCCTTCGGTGGTTGAATGATCTTGAAGCTGAGCCAAATTCCTGTTAGAGCTGTTGATACGTCCAGCCTAGGATAAGTAGCATCGCAGTGGACAAGTCTATGCCGATGTGGCATCATAATCAGTATGGCGTTTCCAATCCCACATGTCATACGTAGTACGTACTTACTACTCGTTCTCATTAACTACTTGCCACATAAGTAAAAAAAAAATTAGAATGTGCTATGTTACTAGCTAAGTACTCCCACTATGACTAGCCTTACCAGCAACGGGAGATACCGGGCAACGCACATCCAATGCGATTCTGCCACATGGTGTGTATCCCGATACAGTCGCACGTATTTGATATCTTTCCCTGGCTTTAAGTGTTAGTATTACTCTCTTGTGGGTTCCACCATTAGCAGATAAAGGTAGCATGCATTCGAAAGTGCCTTTCTGCTCCCGAGCTCATTTGAGCTCGGTGAACAGTAAAATCGAAAAAAATTAAAAAAATTCCAAATTTTTTGGGAGAAACATTGACAAAAGTTTTAAGTGCTTGCAAAAATTCATCATGAAATCACATTCCTGTAAAGCGTGGCAAAAAAAACAAATTCAGTGCTCCAAAATGCTTTTGAAAGTAGCTTTTTCAGAGTACTGATTTTGTTTTTTTTTTGCCACGCCTTCTAGAAATGTGATTTTATGGCGAATTTTTGCAAGCACTTAGAACTTTTGTCAGTGTTTCTTCCAAAAAATTGGATTTTTTAAATTTTTTTTGATTTAGTTTTGATTTACTGTTCACCCGAGCTCATTTGAGCTCGAGTGCAGAAACTCCGCATCCGCATGCATTGTCCTATACTTCTTTTTTTCTGACATGGGTACAGGTTATGACACATTCACTCTCTCCTCTCCCACCAACAAACCCATCATTTTATTCACCCCATGAAAATTTTAATCATTCACATCTTTTAACTTATAATTTTCTTTATGAAATAATTTATATATTTGAATTAATTGCGCCAAGACCTTTAGAACAAGAGCAATCTTGGATATATTTGAAACAAGTTTAATTGTCAACGTTTCAATTAACATATTTCACTCAATATATTTTGTGTGGAACTGCGTATTTTAATGTTTGATACTGATATTTGTGATCAGTGAAATATGTTTCCATTTGTGATCATTATAGAATTTTTTTATAGATTCAAATTCCTTGAAACGTGATCTTCAGAACAAGATCAATCTTGAATATTTTTAAATTAGATTTCGAAATAACATGTTTCATAGTCTTCAAAAAATATCTCGTTTCATAGATTTCACTTAGTTCAAAAAATAAATTTAACTAAGTTCATAGATATAAATTATTCCAAAGAATTGAAACATACATTCTGTAACGAGTGAAATCACTTTTTACAAACAAGTGAAATATAGTATTTCAATTGAATGAGTGTAATATATTTTCTGGAACTAGTGAGATGAGTGAAATCTATCTTTTGTAACAAGTGAAATCACTTTTTTGAAACAAGTGAAATGTAGTATTTCAATTGAACGAGTGTAATATATTTTCTGAAACTAGTGAAATGAGTGAAATCTATCTTTTGTAACGAGCGAAAGCACTTGTAAAGAGATTGTTTTTGTAAAGAGTGAATCAGTTTTCCAAATCATAGAATTGTGTTTTTTCAAACTTGTGAAATACTCATTTCAAATGAGTGAAATAGTAAAAGTACTTTTTGAGATATATTTTGTAATGAGTGAAAACAGATCTCCAATTCAGCGAAATGCTTTTCTTCAAATATTGTTTGAGATATATCTTGTAATGAGATATATTTTGTAATCGGTTTTCTGAAACAAGTGAAATATAGTTTTTCAGTTGAGCTAGGCTAATGCGTTTTCTGAAATAAGTGAAATAAGTTGTTTGAAATAAGTGAAATATATCTTTTTGGTGTGAAACGGCCTTTTTTTCATTTTTGTCATTTCACTCAATTTTAAGCTCGTTTAAATTATAGCATTGCAGTCCACGTATTTCATTCAATTTTTTTAGTATGTTTGCCAAGATGGTTATTCCACTCTGGCAACATGAGTGGAAGCAGTTTTATAAAATGAGTGAAAATTATTTTTTAATTGAGTGAAATATGTTTTATGAAATCGGTAAAAATAAAACTAGTTCAAATGCATCCATAATTGATTTTGTTCTGATGATCTTCTCGCTACGAATTCAAATATAAAAAAAGTTTCAAAAACGGAGATTTAGTTCAAAATATATCGATCATTCAAAATATAACTACAAAATAAAATACCCACCTTTTGCATGGAGAGAGAGAATGCATGCAATTGTCCTTCTAGCCACTCTCTGGCTCTCTCTAACTACAATTGCATGCAAAAGGGAGGGAGCGCTCGTCGCGCGCGCGACCTCGACCTCCTCGACGAAGTACGTTAGCTTCGCCACGGCGTCGGGTAACGGAGGAACGGGCACTCTCCCGTCGCTGAGCCGCCACCCCGTCGGCCCGGCGCGCACGTCCGGCGGCGCCGGGATGTTCGCTTGGAACAGGAGCCAGGACTCCTGTTCGCGGAGCGAACGCCAGCCGAAGCCGTTCACCGCCGCCTCGTCTCCAGGGAAGCGCTCTGCCATGGCGACGGGCTCGGCGGTGGTAGAGAGGGAGAGAGAGGGGCTGCCGGTGGCGCTCGGGAGAGGAAGACGGAGACGGAGAGAGAGGGGCTGGGCGGCGGCGAGGGGCGAGTCTGGTCTGGGCACCGGCGAGAACCGTCGGCTTTTATAGCCGCTCCGCGCCGTGTGTACGCGCGCGAGGGAGGGGAGGCGTCGGCATGCCGTCCCGAGACGCGCCGCCCGTGAGGAATCAATGGCAAGGCTAACCGGCGGCAGCTTTGCCATTGATTTTCCGCGGGAACCGAGGCAGTTGGGGGGAAGACGAGCCGCCGTGTCCCTGACGCGGCTGGCCCATGGCTTTTTCGCGCCAAAACAGTTCGCCCCGACGCCCCCGGGCGCCTCCCAGCGCGTCGGGTCCGGCCTGGATCCGCCGGCGCTGTTTTCGGCTCAGGCCGGCGAAAATCGAGCTCCTGAGGGCGTGACTGGGTCGTTTTTTCAGCGCCGACGTAAAAAGAACGTCTGGAAAGGCCTTTCTGGGACGCGGCTGGAGATGCTCTTCTGTATAACATTAGAAAAGATATCTCATGTTATACATGCAAAGCAAGCACAAATCCCAATATAAGCAGTGGACGGCGGATGCTTCACCGCTAGCTCCCGACACCGGTAAAAAATTTACTTAGTCGTCTCTCACATGACCATCGAATTGCACCTAACTCGCCGGGCGGGTTCTGATATTGTGACCATCCATCAATCCACCATTATATTATCTCAACAGCGACGAGGTCATCACCGTGCTGCAGGTGGCCGAGCTGCCGGAGGTACACATCTCCTCGTCGCCCTTCACGAGCACAGCCGGCCTCGACGGCGGCACGTCCGGAGGCGGAGCGGAGTGCGTCAGGATCTGCAGGATGGCCTGCGCCGTGGGCCGCTCCCCAGGGTTGGGGTGGCTGCACGCGAGGCCCAGCAGCAGAAGTCTCTCCGCCTCGGCCTCGTCGAACGCGCCGGCGAGCCTGGGGTCGACGGCCTCGAGGACGCTCCCCGCGCCATGGAGCTCCCACGCCTCCTCCAGCAGCTGGCTGCACCCGGCGGGGTGGCAGCAGGAGTTCCGGCGGCCGCAGACGATCTCCAGCACGACGGCGCCGAAGCCGAAGACGTCCAACTCCCGGGTGGCCCCGCCGGTGTGGAAGCACTCAGGCGCGATGTAGCCCAGCGTGCCCGGCAGGCCGGCCCGGTCGGTGTAGGAGGTCTTGTCGGCGTCGAGCGCGCGGGCGAGGCCGAAGTCGCCGAGGCGGGCGTTGAAGGCGGCGTCCAGCATGATGTTGGACGGCTTCATGTCCCGGTGGATCACCACGTGGTCGTAGTCGTGGTGAAGGTAGTTGAGCGCCGACGCGACGCCGGCCGCCACCTTGTAGCGCTGCTCCCATGTGAGGACCGGAGCGTCGCCGGGGCGGCCGAAGAGGTGCCGGTCCAGGCTGCCGTTGGGCATCAGGTCGTACACCAGCAGCAACACGCCGTTCTGGTGGCACCAGCCTGCAGACAAACAAACAAACAAGCGCGTCCATGTTCGTTAGGGCATATACAATGGTTGATAAGGTAGTCTTATCTTAAGTCTTGCATGTAATTTAGATATGACAAAAAAAAGAGTCTACAATGGGTCATCTCTTAGCCTTATCTTCAATAACTAGTCATTCCTAAAAATGTGGTGAGACATATTATGCTAAGAGATCATCTCTTGTCTTCTCTTAAATAAGAGAAGACAAGCCTTTTCTTATGAGTTCTCTCTCCTCCACATCATTATTTATCCTACGTGGCACTCTTAAGATAGCACCATTGTACATGCCCTTAGCTGTTAATTAATCTACCTTTGTTCGTTCAAGATCACATGGGAACAGTCACGTCTTCATCACCCAAAAGTTTTATACTAATGCAATTGGGGTGCTAGTGTGTGATGATGACTGCTGAGTGTGAATTGCTGCTGCCAATTGGGAATTAGTTAAGTCAGAGATGACTCATTTTCCGGCGGCCTACCCTTCTGATATTTTTTACTCAGAAAAATAAGGAATCAGGTCAAATTTTGCATCATCGGAATGTGACGCATTGCTCACGTTCGATTCCCATGGCCCTGTTTGGATCCCTAAGGGCATGTACAATGCATAGCCTTAAGGTGATGCATTATATGTCATATAGGATCGGATATGATGTAAAGTAGGTTCGGATAGGGAAGCGGGTTCCTTTTCAGGAGGCGAGTGCTTGAAGAGAAAAATATGGTCCGGTGACAAAAACTGAAAAGGTTGAAGTGAAAAGTAGAGATGCGTGTGTACTAGAGTCTTTATTTTCTATTTTTTAATGAAGCCCACTAATGATAGCTTGCATTGAAGAGAAAAATTAATGTAGTTATTTCAAATTACTTTTTGTCATGGGGCATATGTATCCATATGCCATCATTGTACATGCCCTAAGTTAGAGTTAGTTTTAATTAGTTGGGGCTCAAATAACCTAAAAATATCCAAACATAATGGATTAGTTTGGGTTAGTTGGATCTAACCCATCAAAAAAACTAGCCCACACTAGAGAAGTTTATTTGGGTTAGTTCTCATGGGCCCATTAGAAAAAATAGTAAAAAATTGTTACACCTCCCATCCAAATAGGGTCCAAAGTAGTCAAAGATTGAGAAATAATATTTATTATCAATCTAATTTCTACCATCCAAACAGCTCTTTGGTTAGACTTACTTTAAAATTAGTTCAGGGTTAAAATCTAACTCTAATCTTTAACTAAATTAGAGTATTCAAACGGGCCCATGTTGCTTTATTTTATGCAGCTCCTCCAATTGCCGGCCCGTGAAATCATTTTTTATTTCCAACGCCTAGCTAGTTGCCTACGTCGTGCAGCTTATTAATATACTGGTTCCAAGTTTAACGGACACAGATCAGATGACATGCACCTTTGCATGTCACCGTGTGCCTTACGGTCTAAATTCAAATTTAAACATTACGAAAAAATCTGAAAAAAAAATTCATGCATATTCACAGCACATATTAAGATAACCCCTCAAAAATTCAGATCAAAATTCAAAACATACATCAGAAGCAAAAAAAAAAAAATCTGTCATGAATAATGATAGACAAAATACGTGAGCATAGTTTGATCTGTCAACTTCCATGTTCTGGATCATATTCACTGCATTGACTGAATCCAGTTCAATAATGATAGACAAATCACTTCTCTGTAGGGTAAAGGCTAAACCCTCCTTACATGCGCAAAGCTCCGCTTCTAATGCCTCCCTACAAGAGTACAACTTCCTACATGCTGAGAAGATGACTGCTCATATATCATCTCTGAGAATCATGCCTACGCCAATTTCTCCATACGATACATATGAACCGTTAGAATTCAACTTAACCCACCCTTGTGCTGGAGGTCGCCAAATGGAAGTAGCACCCGGAGCTGGAGCGTTGTTATTTTTAGCAGTCTGGTCAAGGGCTATGACCATCTTCCCTTTACGAGAATCAACTTTCATATTCAATTTAATTCCGATGATTGAAGCCAGATAACTTTGAAGAAAACAAACAGAGACCTCCACTGGTGGTGTTGATTTATTGTGAACCACTTCATTGCGAACATACCTGTTTCTCTACGAGGTCATTAATAACATGCATCTAATAGCTTAATCTAAAGGCGCCAGAACTTGGAGCAACCATTCCTTCCATGAGTTGTTAATGAATTCTATAGCCTGTAGCCATCGAACATTTACAGACACTCACCGCTATAAACGCACGCATGTATGCCTCATAGTCGACGGGAATGTCTCCATCCATTAAACGTATATACCTGGAAAGTTTGAAATAAATTCAGAAAAATGGAAGCACCAATGTCAAGTATAGGACTTCAGTCTTGATGGGTTAATAATTTTTTTAAGTATTCCTTTATAATGCGTCTAATTATTCAATCAATATATGCCAAATATATATGTGGCTATGCAGTTTATTTTTTATCTATGCGATGCTAACCAATCTTTTAAGAGCATCTACCGCCGGATTTGGCAAATTCGACCCCTTAAACGCCCGCGGACGCGCCCGGGCGCGTCCGCGGACACTGATCGGTCAAGCCCCAAATTACCTTTTTCACAACCGGACACCTCAATTAGCATATCTCAAATCCATACAAATTCATGCAATTACGTAAACAATGCATTACACACATCGTCCGACTACTACATCAGTAACATGCCACCGGACTATCAAAATTTGGCATGTTTGGCTATGATGGAGAAGATCACCCACGGCTGTCCTTGCCTTTCCCGGCTCCCTTGTCGTCCTTCTCGCGGAAGTACGGTCGAAGACGCGGTAGGGATCGAGCCGGATCTGCTCGTCGCTGGAGCTGTCTGACCCGGGGATGTCCTCCTTGGGTGGCAGTCCGGCCATGGCACGGACTGCCCGATTTTGCTCTCGGGCGAGGGCTCAGGTATTCCTCCACTGTTGCTTCTTTACAATGCAGGCGCATATAGCTTCCTCCTCTGCGGACGCCCGCACCGCCGCATCAGCCGCCTCCACCGCCGCCATGTCGGCAACGAGGTGGGCCCTTATCCTCTCCTTCCCACGATGGGCACGCATCTCCCGGTGGAACTCATACTCCGCCGGAGCGGTGATGGGGAAGGGGAGATTTAAAGGCTCCACGGATCGCGATGAACCAACTCCGTAGGATCCAGGCGCCCAATGTGTCGTCGCTATGGAGTTGCGTCAAACAGATCCTACTGTCGGCCGGATGTTGTCCTTCCGGGAGCGGCGGAGTGCAATGCCGACAACCATTGCCTCCTCCAACCCGCACGGGATGACACCCGGTCGACAGATCCGGACTTGTCAGAGTCAGATCCTCTATCCGCCATTGCCGGAGAAGGCCAGAGATCGCCGGACGGGAGCTTTTGGATGATGGAGTGAAGTGGCTAGGGTTTGATCCGGCCAACGGATGAGAAGGAATATATATCGAGTCGGATGGGCCAGCGTGGGCCAGGTCTGATCAGACTGGACGTTTGAGGCCCACTTGAAGCGTCTGTCTGTGTGAATTTTTATTACTGGTCGATGACCGGTACGTCCGTCTGACATTTAGACGGATTTAAGACGTCCACTTGTAGATGCTCTGACCGTGCAAGCTAGCTGTGCACACGATGCATTCACGCACTACTCACACACACCGTTGGATTGCTTTCGTTTGTTTAATCTGTATGGCTTGTACTCGTGTCGTCCGCTAATCGTGCATGATCACATCGTGTGCACATCACTTTCGAGCTAAAAAATCAGGCCACGTTTGAGGTGAGCTGCCCGAGAAACTCTCGTCTAACAAATTTTCCTTGCTCGCCGGAAAAGGTGACAGAATTTTCCTTGCGCGAGGGCAACGTGTTCTCTGGTTCAGAAACCTCTCCTTGCTCGCCGGTCAGGGGCGGATCCAGCTATATGGCGAGGTTTGGCAGCCGCCATACCTAAAATTTGGCAAAAGTATTGCATATATATACTGTATGTATGAAGCTTTGAGCTGAGTCACTTTTTGGTCAGTTTCGTCAATTTAGAGGATGAATACTCGCAGGGGGCAGGCAACTCATGGCCTCGAATGTATTTCGCCAGGTAGTTGTATTGTTACCTACGTGTTTCTGCCTCGTTAGAGGCCTAACTGCCGCTGAAGGAGAGAATTAAGCAATATAGGTGACTTGCATCACATAAGCCCATGACCCACAAGCCCATGTTCTAAACGAGGACACCATTGGCAGTCAATTGCAAATCAATTCATATGTACTCCAGTTGATTGGACATGCTAAAAAAATGTACTAGTTGATTGGAGATACACGAGTTGTTTCGTTCAAGCACGGTTGATCAGGAATCGCCTTGCAGCCGCCCCTCAAGCTTGTCTCTAGCTGTGTGATGAGCAGTGCCAACTCCGCGAAACCCAGAGCCTCACCGCTTTCCGTCTCTCCGGTGAAGAAACTAGATCTAATCGGACTCAAATCGTCTGAGGTATTACAATATACAACTAGGAGCAACGGCTACTCCTCCAAACTCATGGCAATGTCTGTCTTGTTGTGATATTTGTCCCTACTACCGACCGACCGACCGACCCCTAGTCGGCTAACCCCTAAGGCATGCAACAGAGGCAGCGATTACAGAGCAACCACGCGATCTTTAGTCAGCGTGGTGGGCATGGCAGCGATCACCGTCAAGAGAGGCAGCAAGCAGGAACGTCACATAGTTATATGTTACTACATTGTTTTTTCCCCTCACAAACTCTGCCACACCTAAAAAATATTCCTGGCTCCGCCACTGTCGCCGGAATATGCCCGTGGTACCGGCGGTAATCGTTGGGGCTCCTTTTCTCCACCTTCAAGGTTCACTCCCTTTCCGGACGTCAAAAAAGGTTCACTCCCTTTCCTCTGCTGTCTACCGCCACTCCGATCCAGGTCTCTTCAGGAGGAGGAAAAACGAAAAAGACGACCTGGTTGTGGCCGCGCGCGGTCCATACGGTACGATGAGGCTAGATCCATTGGAGAAGAACGGCGTTGCGCATGGTTCGTGGTACAGGATACCGATGTGTGGCGTTTATGGTGTCGGTCATTAGAGCTTGCACGGCTAGCGACCAACTCAGCCACAGGTGGATTAAGTCCATGTGTGTACGTGCAGGCAACCATCTCCAGTGCTACATTGACAACAGTGGGGTTTAGGAGGAAGAGTACGACGGTGTAGCCAGGGAGAATTTCTGGTGCTCTCCCGCACCTCCCGTGATACGGTGATACGAGAGCTCGTGATCCGTCGGATGAAAGATCCCGTGGTCACACAAAGAGCTTGTGCAAACTTGCAAAAAAAAAACCAAGAAGCCCTGTAATTTTGCGCAGGTCTATAGACCGAAACGCTAACCGTTCGATATTTGATCTAACGAATCACAAACTCTCGTATCAGTGTATAACGGGAGGTGCGGGAGCACCTGAAATTCTCCCTGCGCGAGGGAGCGTAGGAGTGGAGAGCGGTGAAGGAGGGGCTGGACGTGGGGCTCGAGGTGCGTGGGGATTGATTTTAGGATTTCACAGCTAAAGCACGCGAAATCCACCCCATGTTTCCGTGTATCTCACTCCGGTAAAACTTCTCACGTACGCAAACTTGAAATGAAACCAGTAGTTTTGTCAGCCCCATGGCTAATAAGCCCCACCCGTCATCCACTCTTGAATTAGCTATGAATGTAAAAATGAACTAACGCCCGACCAAGCGCTAGTGGTCAAAACAAAGCGATAGTAAAAGATTCGTGCGGTCCAACAGGCTTGGCACACGCGGTTGCCTCAGAATGGCGGGTAGCCTAGCGTCATTTATAGTAGAAATTGCAGGTAGTGTTCTAGTTGAAAAGTATTTAAGTTGCAGATTTCATGGCAGTTTTAAGATTTAGAGCCAAAACAATATGTGTTGCTTTTGGTATGAGTGCACCTGCTGCTTTTTTTTTTGCAAGGTTTTTTTGTGAGAAAACAACATTGAAGAAGGTCCCCTTTCTCCCTCCACGCGGGAGGGAGTGGGGAGGGGGCAAATCCGCCGCCGCCAGCCCTCTTCCCACCTTATCCCACATCTCCTGCTGCCGCCCCGAGGCTCGACCGGGCAAAGCCCAACTAGAGCCGGCAGTGGCGGGGCCTTCTCATTCCCATGGTGGTCGGGGGTTGGCGCGGCGCGACGCGGCCCCTTTATCGCCATGGTGGGCGCCGGTGCTTCTGCCAGGCTTTAGGCGGAGCTATTGGTGGTGGGGCATGCGGTGGCGACTGCGGCGGCGAGCCAGACCTGAGCGGCGGTGGCTGCTCGCGGCGCGGGTCGAGGACAACACGCCAGGTGGTGTGCACCTGGCCACAGCGACTGTTGTGGCCAAATGGTGGCGCGTGCCTAGGTGGCGTGTGCCTAGGTGGCGCTGGCTGGCTGCCTCAGCTCGCTCTTCGCGGGCGGTGCCGTGCTGCTGGGGTCTTGGTTGGGGCAGGGAAGCAAGGCGTGCCTTGATGTGTTGCAGCGACGTGGCTGTTGTGGTTCTTCAAGCGGCACCAAGGGGTGCCGGTGGTGACCTCTTTTTCTTGGATGTATGCCGACGACAGGTTCAAAGCTAGGGTTCATGCTCGGGCGGCCAGGTCAGGGCCCGGGGCGGACCGAAGGTTGTGCTTCGGATAGGAGAGGTCAGGCTTGGCCCGAGATGTGCTAGTGCTCTACTCATGGGTATGGTGCTCGGTGGCAGTGGTCATGTTAGCGTTTCATCAGTGCATGGATGGGCCTTGGTGACCACGGACATGGCGTTATGTGAGCTTGCCTGGAAATGGCTCGGGGCTGGCTCGCCCGCGGCCGTCGACAATCTCAGAGTTGTGTTCCCCTAGTCAAGGGACGCAGGTGTGGATGCCTCCTATGATGGAGGCGCCTACCCAGACTCAGGACTGATGTCGTGCATGCTTCTTACATGTACAAGGACGGGAACAGAAATTCTGAACAAGTTACTTAGAGACCAATCAGAAGAGAGGCTCATACTGAGGGCAAGTAAAAGCTCTGGGCGTACTCCTCCCTCTTCTCATGATATATTTTGCCCTCGGCTTGGACAGGATGGCAGTCCAGGCAACGTTCACTTGCAGCTCCCAGGCGCCATGACTGCAGACTTGCTCTTCAGCAGGGTATGCTACGCTGACCAAGGTGCCTGCATCCTCGTCATCGCCATCATTAAGGAAGCGAACATGGACAATAATTTCATCGTCTTCTTCATCCGGGTCAGGGACAGCTACCAAGTTGCGACTTAACACAACAGAGGAACCGCTCTTCATATCTCTACTATCATACACAATCATCTGAGTCTCAGGATTTTCACTAGTCCCAGCACATATTTTGCCAGTCAAAGGTGGTGCTCCTTTCAAAATCTTGACTTCAAGGCTAGCTGCCACTGGACCATCAACAGGTGCGAGCACCAACTCCACTCTGCTCAGCCAACTACTAAGCACCCTTGTGATTGGTTCATTGTCATAGGGAACGACATGGAGCTGTATTACACCTTTGCTAAAATCTTCGTCGCCGGCATCACCCTTCACCCTCAGATTGAACTCAAAGTAAATATTATCCAGCGGAACTAATGCCCGTCGTGGACCTGTCAATGTTAGCATATCATCCTGCACAGTAATTTAGGAAATGTCAAAATATGTTTCTGCGTAGTAAGTAGAGCAAGCTGTGTAGCTGGACATGCTAACCAAACCAAACTGACTAGTCACATAAACTGAAACCAATTTTAAAAATTATCTTGTATAACTAGCCTGCAGAGCATCCATCACCTCTGATACAAATTGGCTACCAATACCCATGCATTTGTGGCTTGCATGTTAAACAGAAGGTAACACTTTTTTTTTTGCGGAACAAACATGTCAGCATTAAAAAAGGCACTTTTTACAACCTGGCATGTTAAACAAGTAATCAGACCACAGTGTACAAAATAAGCAACCAAACCTCACATGAAGTTAAAAGGCAACAAGTTTTGAACAAGTGACCAGAACTAAATGGAGAAATCTGATAGATAGATGTATATGAAAAGGCACAACACTTGATGAAATAGTAGTGTATGACAATAACAATCAAGTTGCTAGGGAACTATATTGACAAATAATAGCGGAGGTCACAACAGAACAGTACGCTAAGATAGCTACATCATGAGAAAACAATATGCTACGATAGCTACATCATAACATAACAGTAAGCTCAGATAGCTACATCGTGAACAAACAGTAAGCTCAGATAGCTACAACGTGAACCAACAGTAAGCTGCAACAGCTATCAATGTTTTCAGTCAAAATGTTAACTCGGTAACTCGCAAACTATTTTTACTAAAATTCGTGTATCTGGCACTCCCTCCATCCGCAAATACTTGTCCTAGGAATGGTTGTATCTAGACTTATTTTAGTTATAGATACATTCATTTTATCCATTTTTAGGAGAAGTATTTCCGGACGGAGGGAGTATGACGCTAAGCTTCTGAATACTGGTAATTGCAACCACGAATGACAAGAGACATTTTCCAGTTAACATTGCAGAGCAGGACCTGTTCTGATAGGGAAACAAGTACATATAGAAGAAATGCCGAAGAGTACATGGCATAAACCTAGCAAATTTTAGCAGACCATATTGAAGAATGGAGCTGCTTGCATTTCAGTTTGTATTGAGTCTAAAAAGTTCGGCTCAGATACCAGACCTGTGAAACTACTTACTAGGGCACCAGCGATTATATAATATAATATTATGGTGAAATTCAGCATACACACCTTGTATACACAATAGAATTATTATCAAGAGGATAAAAATATTAGGATTTGGTTAGTATATACGAGTAAGTAAAAGCTAACGAAGCAAAGGGATGGACTAGTGCACACCTTGGAGCTGATCATCTGGGGGTCTTCCCTTCCACGTCTGAACAGGTAGATACATCTGTAGTCAATCCTATCCCTTGCAAGAACAGTACCATATATGCTGATTGGATAACCCCGGTCAGATTCAATTACTTTGACGGAAATGACGTTGACGGCTGACGTCACCATGTACTTCTCCAACTCAGGAGTTATATTGCTATCAAGCGGCGGCCCAAGGCCAAACTTAGCTGTAAATCAAAGGCAAGAGACACAAGTCAGAACCAGCCAACAAAAGATGCCTAGTTTATTGTTCATATAGATACACCAAGGGAAGAGGCCGAAGCGAAATCTACACTCATCAGTCTCTGCATGTTCAATCAATCAATCAATCAATCAATACCCAGACTGCCAGCGAAACAATTGCAAGCATACTCACACTCTTTATCGAGGTCGAAGCCGGCTATATTGAAGCTGCAGAAGCGGGTAGGGACCAAGAGTTTCGACTTAGGATCCAATTCGGAGATGCTTTTGACACAGGCAATGCGAAGCTCCTCGAGCTCTGCCTTTGCCTTGAGAGCATAAACTCACCATCATCATCATCGCTGTCCCACATTGGAATCTCAAGCTCCTCGGTCACTTCCTTCTCCTCCACAATCGAGACGATCGAACTTCCAATTTCCGTAAGGGGTTGCTCACCCATCTTGCAGGCCGGAAGACCCATATCCTCGTCCTCCTGCTTCTCCTCGTCGCGGGTTGTTGGGCTGGCCGCGATCTCCATAGGGGCTTGCTCCTTCGGGGTACCATCGCTGGCTGTACAACAATCAAGAAATCCATGGTGAACAGAAGAAGGTAACTAGAAAAGAGAAAGGGGGTGGAGTGGAGGAAGGAGACGGGAACCTTCTTCGTAGCTGGCGGCGGCGTCGTCCTTGTCCCAGCGCCGCTTCCGACCGATCAGCGCCGTCACGGGCAGCTGGGTCTCGCCCAACATCTTGCCACCAGGAAGAAGAAGAAGGCGTGAGATGATCAACGGCGATCGACGTCGCCGGCGGCAGAAGCTAAGATAGGGTTTGAGGGGGGGCGGCGATTCGATTGGGGAATCGAATCAATAAGCCGGGACAGGAGTCGGAAATGTGTTCATGCCCATTAGGCGGCGTTGGTACTACAGCCCAGTAATCTTCCGCTTTTCTTTTTGACATCACTTGGCCCGGCCCAACTTGGTCCTTTTTCCGGTTTTAGGAAGCTACGGACTGATTTTTCTACCCCTCAAAAAAAATACAGGCTGATTTTTCTTTGTTTCGTTTTTTTATTTTTTATTTTTTATTTTTCTTTTCTTTCTTTTTAGGATCAGCTCTATGTTCAACGAGGCGTGGTTCACGCAACGGCCATCTGTCATGAGCAAGAAAATATACAAGCCAATGAGAGTTTTATTTTAAACAGTGTACAGATAGATAATATTAACATGTGTAAGAAAGAATACTTGTTCCCATCAACCGCTGCAAAATAGCATCAGTATTCTGTGTGCTCCTCCAACCCTAGCTTAGCGAGAATACCTGTTTTCACACCCTCGACAATAGTATCATCTGCGCTAGTCCTGCAAGTACACCTAAAATCAATTTATCACGGGAAAACAAGTTAGTTTAAACCAATGGCATACCAGCCTTAATGCATTGAAAATAGACAAGGGGGATAAGAGCATCAGGAGACAGGAGAGGGTGCGGATAAGGTATCAAGTACTATGCCAAATTTAAATGTGTGTACACCTCACTGTAGGCAAGTCACCTTCTTTTATTAAAACGCGTTAAATTCGTTACCATATATACTCGCCCACAACAAATAAATCAACTGAATCATGATTTTTTTTATGTGCACATGGATTCAACGCCATTATCCATTAAGTAAACCAATAGGGAGCACCTGGAACTCAGCTAGCTGAGATTTATCTATGGTCTCATTCACATGACATCATCATATATATTGGCTAGACTTTTTTCTTCTCCCCATGATTTGCACGCGTCATGTTGTTTTTCGGGGCTTGGCCTTTTGTTTCTCTGTAGCTCGTGCTAGAGCATAAATACGAGTCCATAAGAGAAGCACATACGTCTTAGTGGGCTAGCCTGTACAACTTATTTTAGTTTTCATAACACAGTTTTTGAGTGTTTTCTTCGCTGTCTTAAAAAATAGTGTTTTCTTTGTTGATTTTCAGTTTTTACTTAG
Organism: Triticum dicoccoides; assembly: GCF_002162155.2. Lineage (NCBI taxonomy): Eukaryota > Viridiplantae > Streptophyta > Magnoliopsida > Poales > Poaceae > Triticum > Triticum dicoccoides. Next base: position 420,183,652 of record NC_041388.1, on the reverse strand, counting down.
TTAAGCACCAGCATGATGTCTAGCATAGGATCTATCCTGCTTTTGTCCCATGCATTATTTATTTATGTATTAAAAATCCATCAAATTGTTTTAAAAATGATGGAGTTTGCAGTTTGTCTGTATGGAATTGGTTGCTACTTCTTTGCCTCGGCTGGCAGTCTCCTTTTGTTGCTGTGTTGGGATAGATTTTCATTAGCTATGTACACATAAAAATATTATCTAGTTGGGCTTGTCATCACATGAAAAAGAAGACGCATTTAGAAGACCGGCAGTTGCGACCTGACTTCAAATACTTACAGTTGCGATCCGATCTTGAAAACTTACAGTTACGACCCGGCCATGAAAACTTGCAGTTGCGGTCCGACTTTGAAAAGTAGCAGCCGTGACTCGACTATGAAAACTTGCAGTTGCGACCCGCTTTGAGAACTTACAGTTGCGACTCGACTATTAAAACTTGCAGTTGCGACCCGACTTTGAGTACTTTCAGTTGCAACGCGACCTTGAAAGCTTGAAGTTACGGCCCGACCATGAAAACTTGCAGTTGCGACCCGACTTTGAAAGCGTGCACTTGCGGCCCGACTTTAAATACTTGCAGTTGCGACCCGAACTTGAAAACTTGAAGTTGTGACCCAACCTTGAAAACTTGCAGTTGCGACCCGACCTTAAAAACTTGCACTTGCGACCCGACCTTGAAAACATGCGGTTGCGACCCGACCTTGAATACTTGCGGTTGAGACCCGACTTTGAAAACTTGTTGTTGCAACCTGACTTTGAAAACTTGAAGTTGCGACCCGACTTTGAATACTTGCAATTGCGACTACATCTAAAACCTTGTAGTTGCAACCCAACATGAAAGCTTATAGTTGCAACCCAGCTTGAAATCATTCAGTCGCGACCCAACTTGAAAACTTGCAGTTGCGACTAGTCTTGAAAACTTGCATTTACAACCCCGACTTAAAAGCATTTACAACCCCGACTTAAAAGCCTACAGTTGCGTCCACATTTGAAAAACGGTTGTCCGCGATCAGTTTTTGGAAACCTCGAGGTTGCGACTCCATCTAAAAACTAACACTTCCAACCTACTTGATGGATTGCAATTACCACCCAATTTGAAAATTTTGTAGTTGTGACCAGACTTAAAAACTTAGGTCACACAATTTTGTTGACTGAAAAACTCATGGAAAAAGCATTTCTACCGAAAAGGAGGCATGGGCTTTGATATCAATATAATGAAAAAACAAAAAATACTAAATAAAAATGAGGAATAAAAAGAAAGACGAAAATGGGAAACAAAAAATATAGAAAATGGAAAAATGGAAGAGAACAATGAAAAAGTAGTGAAATCCCTAAAAAAGTCAATTTTTCAAACTATGGTAACAAATGAATATTAAGCTAAAGAAAATGAATACACGAAATTAGGAAAAGGGAGAAGAGCAGAATAATGTTCTACTGCATGAGCAGTAAGAGGGAGCATATTAAACTTTGCCCTACTACATTTAGTGAAATAAAAAAACAAAAATAAAAAACAATTAATCATGCGGAAAAAAAAAAGAAAAGAAAGTCGCTACAAAGAGCTGACCCCTGGAAGCGACGGTCAACAAATGACAATAACATGATTCAAAAATGAAAACATGTGACAATAGCATTCAAGGAAGAATGCAAACAGCTAGCAACTATTCGCATCATTCGATCATATCCTCTTTCTCTTATTCAGTTGGGTAAAAAATAGATGAAGAAAAACCCATATAGCCCAGCTCCGTAAACGAAAAACAAAAAAGCTAGTACTCGTGCACATTGGCTACGCCCTGTACGAGACTAGAAAGGCCGAATCGACTACAATCTGATGTTATGCTAAAAAAAAGACTACAATCTGATGTGTTTGACAGATCAGCAACACCGAAACCAATAATAGAGGCGAGTCAAAAGGAGGTAGGGGTGGGAACTGGATCCTCTAATATTGAAAAGAAAAGTTAGAGAAGTTACGATGCCCTAACTTTTCTCATTTCTATTCATATGATTAAGGCTAAAATGATTTAAATTAATTTCAAAATTGATGATCTACTATGTACATTTATAATAATTACATACAAATAAATTGATGATGAAATAAAATTAATTTTAAATTATTTATATCTATAGTGAATACCAACAGTAAACAACCCGCTAACTACCTAATACTAACAGTTTCTAGCTTTCATTCCTCATTTTACACTAGGCTAACTGTAGTATCGTGATTTTCTTTGTCTGTGTTAGAGGATCCGGTTCCGTCACGGTGGGCCGTTAGAGCTGTCTGCCAAAGTCATACTTCACACTCACGACACAACTCGATCCCCACTTCGTCCACCAGCAGAAGGAGCGGCATCGCTGGCTTGCCGCCTCGAGGAGCCCCGCCGTCATGGGCCCCAAGGACCCTTCGCCGTTGCTGAGAACCACGGGCGGAGCGCCGTACGGGATGGTGCGGCTGAACCACGGGTCGAGATCCCGTCTTTGCCCGGCGCGCCGGCGCCCTCGGAGGACGTGCTCCTCCGCCTCCCCGGCGCGCAGCTCCACCTCATCGATCGCCGACGCAGCCTCCCGCTCGCCGCCGGCGACCTCTATCTGCCCCGCATCCGCGCCGGCGACACGTCCCTCGCCGCCATCGCGCGGCTCGGCCCCATCCAGTGGCCCCTCGCCCGCGACGTCGCCGCCGTCAAGCTCGACCCCCGCCACTACTCCTCCCTCGCCGTCCCCGCCTCCCCCGACTACCCGCTCCACTACGGCCTCACGCTCTCCAACCCCGACCCGCGCCTCGACGGCGTCCTCGCCACCTACACCAGGTTCTCGGCCCATTCTGTTGCCGGCAGCGAGGGGCTCGCCCACAGGGTGCGCGGCGAGGTGGAGGCGGCCGCGTACTGGACGACCGTGGCGCCGAACGTCAAGGAGTACGGTGACACCGTGGCGAAGGCGATCGCGATGGGCGCCGACAACCTGGCCAAGGGGATACTGTGGTGCGGCGAGATGACGGTGGAGAGGCTCCGGTGGGGGAACGAGGTGCTCAGGAAGAGGATCCAGCCCGGTGATGCTGAGGCCGAGGTCAGCCCGGAGATGCTCAAACGGATGAAAATGTATTACTTTGCTTCTCACTTGTTCATATCAAATGTGTTCTTAATTTGCAGCCATGCAAGCTTATCCAGTAAGATCTGTGATGCATAATGAGTAAATGTTTCAGGTTTTGGGCACATCACAGTTCGTAGAGGGTGCTTGGATACGTTTTAGTCTCATGACTAAAAGTAATGGGACTAAAACTTGCTAGCCTCATCCATGCTTGGATCCAAATACTAGAGAGACTAAAATCAAGTTAATGAGCATTTATTATCCTCGAAACTCTTCAATCCAGAACTCGCCTGAGTTAAAGGAGAGGAGTTAAATAAGGAGAGAGATGGCTAATCCACATTTTAGTAGGAGTACCCATGACTAAAAAAATTTAGTCTCAATACTAGTTTTAGCCCCTCTTAGTCAGGGGTGCTTGAAACTTTAGCCTCTTAAAGAGATAAAGAGACTATTTTAGTCAGACTAAGATAAGTCTCTTGGATCCAAGCACCCTCGTAGTCAGAGTAGATTAGTACTCCCTTCGATCCAAATTAAATGACGCAACTCTAGTAGTACAACTTTAGATCGTGATACAATGTGCCATCTTGGGCATCTCATTTGCATTCGATGTTATTCAGGTTGTATTAAAAAGAAAGTCTATGGTTGGCAAGCATAATCTATGCAAATTAGTCAAGTAATCCTTTGGGCTTAATTACACAATTTGGACACAGATAATTTCAGTCAAATATTTCTGTTACTGTCAGCCATAAAGAATCAGTACATGTCGTTTCTAGCAGGGTTAAGAAGGTGACAAAAATGTCTGAGAAAGTGGCTGCTGGAATACTGTCTGGAGTCGTGAAGGTTACTGGCTATTTTACAGGTTCATTAGCTAACTCAGAAGCTGGCAAGAAGTTTTTCAACCTATTGCCTGGAGAGATTGTTCTTGCTTCGCTTGATGGATTTGGTATGTCATCTTTTTTCTTGAAAGAGAATGTGACCTATGTTAATATTTGCGTGGTGTGAACCATGAAAATGATGCCAAACTTAAGCATACCATGAAACAAGATCAATATACCACACAGACACATGATATATGTGTCTCACAAGTATGTGTTGTTCTGCCGTACATCCTTGTTCCTACTCTCTCTTGGTCTTGGACCAGGATTCGGAGCATTTTCCCTCATACGGTGCTTCTTCTGTTCAGGTACGGAGAGAAAGCCGCTGCTGCGACGAATGAAGGGCTCGATGCAGCCGGCCACGCCCTAGGCACGGCGTGGGCTGTGTTCAAGATCGGCCAGGCCATGAACCCAAAGAGACTCCTGAAACCCAGGTCGCTCGCCATATCCACCGTCCGGTCTCTGCTGTCGAAACTGTAGCCACCACACCCCCTGGCCCCTTGAATGGATTGAATCGCCGGTCCATCGTACCCTCTTCTCGGGGTTCGCCTAGTTTCTACCGCCGCCACGATCCGCCCAGCCGGCCTTGCTCCACCATTACAATCTACTAGTGGTTGGGGCGTGCCATTGGCACGCCTCCTGAGCGGTGATGCGCGCACTTATCTAGCTTACATACATCCTTAGATCTAGGTTGAGCCTTGATTATATATAACAAAAGTGATTTGGGCACAGGTAAATATAGCTATCGGACATGACGAGGGTGCTCCTCTTAAGCGTTATTGTATGCACAATCATACTGCAACGTTCTAACAACACATACAAACAACATGGTTAAAAATATAACACTACCGATAGCAACAAAAAATAGCAGCCCCTAGAAAACCTCTGGCATGGTTCTTTTAAATCACATTCTCTATAATCAGCTCGTCTCCGGTGTATCCCTTCTCTTTTAAAAATATGACACTACAGATAGGCATGGAGATCACTAACTTACAGAGTGGGTAAGCACCGCAAAGATGACATTCATGACCTGGGCACCCGTGTATCCCTTCTCTATAATCAGCTTGGCCATATACCATGCCCCCAGAGAATAGTCGCATAACAGAAGTATCATGACGGTGCCCATGCTCGATGGCCAGTGGGGAGTCGGCGGCGCCGAGCCGCCTCCCTTTTCAATTCAGCAACTCTCTGCTTGTGAAGCTTCTCAAACCAAGCACTGCAATGAAGCAAATATAATTGTAAGTACTAATACATCAATCTAAAAGTTACTTCACTGGAGGACACAAACAATCTATGTTAAGCTAAAGTTAATAATGACAGTTGAAATGTCCTACATAAGGTACTAAAAATGCATACGAGAATGTTAATAATCATCATTTGAATAAATTTCTTCTTCTATCACCTCTCTACTTGATCCCCGGTCCCAGTGCCCATGCTGAATTAAAACTGAAAATTCGTCTACCAAACATCCAAACATTGTCCTTGGAATACATCATGGTATGTAGTATACGCAAGCACAAACTAAATGGGAAGATCATTAATGTCGACAAGTTAGTAGAGAACATCACAGGGATAGGCAACACTTACTTGCATGCTTGAATCTCTGAAAATTTTGCTTCACATTGCTGCAAAAAAAACCCTAACCAATCAATACCGTAACTTCTTCCAAACATGAGATGGGAAGGCCTTAAGGGATTCAGGTTCCATGCTCCCCACATAATTTCAAAATTACAATTATTTTGATTTGTAAAACCAACTGTGTGAGTGTTCAAAATGTTTCTGCGAATGGGCACAAAGCTCCCGCATATCCAAACTTTTTGGACAAACTATCCTTGGTAATTGGTACCAAAGCAAGCAAAAATTGTGTAACATGTGTAATTATATACAGGACCAACTGAAATTATACCACATTCTTCCTCAAAAGAAAAAAGAAAACATGCAACATTTTACCCGTGGATGGTGGTTGGGTGTTGATTTGTCTTGAAATACAAAAGTGGTCGCTAATATCACAAAGATTTAGTTCAGCTAAGATCAGGCATGATTTGCAGGATGAGGAGTTAATTGACCTGCTGGTGCATCCTCCATTATTCATAGGGTAGCTTTCAACTGTACTCACTTTCACCTCATTTTCTTGTAAGTATTGATGGTAATCCGCAGGGAGGTGTCTCAAGTCACAATTTATGAAGTTGTTGCAGCAGCATGAGAAGATAGCTGAAACCAGGCAGATTACTGTTAGAACCAAAGCTTGTAAAATTGCCACCCTTATCAAAACAGGATTGTTCTTGGTTCTTCAAGACAAAAACCGAATGCACCTACAGAGAAATATGGGTATTATACCATACCAGTCCGGGAAGGCTGGCCTCACCGGCATCCACTCGTGGTGACAAGGAGGAACTTTAGGAGGAGCATGTGGACGACGGCTGCCACGAGCAGAAGAAACTCTCAATGTGCACATAACCTGCATAAGTTACAAAATGATCCACCGGTTCTCGAACGCGGATAATCATGACATCAAAAAATGGGGCACCCTGCGGAGGTAATTGGCAATCCAGGTTGTCGGCTTCCTCATAGTGATATGCCACAAAAATCTAACCTATCTTGTGAACAATAAAAAAAAGAATATGAGCCTCAAAGAAAGTCCAGACATCACAGATAAAAAAGTAATGAAACAGAATATGAGTCTCCTAGAATCACTTGACCAGCTCAAAAAATAAAGAGCCACACGAAGCTATTCTCACCTGATAGTTTGGTTGCTCACATTCACATCCATCCAGCGAGTCCTGCAGTTCAGAGCGGCGAGAGAAAGCCGACCTGCTGTCTGCACAAGAGGGTTGAATTCATTAAGCATTTCCATTAGACCATCAGCTATCGCTCTATCCATACCACTCTCTTTTTCACCATCTTCAGACATCACAGCCTTAATTCTATTGCTCACCTCATTATGCGTGTCATGAATATACAATTCAGAAAATTTTGGAGTAGCACCTCTGTTGGGCAATAGTGATCCTATACGATGATATACCAGACCATGGATTTTAAAAACATAAGGACC